>NC_142786.1:7850000-8173000 GCF_988280905.1 Pimephales promelas | reverse complement strand
GGGCGAAAAATTAAGTATCCCCAATCTTCTCAAAACTCTGGATTCTGATAGAGGGCCATGAGACTTAGACCTGAGTGCAACAATGGAGGCTCTAGACCCTTCCAGAGCTGAGATATCGAAAATCAAAATTTCGACCCGAAAAAAAAACGACAGTGTTACCCCTTACGTTTTTTATTTTGGGCGAAAAATTAAGTATCCCCAATCTTCTCAAAACTCTAGATTCTGATAGAGGGCCGTGAGCCTTAGACCTGAGTGCAAAAATGGAGGCTCTAGACCCTTCCAGAGCTGAGATATCGAAACTCAACATTTCGACCCGAAAAAAAAAACGACAGTGGTACCCCTTTCGTTTTTTTTTCGGGCGAAAACTGAAGTTTCTCCAATCTTCTCAAAACTCTGGATTCTGATAGAGGGCCATGAGACTTAGACCTGAGTGCAACAATGGAGGCTCTAGACCCAGAGCTGAGATATCGAAAATCAAAATTTCGACCCGTAAAAAAAAACAACAGTGTTACCCCTTACGTTTTTTTTTTGGGCGAAAAATTAAGTATCCCCGATCTTCTCAAAACTCTGGATTCTGATAGAGGGCCATGAGACATAGACCTGAGTGCAACAATGGAGGCTCTAGACCCTTCCAGAGCTGAGATTTCAAAATTCAAAATTTCGACCAGAAAAAAAAACGACAGTGTTACCCCTTACGTTTCTTTTTTGGGCGAAAAATTAAGTATCCCCAATCTTCTCAAAACTCTGGATTCTGATAAAGGGCCATGAGACTTAGACTTAAGTGCAACAATGGAGGCTCTAGACCCTTCCAGAGCTGAGATATCGAAAATCAAAATTTCGACCCGAAAAAAAAACGACAGTGTTACCCCTTACGTTTTTTTTTTTTGGGCGAAAAATTAAGTATCCCCAAACTTCTCAAAACTCTGGATTCTGATAGAGGGCCGTGAGCCTTAGACCTGAGTGCAAAAATGGAGGCTCTAGACCCTTCCAGAGCTGAGATATCGAAATGAAAAATTTCGACCAGAAAAAAAAAACGACAGTGTTACCCCTTACGTTTTTTTTTTTTGGGCGAAAAATTAAGTATCCCCAATCTTCTTAAAACTCTGGATTCTGATAGAGGGCCATGAGACATAGACCTGAGTGCAACAATGGAGGCTCTAGACCCTTCCAGAGCTGAGATATAAAAATTCAACATTTCGACCAGAAAAAACAAACGACAGTGCTACCCCTTACGTTTTTTTCTTTGGGCGAAAAATTACGTATCCCCAATCTTCTCAAAACTCTGGATTCTGATAGAGGGCCATGAGACATAGACCTGAGTGCAACAATGGAGGCCCTAGACCCTTCCAGAGCTGAGATATCGAAATTCAAAATTTCGACCAGAAAAAAAAACGACAGTGTTACCCCTTACGTTTTTTTTGGGCGAAAAATTTAGTATCCCCAATCTTCTCAAAACTCTGGATTCTGATAGAGGGCCATGAGACTTAGACCTGAGTGCAACAATGGAGGCTCTAGACCCTTCCAGAGCTGAGATATCGAAAATCAAAATTTCGACCAGAAAAAAAAACGACAGTGTTACCCCTTACGTTTTTTTTTTGGGCGAAAAATTAAATATCCCCAATCTTCTCAAAACTCTGGATTCTGATAGAGGGCCATGAGACTTAGACCTGAGTGCAACAATGGAGGCTCTAGTCCCTTCCAGAGCTGAGATATCGAAAATTACAATTTCGACCCGAAAAAAAAATGACAGTGTTACCCCTTACGTTTTTTTTTTGGGCAAAAAATTAAGTATCCCCAATCTTCTCAAAACTCTGGATTCTGATAGAGGGCCATGAGACTTAGACCTGAGTGCAACAATGGAGGCTCTAAACCCTTCCAGAGCTGAGATATCGAAAATCAAAATTTCGACCTGAAAAAAAAACGACAGTGTTACCCCTTACGTTTTTTTTTTGGAAGAAAAATTAAGTATCCCCGAACTTCTCAAAACTCTGGATTCTGATAGAGGGCCATGAGACATAGTCCTGAGTGTAACAATGGAGGCTCTAGACCCTTCCAGAGCTGAGATATCGAAATTCAACATTTCGACCAGAAAAAAAAACGACAGTGTTACCACTTACGTTTTTTTTTTTGGGGCGAAAAATTAAGTATCGCAAATCTCCTCAAAACTCTGGATTCTGATAGAGGGCCATGAGACATAGACCTGAGTGCAACAATGGAGGCTCTAGTCTAGACCCTTCCAGAGCTGAGATATCGAAATTCAAAATTTCGACCAGAAAAAAAAATCACAGTGTTACCCCTTACGTTTTTTTTTTTGGGCGAAAAATTTAGTATCCCCAATCTTCTCAAAACTCTGGATTCTGATAGAGGGCCATGAGACATAGACCTGAGTGCAACAATGGAGGCTCTAGACCCTTCCAGTCCTGAGATATCGAAACTCAAAATTTCGACCCAAAAAAACAACAACAGTGTTACCCCTTACGTTTTTTTTTTTGGGGCGAAAAATTAAGTATCCCCAATCTTCTCAAAACTCAGGATTCTGATAGAGGGCCGTGAGCCTTAGACCTGAGTGCAAAAATGGAGGCTCTAGACCCTTCCTGAGCTGAGATATCGAAACTCAAAATTTCGACCCGAAAAAAAAAAACGACAGTGGTACCCCTTTCGTTTTTGTTTTTTTTTCGGGCGAAAAATGAAGTTTCTCCAATCTTCTCAAAACTCTGGATTCTGATAGAGGGCCATGATACTTAAACCTGAGTGCAAAATGGAGGCTCTAGTCTAGACCCTTCCAGAGCTGAGATATTGAAAATCAAAATTTCGACCAGAAAAAAAAAACGACAGTGTTACCCCTTACGTTTTTTATTTTGGGGCGAAAAATTAAGTATCCCCAATCTTCTCAAAACTCTGGATTCTGATAGAGGGCCATGAGACATAGACCTGAGTGCAACAATGGAGGCTCTAGACCCTTCCAGAGCTGAGATATCGAAACTCAAAATTTCGACCCGAAAAAAAAATGACAGTGTTACCCCTTACGTTTTTTTGGGGGGGCGAAAAATTTAGTATCCCCAATCTTCTCAAAACTCTGGATTCTGATAGAGGGCCATGAGACTTAGACCTGAGTGCAACAATGGAGGCTCTAGACCCTTCCAGAGCTGAGATATCGAAAATCAAAATTTCGACCCGAAAAAAAAACGACAGTGTTACCCCTTACGTTTTTTTTTTTCTGGGGCGAAAAATTAAGTATCCCCAATCTTCTCAAAACTCTGGATTCTGATAGAGGGCTGTGAGCCTTAGACCTGAGTGCAAAAATGGAGGCTCTAGACCCTTCCAGAGCTGAGATATCGAAACTCAAAATTTCGACTCGAAAAAAAAAAACGACAGTGGTACCCCTTTCATTTTTTTTTTTTCGGGCGAAAAATGAAGTTTCTCCAATCTTCCCAAAACTCTGGATTCTGATAGAGGGCCATGAGACTTAGAAATGAGTGCAAAAATGGAGGCTCTAGCCCCTTCCAGAGCCGAGATATCGAAACTCAAAAATTCGGCCCGAAAAAAAAACGACAGTGGTACCCCTTACGTTTTTTTTTGGGGGCGAAAAATTAAGTTTCTCCAATCTTCCAAAAACTCTGGATTCTGATAGAGGGCCATGAGACTTAGACCTGAGTGCAAAAATGGAGGCTCTAGCCCCTTCCAGAGCCGAGATATCGAAACTCAAAAATTCGGCCCAAAAAAAAACGACAGTGGTACCCCTTACGTTTTTTTTTGGGGGGCGAAAAATTAAGTTTCTCCAATCTTCCAAAAACTCTGGATTCTGATAGAGGGCCATGAGACTTAGACCTGAGTGCAAAAATGGAGGCTCTAGCCCCTTCCAGAGCCGAGATATCGAAACTCAAAAATTCGTCCCGAAAAAAAAACGACAGTGGTACCCCTTACGTTTTTTTTGGGGGGGCGAAAAATTAAGTTTCTCCAATCTTCCAAAAACTCTGGATTCTGATAGAGGGCCATGAGACTTAGACCTGAGTGCAAAAATGGAGGCTCTAGCCCCTTCCAGAGCTGAGATATCGACACTCAAAAATTCGGCCCGAAACAAAAAACGACAGTGGTACCCCTTACGTTTTTTTTTTTTGGGCAAAAAATTAAGTTTCTCCAATCTTCCCAAACCTCTGGATTCTGATAGAGGGCCATGAGACTTAGACCTGAGTGCAAAAATGGAGGCTCTACCCCCTTCCAGAGCTGAGATATCGAAACTCAAAAATTCGGCCCGATAAAAAAACGACAGTGGTACCCCATACGTTTTTTTTTTTTTTGGGCGAAAAATTAAGTTTTCCAATCTTCCCAAAACTCTGGATTCTGATAGAGGGCCATGAGACTTAGACCTGAGTGCAAAAATGAAGGCTCTAGCCCCTTCCAGAGCTATATCGAAACTCAAAAATTCGGCCCGAAAAAAAAACGACAGTGGTACCCCTTACGGTTTTTTTTTTTTGGGCGAAAAATTCAGTTTCTCCAATCTTCCCAAAACTCTGGATTCTGATAGAGGGCCATGAGACTTAGACCTGAGTGCAAAAATGGAGGCTCTAGCCCCTTCCAGAGCTGAGATATCGAAACTCAAAAATTCGGCCCGAAAAAAAAACGACAGTGGTACCCCTTACGTTTTTTTTTTTGGGGCGAAAAATTAAGTTTCTCCAATCTTCCAAAAACGCTGGATTCTGATAGAGGGCCATGAGACTTAGACCTGAGTGCAAAAATGGAGGCTCTAGCCCCTTCCAGAGCCGAGATATCGAAACTCAAAAATTCGGCCCGAAAAAAAAAACGACAGTGGTACCCCTTACGTTTTTTTTTTTGGGGCGAAAAATTAAGTTTCTCCAATCTTCCAAAAACTCTGGATTCTGATAGAGGGCCATGAGACTTAGACCTGAGTGCAAAAATGGAGGCTCTAGCCCCTTCCAGAGCTGAGATATCGAAACTCAAAAATTCGGCCCGAAAAAAAAACGACAGTGGTACCCCTTACGGGTTTTTTTTTTGGCCGAAAAATTAATTTTCTCCAATCTTCCCAAAACTCTGGATTCTGATAGAGGGCCATGAGACTTAGACCTGAGTGCAAAAATGGAGGCTCTAGCTCCTTCCAGAGCTGAGATATCGAAACTCAAAAATTCGGCCCGAAAAAAAAAACGACAGTGGTACCCCTTACGGTTTTTTTTTTTTTTGGGCAAAAAATTAAGTTTCTCCAATCTCCCCAAACCTCTGGATTCTGATAGAGGGCCATGAGACTTAGACCTGAGTGCAAAAATGGAGGCTCTACCCCCTTCCAGAGCTGAGATATTGAAACTCAAAAATTCGGCCCGATAAAAAAACGACAGTGGTACCCCTTACGTTTTTTTTTTTTGGGCGAAAAATTAAGTTTCTCCAATCTTCCCAAAACTCTGGATTCTGATAGAGGGCCATGAGACTTAGACCTGAGTGCAAAAATGGAGGCTCTAGCCCCTTCCAGAGCTATATCGAAACTCAAAAATTCGGCCCGAAAAAAAAACGACAGTGGTACCCCTTACGTTTTTTTTTTTTGGGTGAAAAATTCAGTTTCTCCAATCTTCCCAAAACTCTGGATTCTGATAGAGGGCCATGAGACTTAGACCTGAGTGCAAAAATGGAGGCTCTAGCCCCTTCCAGAGCTATATCGAAACTCAAAAATTCGGCCCGAAAAAAAAACGACAGTGGTACCCCTTACGTTTTTTTTTTTGGGCGAAAAATTCAGTTTCTCCAATCTTCCCAAAACTCTGGATTCTGATAGAGGGCCATGAGACTTAGACCTGAGTGCAACAATGGAGGCTCTAGACCCTTCCAGAGCTGAGATATCGAAAATCAAAAATTCGGCCCGAAAAAAAAACGACAGTGGTACCCCTTACGTTTTTTTTTTTGGGCGAAAAATTAAGTTTCTCCAATCTTCCCAAATTCTGATAGAGGGCCATGAGACTTAGACCTGAGTGCAAAAATGGAGGCTCTAGCCCCTTCCAGAGCTGAGATATCGAAACTCAAAAATTCGGCCCGAAAAAAAAACGACAGTGGTACCCCTTACGTTTTTTTTTTTGGGCGAAAAATTACGTTTCTCCAATCTTCCCAAATTCTGATAGAGGGCCATGAGACTTAGACCTGAGTGCAAAAATGGAGGCTCTAGCCCCTTCCAGAGCTGAGATATCGAAACTCAAAAATTCGGCCCGAAAAAAAAAAACGACAGTGGTACCCCTTACGTTTTTTTTTTGGGCAAAAAATTAAGTTTCTCCAATCTTCCCAAATTCTGATAGAGGGCCATGAGACTTAGACCTGAGTGCAAAAATGGAGGCTCTAGCCCCTTCCAGAGCTGAGATATCGAAACTCAAAAATTCGGCCCGAAAAAAAAACGACAGTGGTACCCCTTACGTTTTTTTTTTTGGGCGAAAAATTAAGTTTCTCCAATCTGCCCAAATTCTGATAGAGGGCCATGAGACTTAGACCTGAGTGCAAAAATGGAGGCTCTAGCCCCTTCCAGAGCTGAGATATCGAAACCCAAAAATTCGGCCCGAAAAAAAAACGACAGTGGTACCCCTTACGTTTTTTTTTTTGGGCGAAAAATTAAGTTTCTCCAATCTTCCCAAATTCTGATAGAGGGCCATGAGACTTAGACCTGAGTGCAAAAATGGAGGCTCTAGCCCCTTCCAGAGCTGAGATATCGAAACTCAAAAATTCGGCCCGAAAAAAAAACGACAGTGGTACCCCTTACGTTTTTTTTTGGGCGAAAAATTAATTTTCTCCAATCTTCCAAAAACTCTGGATTCTGATAGAGGGCCATGAGACTTAGACCTGAGTGCAAAAATGGAGGCTCTAGCCCCTTCCAGAGCTGAGATATCGAAACTCAAAAATTCGGCCCGAAAAAAAAACGACAGTGGTACCCCTTACGGGTTTTTTTTTTGGCCGAAAAATTAATTTTCTCCAATCTTCCCAAAACTCTGGATTCTGATAGAGGGCCATGAGACTTAGACCTGAGTGCAAAAATGGAGGCTCTAGCTCCTTCCAGAGCTGAGATATCGAAACTCAAAAATTCGGCCCGAAAAAAAAAACGACAGTGGTACCCCTTACGGTTTTTTTTTTTTTTGGGCAAAAAATTAAGTTTCTCCAATCTCCCCAAACCTCTGGATTCTGATAGAGGGCCATGAGACTTAGACCTGAGTGCAAAAATGGAGGCTCTACCCCCTTCCAGAGCTGAGATATTGAAACTCAAAAATTCGGCCCGATAAAAAAACGACAGTGGTACCCCTTACGTTTTTTTTTTTTGGGCGAAAAATTAAGTTTCTCCAATCTTCCCAAAACTCTGGATTCTGATAGAGGGCCATGAGACTTAGACCTGAGTGCAAAAATGGAGGCTCTAGCCCCTTCCAGAGCTATATCGAAACTCAAAAATTCGGCCCGAAAAAAAAACGACAGTGGTACCCCTTACGTTTTTTTTTTTTTGGGTGAAAAATTCAGTTTCTCCAATCTTCCCAAAACTCTGGATTCTGATAGAGGGCCATGAGACTTAGACCTGAGTGCAAAAATGGAGGCTCTAGCCCCTTCCAGAGCTATATCGAAACTCAAAAATTCGGCCCGAAAAAAAAACGACAGTGGTACCCCTTACGTTTTTTTTTTTGGGCGAAAAATTCAGTTTCTCCAATCTTCCCAAAACTCTGGATTCTGATAGAGGGCCATGAGACTTAGACCTGAGTGCAACAATGGAGGCTCTAGACCCTTCCAGAGCTGAGATATCGAAAATCAAAATTTCGACCCGAAAAAAAAACGACAGTGTTACCCCTTACGTTTTTTTTTTTCTGGGGCGAAAAATTAAGTATCCCCAATCTTCTCAAAACTCTGGATTCTGATAGAGGGCCATGAGACTTAGACCTGAGTGCAAAAATGGAGGCTCTAGCCCCTTCCAGAGCAGAGATATCGAAACTCAAAAATTCGGCCCGAAAAAAAAACGACAGTGGTACCCCTTACGTTTTTTTTTTTTGGGCGAAAAATTAAGTTTCTCCAATCTTCCCAAATTCTGATAGAGGGCCATGAGACTTAGACCTGAGTGCAAAAATGGAGGCTCTAGCCCCTTCCAGAGCTGAGATATCGAAACTCAAAAATTCGGCCCGAAAAAAAAACGACAGTGGTACCCCTTACGTTTTTTTTTTTGGGCGAAAAATTACGTTTCTCCAATCTTCCCAAAACTCTGGATTCTGATAGAGGGCCATGAGACTTAGACCTGAGTGCAAAAATGGAGGCTCTAGCCCCTTCCAGAGCTGAGATATCGAAACTCAAAAATTCGGCCCGAAAAAAAAAAACGACAGTGGTACCCCTTACGTTTTTTTTTTGGGCAAAAAATTAAGTTTCTCCAATCTTCCCAAATTCTGATAGAGGGCCATGAGACTTAGACCTGAGTGCAAAAATGGAGGCTCTAGCCCCTTCCAGAGCTGAGATATCGAAACTCAAAAATTCGGCCCGAAAAAAAAACGACAGTGGTACCCCTTACGTTTTTTTTTTTTGGGCGAAAAATTAAGTTTCTCCAATCTGCCCAAATTCTGATAGAGGGCCATGAGACTTAGACCTGAGTGCAAAAATGGAGGCTCTAGCCCCTTCCAGAGCTGAGATATCGAAACCCAAAAATTCGGCCCGAAAAAAAAACGACAGTGGTACCCCTTACGTTTTTTTTTTTGGGCGAAAAATTAAGTTTCTCCAATCTTCCCAAATTCTGATAGAGGGCCATGAGACTTAGACCTGAGTGCAAAAATGGAGGCTCTAGCCCCTTCCAGAGCTGAGATATCGAAACTCAAAAATTCGGCCCGAAAAAAAAACGACAGTGGTACCCCTTACGTTTTTTTTTGGGCGAAAAATTAATTTTCTCCAATCTTCCAAAAACTCTGGATTCTGATAGAGGGCCATGAGACTTAGACCTGAGTGCAAAAATGGAGGCTCTAGCCCCTTCCAGAGCTGAGATATCGAAACTCAAAAATTCGGCCCGAAAAAAAAACGACAGTGGTACCCCTTACGGGTTTTTTTTTTGGCCGAAAAATTAATTTTCTCCAATCTTCCCAAAACTCTGGATTCTGATAGAGGGCCATGAGACTTAGACCTGAGTGCAAAAATGGAGGCTCTAGCTCCTTCCAGAGCTGAGATATCGAAACTCAAAAATTCGGCCCGAAAAAAAAAACGACAGTGGTACCCCTTACGGTTTTTTTTTTTTTTGGGCAAAAAATTAAGTTTCTCCAATCTCCCCAAACCTCTGGATTCTGATAGAGGGCCATGAGACTTAGACCTGAGTGCAAAAATGGAGGCTCTACCCCCTTCCAGAGCTGAGATATTGAAACTCAAAAATTCGGCCCGATAAAAAAACGACAGTGGTACCCCTTACGTTTTTTTTTTTTGGGCGAAAAATTAAGTTTCTCCAATCTTCCCAAAACTCTGGATTCTGATAGAGGGCCATGAGACTTAGACCTGAGTGCAAAAATGGAGGCTCTAGCCCCTTCCAGAGCTATATCGAAACTCAAAAATTCGGCCCGAAAAAAAAACGACAGTGGTACCCCTTACGTTTTTTTTTTTTTTGGGTGAAAAATTCAGTTTCTCCAATCTTCCCAAAACTCTGGATTCTGATAGAGGGCCATGAGACTTAGACCTGAGTGCAAAAATGGAGGCTCTAGCCCCTTCCAGAGCTATATCGAAACTCAAAAATTCGGCCCGAAAAAAAAACGACAGTGGTACCCCTTACGTTTTTTTTTTTGGGCGAAAAATTCAGTTTCTCCAATCTTCCCAAAACTCTGGATTCTGATAGAGGGCCATGAGACTTAGACCTGAGTGCAACAATGGAGGCTCTAGACCCTTCCAGAGCTGAGATATCGAAAATCAAAATTTCGACCCGAAAAAAAAACGACAGTGTTACCCCTTACGTTTTTTTTTTTCTGGGGCGAAAAATTAAGTATCCCCAATCTTCTCAAAACTCTGGATTCTGATAGAGGGCCATGAGACTTAGACCTGAGTGCAAAAATGGAGGCTCTAGCCCCTTCCAGAGCAGAGATATCGAAACTCAAAAATTCGGCCCGAAAAAAAAACGACAGTGGTACCCCTTACGTTTTTTTTTTTTGGGCGAAAAATTAAGTTTCTCCAATCTTCCCAAATTCTGATAGAGGGCCATGAGACTTAGACCTGAGTGCAAAAATGGAGGCTCTAGCCCCTTCCAGAGCTGAGATATCGAAACTCAAAAATTCGGCCCGAAAAAAAAACGACAGTGGTACCCCTTACGTTTTTTTTTTTGGGCGAAAAATTACGTTTCTCCAATCTTCCCAAAACTCTGGATTCTGATAGAGGGCCATGAGACTTAGACCTGAGTGCAAAAATGGAGGCTCTAGCCCCTTCCAGAGCTGAGATATCGAAACTCAAAAATTCGGCCCGAAAAAAAAAAACGACAGTGGTACCCCTTACGTTTTTTTTTTGGGCAAAAAATTAAGTTTCTCCAATCTTCCCAAATTCTGATAGAGGGCCATGAGACTTAGACCTGAGTGCAAAAATGGAGGCTCTAGCCCCTTCCAGAGCTGAGATATCGAAACTCAAAAATTCGGCCCGAAAAAAAAACGACAGTGGTACCCCTTACGTTTTTTTTTTTGGGCGAAAAATTAAGTTTCTCCAATCTGCCCAAATTCTGATAGAGGGCCATGAGACTTAGACCTGAGTGCAAAAATGGAGGCTCTAGCCCCTTCCAGAGCTGAGATATCGAAACCCAAAAATTCGGCCCGAAAAAAAAACGACAGTGGTACCCCTTACGTTTTTTTTTTTGGGCGAAAAATTAAGTTTCTCCAATCTTCCCAAATTCTGATAGAGGGCCATGAGACTTAGACCTGAGTGCAAAAATGGAGGCTCTAGCCCCTTCCAGAGCTGAGATATCGAAACTCAAAAATTCGGCCCGAAAAAAAAACGACAATGGTACCCCTTACGTTTTTTTTTGGGCGAAAAATTAAGTTTCTCCAATCTGCCCAAATTCTGATAGAGGGCCATGAGACTTAGACCTGAGTGCAAAAATGGAGGCCCTAGCCCCTTCCAGAGCTGAGATATCGAAACTCAAAAATTCGGCCCGAAAAAAAAACGACAGTGGTACCCCTTACGTTTTTTTTTTGGGCGAAAAATTAAGTTTCTCCAATCTGCCCAAATTCTGATAGAGGGCCATGAGACTTAGACCTGAGTGCAAAAATGGAGGCTCTAGCCCCTTCCAGAGCTGAGATATCGAAACTCAAAAATTCAGCCCGAAAAAAAAACGACAGTGGTACCCCTTACGTTTTTTTTTGGGCGAAAAATTAAGTTTCTCCAATCTGCCCAAATTCTGATAGAGGGCCATGAGACTTAGACCTGAGTGCAAAAATGGAGGCTCTAGCCCCTTCCAGAGCTGAGATATCGAAACTCAAAAATTCGGCCCGAAAAAAAAACGACAGTGGTACCCCTTACGTTTTTTTTTTTTGGGCGAAAAATTACGTTTCTCCAATCTTCCCAAAACTCTGGATTCTGACAGAGGGCCATGAGACTTAGACCTGAGTGCAAAAATGGAGGCTCTAGCCCCTTCCAGAGCTGAGATATCGAAACTCAAAAATTCGGCCCGAAAAAAAAAACGACAGTGGTACCCCTTACGTTTTTTTTTTTGGGCGAAAAATTAAGTTTCTCCAATCTGCCCAAATTCTGATAGAGGGCCATGAGACTTAGACCTGAGTGCAAAAATGGAGGCTCTAGCCCCTTCCAGAGCTGAGATATCGAAACTCAAAAATTCGGCCCGAAAAAAAAACGACAGTGGTACCCCTTACGGTTTTTTTTTTTGGGCGAAAAATTAAGTTTCTCCAATCTTCCCAAATTCTGATAGAGGGCCATGAGACTTAGACCTGAGTGCAAAAATGGAGGCTCTAGCCCCTTCCAGAGCTGAGATATCGAAACTCAAAAATTCGGCCCGAAAAAAAAAACGACAGTGGTACCCCTTACGTTTTTTTTTTGGCAAAAAATTAAGTTTCTCCAATCTTCCCAAATTCTGATAGAGGGCCATGAGACTTAGACCTGAGTGCAAAAATGGAGGCTCTAGCCCCTTCCAGAGCTGAGATATCGAAACTCAAAAATTCGGCCCGAAAAAAAAACGACAGTGGTACCCCTTACGTTTTTTTTTTTTGGGCGAAAAATTAAGTTTCTCCAATCTTCCCAAATTCTGATAGAGGGCCATGAGACTTAGACCTGAGTGCAAAAATGGAGGCTCTAGCCCCTTCCAGAGCTGAGATATCGAAACTCAAAAATTCGGCCCGAAAAAAAAACGACAGTGGTACCCCTTACGTTTTTTTTTTTTGGGCGAAAAATTACGTTTCTCCAATCTTCCCAAAACTCTGGATTCTGATAGAGGGCCATGAGACTTAGACCTGAGTGCAAAAATGGAGACTCTAGCCCCTTCCAGAGCTGAAATATCGAAACCCAAAAATTCGGCCCGAAAAAAAAACGACAGTGGTACCCCTTACGTTTTTTTTTTTGGGCGAAAAATTAAGTTTCTCCAATCTTCCCAAATTCTGATAGAGGGCCATGAGACTTAGACCTGAGTGCAAAAATGGAGGCTCTAGCCCCTTCCAGAGCTGAGATATCGAAACTCAAAAATTCGGCCCGAAAAAAAAAACGACAGTGGTACCCCTTACGTTTTTTTTTGGGCAAAAAATTAAGTTTCTCCAATCTTCCCAAATTCTGATAGAGGGCCATGAGACTTAGACCTGAGTGCAAAAATGGAGGCTCTAGCCCCTTCCAGAGCTGAGATATCGAAACTCAAAAATTCGGCCCGAAAAAAAAACGACAGTGGTACCCCTTACGTTTTTTTTTTTGGGCGAAAAATTAAGTTTCTCCAATCTTCCCAAATTCTGATAGAGGGCCATGAGACTTAGACCTGAGTGCAAAAATGGAGGCTCTAGCCCCTTCCAGAGCTGAGATATCGAAACCCAAAAATTCGGCCCGAAAAAAAAAACGACAGTGGTACCCCTTACGGTTTTTTTTTTGGGCGAAAAATTAAGTTTCTCCAATCTTCCCAAATTCTGATAGAGGGCCATGAGACTTAGACCTGAGTGCAAAAATGGAGGCTCTAGCCCCTTCCAGAGCTGAGATATCGAAACTCAAAAATTCGGCCCGAAAAAAAAACGACAGTGGTACCCCTTACGTTTTTTTTTTTGGGCGAAAAATTAAGTTTCTCCAATCTGCCCAAATTCTGATAGAGGGCCATGAGACTTAGACCTGAGTGCAAAAATGGAGGCTCTAGCCCCTTCCAGAGCTGAGATATCGAAACCCAAAAATTCGGCCCGAAAAAAAAAACGACAGTGGTACCCCTTACGTTTTTTTTTTGGGCGAAAAATTTAGTTTCTCCAATCTTCACAAATTCTGATAGAGGGCCATGAGACTTAGACCTGAGTGCAAAAATGGAGGCTCTAGCCCCTTCCAGAGCTGAGATATCGAAACTCAAAAATTCGGCCCGAAAAAAAAACGACAGTGGTACCCCTTACGTTTTTTTTTTTGGGCGAAAAATTAAGTTTCTCCAATCTGCCCAAATTCTGATAGAGGGCCATGAGACTTAGACCTGAGTGCAAAAATGGAGGCTCTAGCCCCTTCCAGAGCTGAGATATCGAAACTCAAAAATTCGACCCGAAAAAAAAACGACAGTGGTACCCCTTACGTTTTTTTTTTTGGGCGAAAAATTAAGTTTCTCCAATCTTCCCAAATTCTGATAGAGGGCCATGAGACTTAGACCTGAGTGCAAAAATGGAGGCTCTAGCCCCTTCCAGAGCTGAGGTATCGAAACTCAAAAATTCGGCCCGAAAAAAAAAACGACAGTGGTACCCCTTACGTTTTTTTTTTGGGGGGCGAAAAATTAAGTTTCTCCAATCTTCCCAAAACTCTGGATTCTGATAGAGGGCCATGAGACTTAGACCTGAGTGCAAAAATGGAGGCTCTAGCCCCTTCCAGAGCAGAGATATCGAAACTCAAAAATTCGGCCCGAAAAAAAAAACGACAGTGGTACCCCTTACGTTTTTTTTTTTTGGGCGAAAAATTAAGTTTCTCCAATCTTCCCAAATTCTGATAGAGGGCCATGAGACTTAGACCTGAGTGCAAAAATGGAGGCTCTAGCCCCTTCCAGAGCTGAGATATCGAAACTCAAAAATTCGGCCCGAAAAAAAAACGACAGTGGTACCCCTTACGTTTTTTTTTTTTGGGCGAAAAATTACGTTTCTCCAATCTTCCCAAAACTCTGGATTCTGATAGAGGGCCATGAGACTTAGACCTGAGTGCAAAAATGGAGGCTCTAGCCCCTTCCAGAGCTGAGATATCGAAACCCAAAAATTCGGCCCGAAAAAAAAACGACAGTGGTACCCCTTACGTTTTTTTTTTTGGGCGAAAAATTAAGTTTCTCCAATCTTCCCAAATTCTGATAGAGGGCCATGAGACTTAGACCTGAGTGCAAAAATGGAGGCTCTAGCCCCTTCCAGAGCTGAGATATCGAAACTCAAAAATTCGGCCCGAAAAAAAAACGACAGTGGTACCCCTTACGTTTTTTTTTTTGGGCGAAAAATTAAGTTTCTCCAATCTGCCCAAATTCTGATAGAGGGCCATGAGACTTAGACCTGAGTGCAAAAATGGAGGCTCTAGCCTCTTCCAGAGCTGAGATATCGAAACCCAAAAATTCGGCCCGAAAAAAAAAACGACAGTGGTACCCCTTACGTTTTTTTTTTGGGCGAAAAATTAAGTTTCTCCAATCTTCCCAAATTCTGATAGAGGGCCATGAGACTTAGACCTGAGTGCAAAAATGGAGGCTCTAGCCCCTTCAAGAGCTGAGATATCGAAACTCAAAAATTCGGCCCGAAAAAAAAACGACAGTGGTACCCCTTACGTTTTTTTTTTGGGCGAAAAATTAAGTTTCTCCAATCTGCCCAAATTCTGATAGAGGGCCATGAGACTTAGACCTGAGTGCAAAAATGGAGGCTCTAGCCCCTTCCAGAGCTGAGATATCGAAACTCAAAAATTCGACCCGAAAAAAAAACGACAGTGGTACCCCTTACGTTTTTTTTTTTGGGCGAAAAATTAAGTTTCTCCAATCTTCCCAAATTCTGATAGAGGGCCATGAGACTTAGACCTGAGTGCAAAAATGGAGGCTCTAGCCCCTTCCAGAGCTGAGGTATCGAAACTCAAAAATTCGGCCCGAAAAAAAAAACGACAGTGGTACCCCTTACGTTTTTTTTTGGGCAAAAAATTAAGTTTCTCCAATCTTCCCAAATTCTGATAGAGGGCCATGAGACTTAGACCTGAGTGCAAAAATGGAGGCTCTAGCCCCTTCCAGAGCTGAGATGTCGAAACTCAAAAATTCGGCCCGAAAAAAAAACGACAGTGGTACCCCTTACGTTTTTTTTTTTGGGCAAAAAATTAAGTTTCTCCAATCTTCCCAAATTCTGATAGAGGGCCATGAGACTTAGACCTGAGTGCAAAAATGGAGGCTCTAGCCCCTTCAGAGCTGAGATATCGAAACTCAAAAATTCGGCCCGAAAAAAAAACGACAGTGGTACCCCTTACGTTTTTTTTTTTGGGCGAAAAATTACGTTTCTCCAATCTTCCCAAAACTCTGGATTCTGATAGAGGGCCATGAGACTTAGACCTGAGTGCAAAAATGGAGGCTCTAGCCCCTTCCAGAGCTGAGATATCGAAACCCAAAAATTCGGCCCGAAAAAAAAAACGACAGTGGTACCCCTTACGTTTTTTTTTTGGGCGAAAAATTAAGTTTCTCCAATCTTCCCAAATTCTGATAGAGGGCCATGAGACTTAGACCTGAGTGCAAAAATGGAGGCTCTAGCCCCTTCCAGAGCTGAGATATCGAAACTCAAAAATTCGGCCCGAAAAAAAAACGACAGTGGTACCCCTTACGTTTTTTTTTTTGGGCGAAAAATTAAGTTTCTCCAATCTTCCCAAATTCTGATAGAGGGCCATGAGACTTAGACCTGAGTGCAAAAATGGAGGCTCTAGCCCCTTCCAGAGCTGAGATATCGAAACCCAAAAATTCGGCCCGAAAAAAAAAACGACAGTGGTACCCCTTACGTTTTTTTTTTTGGGCGAAAAATTAAGTTTCTCCAATCTTCCCAAATTCTGATAGAGGGCCATGAGACTTAGACCTGAGTGCAAAAATGGAGGCTCTAGCCCCTTCCAGAGCTGAGATATCGAAACTCAAAAATTCGGCCCGAAAAAAAAACGACAGTGGTACCCCTTACGTTTTTTTTTTTTGGGCGAAAAATTACGTTTCTCCAATCTTCCCAAAACTCTGGATTCTGATAGAGGGCCATGAGACTTAGACCTGAGTGCAAAAATGGAGACTCTAGCCCCTTCCAGAGCTGAAATATCGAAACCCAAAAATTCGTCCCGAAAAAAAAACGACAGTGGTACCCCTTACGTTTTTTTTTTTGGGCGAAAAATTAAGTTTCTCCAATCTTCCCAAATTCTGATAGAGGGCCATGAGACTTAGACCTGAGTGCAAAAATGGAGGCTCTAGCCCCTTCCAGAGCTGAGATATCGAAACTCAAAAATTCGGCCCGAAAAAAAAAACGACAGTGGTACCCCTTACGTTTTTTTTTGGGCAAAAAATTAAGTTTCTCCAATCTTCCCAAATTCTGATAGAGGGCCATGAGACTTAGACCTGAGTGCAAAAATGGAGGCTCTAGCCCCTTCCAGAGCTGAGATATCGAAACTCAAAAATTCGGCCCGAAAAAAAAACGACAGTGGTACCCCTTACGTTTTTTTTTTTGGGCGAAAAATTACGTTTCTCCAATCTTCCCAAATTCTGATAGAGGGCCATGAGACTTAGACCTGAGTGCAAAAATGGAGGCTCTAGCCCCTTCCAGAGCTGAGATATCGAAACCCAAAAATTCGGCCCGAAAAAAAAAACGACAATGGTACCCCTTACGTTTTTTTTTTTGGGCGAAAAATTAAGTTTCTCCAATCTTCCCAAATTCTGATAGAGGGCCATGAGACTTAGACCTGAGTGCAAAAATGGAGGCTCTAGCCCCTTCCAGAGCTGAGATATCGAAACTCAAAAATTCGGCCCGAAAAAAAAACGACAGTGGTACCCCTTACGTTTTTTTTTTTTGGGCGAAAAATTACGTTTCTCCAATCTTCCCAAAACTCTGGATTCTGATAGAGGGCCATGAGACTTAGACCTGAGTGCAAAAATGGAGGCTCTAGCCCCTTCCAGAGCTGAGATATCGAAACTCAAAAATTCGGCCCGAAAAAAAAAAACGACAGTGGTACCCCTTACGTTTTTTTTTGGGCAAAAAATTAAGTTTCTCCAATCTTCCCAAATTCTGATAGAGGGCCATGAGACTTAGACCTGAGTGCAAAAATGGAGGCTCTAGCCCCTTCCAGAGCTGAGATATCGAAACTCAAAAATTCGGCCCGAAAAAAAAACGACAGTGGTACCCCTTACGTTTTTTTTTTTGGGTGAAAAATTAAGTTTCTCCAATCTTCCCAAATTCTGATAGAGGGCCATGAGACTTAGACCTGAGTGCAAAAATGGAGGCTCTAGCCCCTTCCAGAGCTGAGATATCGAAACCCAAAAATTCGGCCCGAAAAAAAAAACGACAGTGGTACCCCTTACGTTTTTTTTTTGGGCGAAAAATTTAGTTTCTCCAATCTTCACAAATTCTGATAGAGGGCCATGAGACTTAGACCTGAGTGCAAAAATGGAGGCTCTAGCCCCTTCCAGAGCTGAGATATCGAAACTCAAAAATTCGGCCCGAAAAAAAAACGACAGTGGTACCCCTTACGTTTTTTTTTTTGGGCGAAAAATTAAGTTTCTCCAATCTGCCCAAATTCTGATAGAGGGCCATGAGACTTAGACCTGAGTGCAAAAATGGAGGCTCTAGCCCCTTCCAGAGCTGAGATATCGAAACTCAAAAATTCGACCTGAAAAAAAAACGACAGTGGTACCCCTTACGTTTTTTTTTTTGGGCGAAAAATTAAGTTTCTCCAATCTTCCCAAATTCTGATAGAGGGCCATGAGACTTAGACCTGAGTGCAAAAATGGAGGCTCTAGCCCCTTCCAGAGCTGAGGTATCGAAACTCAAAAATTCGGCCCGAAAAAAAAAACGACAGTGGTACCCCTTACGTTTTTTTTTTGGGGGGCGAAAAATTAAGTTTCTCCAATCTTCCCAAAACTCTGGATTCTGATAGAGGGCCATGAGACTTAGACCTAAAATGCAAAAATGGAGGCTCTAGCCCCTTCCAGAGCAGAGATATCGAAACTCAAAAATTCGGCCCGAAAAAAAAAACGACAGTGGTACCCCTTACGTTTTTTTTTGGGGGGGCGAAAAATTAAGTTTCTCCAATCTTCACAAATTCTGATAGAGGGCCATGAGACTTAGACCTGAGTGCAAAAATGGAGGCTCTAGCCCCTTCCAGAGCAGAGATATCGAAACTCAAAAATTCGGCCCGAAAAAAAAAACGACAGTGGTACCCCTTACGTTTTTTTTTTTTGGGCGAAAAATTAAGTTTCTCCAATCTTCCCAAATTCTGATAGAGGGCCATGAGACTTAGACCTGAGTGCAAAAATGGAGGCTCTAGCCCCTTCCAGAGCTGAGATATCGAAACTCAAAAATTCGGCCCGAAAAAAAAACGACAGTGGTACCCCTTACGTTTTTTTTTTTTGGGCGAAAAATTACGTTTCTCCAATCTTCCCAAAACTCTGGATTCTGATAGAGGGCCATGAGACTTAGACCTGAGTGCAAAAATGGAGGCTCTAGCCCCTTCCAGAGCTGAGATATCGAAACCCAAAAATTCGGCCCGAAAAAAAAACGACAGTGGTACCCCTTACGTTTTTTTTTTTTGGGCGAAAAATTAAGTTTCTCCAATCTTCCCAAATTCTGATAGAGGGCCATGAGACTTAGACCTGAGTGCAAAAATGGAGGCTCTAGCCCCTTCCAGAGCTGAGATATCGAAACTCAAAAATTCGGCCCGAAAAAAAAACGACAGTGGTACCCCTTACGTTTTTTTTTTTGGGCGAAAAATTAAGTTTCTCCAATCTGCCCAAATTCTGATAGAGGGCCATGAGACTTAGACCTGAGTGCAAAAATGGAGGCTCTAGCCTCTTCCAGAGCTGAGATATCGAAACCCAAAAATTCGGCCCGAAAAAAAAAACGACAGTGGTACCCCTTACGTTTTTTTTTTGGGCGAAAAATTAAGTTTCTCCAATCTTCCCAAATTCTGATAGAGGGCCATGAGACTTAGACCTGAGTGCAAAAATGGAGGCTCTAGCCCCTTCCAGAGCTGAGATATCGAAACTCAAAAATTCGGCCCGAAAAAAAAACGACAGTGGTACCCCTTACGTTTTTTTTTGGGGCGAAAAATTAAGTTTCTCCAATCTGCCCAAATTCTGATAGAGGGCCATGAGACTTAGACCTGAGTGCAAAAATGGAGGCTCTAGCCCCTTCCAGAGCTGAGATATCGAAACTCAAAAATTCGACCCGAAAAAAAAACGACAGTGGTACCCCTTACGTTTTTTTTTTTGGGCGAAAAATTAAGTTTCTCCAATCTTCCCAAATTCTGATAGAGGGCCATGAGACTTAGACCTGAGTGCAAAAATGGAGGCTCTAGCCCCTTCCAGAGCTGAGGTATCGAAACTCAAAAATTCGGCCCGAAAAAAAAAACGACAGTGGTACCCCTTACGTTTTTTTTTGGGCAAAAATTAAGTTTCTCCAATCTTCCCAAATTCTGATAGAGGGCCATGAGACTTAGACCTGAGTGCAAAAATGGAGGCTCTAGCCCCTTCCAGAGCTGAGGTATCGAAACTCAAAAATTCGGCCCGAAAAAAAAAACGACAGTGGTACCCCTTACGTTTTTTTTTGGGCAAAAAATTAAGTTTCTCCAATCTTCCCAAATTCTGATAGAGGGCCATGAGACTTAGACCTGAGTGCAAAAATGGAGGCTCTAGCCCCTTCCAGAGCTGAGATGTCGAAACTCAAAAATTCGGCCCGAAAAAAAAACGACAGTGGTACCCCTTACGTTTTTTTTTTTGGGCAAAAAATTAAGTTTCTCCAATCTTCCCAAATTCTGATAGAGGGCCATGAGACTTAGACCTGAGTGCAAAAATGGAGGCTCTAGCCCCTTCAGAGCTGAGATATCGAAACTCAAAAATTCGGCCCGAAAAAAAAACGACAGTGGTACCCCTTACGTTTTTTTTTTTTGGGCGAAAAATTACGTTTCTCCAATCTTCCCAAAACTCTGGATTCTGATAGAGGGCCATGAGACTTAGACCTGAGTGCAAAAATGGAGGCTCTAGCCCCTTCCAGAGCTGAGATATCGAAACCCAAAAATTCGGCCCGAAAAAAAAAACGACAGTGGTACCCCTTACGTTTTTTTTTTGGGCAAAAAATTAAGTTTCTCCAATCTTCCCAAATTCTGATAGAGGGCCATGAGACTTAGACCTGAGTGCAAAAATGGAGGCTCTAGCCCCTTCCAGAGCTGAGATATCGAAACTCAAAAATTCGGCCCGAAAAAAAAACGACAGTGGTACCCCTTACGTTTTTTTTTTTGGGCGAAAAATTAAGTTTCTCCAATCTTCCCAAATTCTGATAGAGGGCCATGAGACTTAGACCTGAGTGCAAAAATGGAGGCTCTAGCCCCTTCCAGAGCTGAGATATCGAAACCCAAAAATTCGGCCCGAAAAAAAAAACGACAGTGGTACCCCTTACGTTTTTTTTTTTGGGCGAAAAATTAAGTTTCTCCAATCTTCCCAAATTCTGATAGAGGGCCATGAGACTTAGACCTGAGCGCAAAAATTGAGGCTCTAGCCCCTTCCAGAGCTGAGATATCGAAACTCAAAAATTCGGCCCGAAAAAAAAACGACAGTGGTACCCCTTACGTTTTTTTTTTTTGGGCGAAAAATTACGTTTCTCCAATCTGCCCAAATTCTGATAGAGGGCCATGAGACTTAGACCTGAGTGCAAAAATGAAGGCTCTAGCCCCTTCCAGAGCTGAGATATCGAAACCCAAAAATTCGGCCCGAAAAAAAAACGACAGTGGTACCCCTTACATTTTTTTTTTTGGGCGAAAAATTAAGTTTCTCCAATCTTCCCAAATTCTGATAGAGGGCCATGAGACTTAGACCTGAGTGCAAAAATGGAGGCTCTAGCCCCTTCCAGAGCTGAGATATCGAAACTCAAAAATTCGGCCCGAAAAAAAAACGACAGTGGTACCCCTTACGTTTTTTTTTTTTGGGCGAAAAATTAAGTTTCTCCAATCTGCCCAAATTCTGATAGAGGGCCATGAGACTTAGACCTGAGTGCAAAAATGGAGGCTCTAGCCCCTTCCAGAGCTGAGATATCGAAACCCAAAAATTCGGCCCGAAAAAAAAAAACGACAGTGGTACCCCTTACGTTTTTTTTTTTGGGCGAAAAATTTAGTTTCTCCAATCTTCCCAAATTCTGATAGAGGGCCATGAGACTTAGACCTGAGTGCAAAAATGGAGGCTCTAGCCCCTTCCAGAGCTGAGATATCGAAACTCAAAAATTCGGCCCGAAAAAAAAACGACAGTGGTACCCCTTACGTTTTTTTTTTGGGCGAAAAATTAAGTTTCTCCAATCTGCCCAAATTCTGATAGAGGGCCATGAGACTTAGACCTGAGTGCAAAAATGGAGGCTCTAGCCCCTTCCAGAGCTGAGATATCGAAACTCAAAAATTCGGCCCGAAAAAAAAACGACAGTGGTACCCCTTACGTTTTTTTTTTTTGGGCGAAAAATTAAGTTTCTCCAATCTTCCCAAATTCTGATAGAGGGCCATGAGACTTAGACCTGAGTGCAAAAATGGAGGCTCTAGCCCCTTCCAGAGCTGAGATATCGAAACTCAAAAATTCGGCCCGAAAAAAAAAACGACAGTGGTACCCCTTACGTTTTTTTTTTGGGGGGCGAAAAATTAAGTTTCTCCAATCTTCCCAAAACTCTGGATTCTGATAGAGGGCCATGAGACTTAGACCTGAGTGCAAAAATGGAGGCTCTAGCCCCTTCCAGAGCTGAGATATCGAAACCCAAAAATTCTGCCCGAAAAAAAAACGACAGTGGTACCCCTTACGTTTTTTTTTTTTTGGGCGAAAAATTAAGTTTCTCCAATCTTCCCAAATTCTGATAGAGGGCCATGAGACTTAGACCTGAGTGCAAAAATGGAGGCTCTAGCCCCTTCCAGAGCTGAGATATCGAAACTCAAAAATTCGGCCCGAAAAAAAAACGACAGTGGTACCCCTTACGTTTTTTTTTTGGGCGAAAAATTAAGTTTCTCCAATCTTCCCAAATTCTGATAGAGGGCCATGAGACTTAGACCTGAGTGCAAAAATGGAGGCTCTAGCCCCTTCCAGAGCTGAGATGTCGAAACTCAAAAATTCGGCCCGAAAAAAAAACGACAGTGGTACCCCTTACGTTTTTTTTTTTGGGCAAAAAATTAAGTTTCTCCAATCTTCCCAAATTCTGATAGAGGGCCATGAGACTTAGACCTGAGTGCAAAAATGGAGGCTCTAGCCCCTTCAGAGCTGAGATATCGAAACTCAAAAATTCGGCCCGAAAAAAAAACGACAGTGGTACCCCTTACGTTTTTTTTTTTTGGGCGAAAAATTACGTTTCTCCAATCTTCCCAAAACTCTGGATTCTGATAGAGGGCCATGAGACTTAGACCTGAGTGCAAAAATGGAGGCTCTAGCCCCTTCCAGAGCTGAGATATCGAAACCCAAAAATTCGGCCCGAAAAAAAAAACGACAGTGGTACCCCTTACGTTTTTTTTTTGGGCGAAAAATTAAGTTTCTCCAATCTTCCCAAATTCTGATAGAGGGCCATGAGACTTAGACCTGAGTGCAAAAATGGAGGCTCTAGCCCCTTCCAGAGCTGAGATATCGAAACTCAAAAATTCGGCCCGAAAAAAAAACGACAGTGGTACCCCTTACGTTTTTTTTTTTGGGCGAAAAATTACGTTTCTCCAATCTTCCCAAAACTCTGGATTCTGATAGAGGGCCATGAGACTTAGACCTGAGTGCAAAAATGGAGGCTCTAGCCCCTTCCAGAGCTGAGATATCGAAACCCAAAAATTCGGCCCGAAAAAAAAACGACAGTGGTACCCCTTACGTTTTTTTTTTTTGGGCGAAAAATTAAGTTTCTCCAATCTTCCCAAATTCTGATAGAGGGCCATGAGACTTAGACCTGAGTGCAAAAATGGAGGCTCTAGCCCCTTCCAGAGCTGAGATATCGAAACTCAAAAATTCGGCCCGAAAAAAAAACGACAGTGGTACCCCTTACGTTTTTTTTTTTGGGCGAAAAATTAAGTTTCTCCAATCTGCCCAAATTCTGATAGAGGGCCATGAGACTTAGACCTGAGTGCAAAAATGGAGGCTCTAGCCTCTTCCAGAGCTGAGATATCGAAACCCAAAAATTCGGCCCGAAAAAAAAAACGACAGTGGTACCCCTTACGTTTTTTTTTTGGGCGAAAAATTAAGTTTCTCCAATCTTCCCAAATTCTGATAGAGGGCCATGAGACTTAGACCTGAGTGCAAAAATGGAGGCTCTAGCCCCTTCCAGAGCTGAGATATCGAAACTCAAAAATTCGGCCCGAAAAAAAAACGACAGTGGTACCCCTTACGTTTTTTTTTTGGGCGAAAAATTAAGTTTCTCCAATCTGCCCAAATTCTGATAGAGGGCCATGAGACTTAGACCTGAGTGCAAAAATGGAGGCTCTAGCCCCTTCCAGAGCTGAGATATCGAAACTCAAAAATTCGACCCGAAAAAAAAAACGACAGTGGTACCCCTTACGTTTTTTTTTTTGGGCGAAAAATTAAGTTTCTCCAATCTTCCCAAATTCTGATAGAGGGCCATGAGACTTAGACCTGAGTGCAAAAATGGAGGCTCTAGCCCCTTCCAGAGCTGAGGTATCGAAACTCAAAAATTCGGCCCGACAAAAAAAACGACAGTGGTACCCCTTACGTTTTTTTTTGGGCAAAAAATTAAGTTTCTCCAATCTTCCCAAATTCTGATAGAGGGCCATGAGACTTAGACCTGAGTGCAAAAATGGAGGCTCTAGCCCCTTCCAGAGCTGAGATGTCGAAACTCAAAAATTCGGCCCGAAAAAAAAACGACAGTGGTACCCCTTACGTTTTTTTTTTTTGGGCAAAAAATTAAGTTTCTCCAATCTTCCCAAATTCTGATAGAGGGCCATGAGACTTAGACCTGAGTGCAAAAATGGAGGCTCTAGCCCCTTCAGAGCTGAGATATCGAAACTCAAAAATTCGGCCCGAAAAAAAAACGACAGTGGTACCCCTTACGTTTTTTTTTTTTGGGCGAAAAATTACGTTTCTCCAATCTTCCCAAAACTCTGGATTCTGATAGAGGGCCATGAGACTTAGACCTGAGTGCAAAAATGGAGGCTCTAGCCCCTTCCAGAGCTGAGATATCGAAACCCAAAAATTCGGCCCGAAAAAAAAAACGACAGTGGTACCCCTTACGTTTTTTTTTTGGGCGAAAAATTAAGTTTCTCCAATCTTCCCAAATTCTGATAGAGGGCCATGAGACTTAGACCTGAGTGCAAAAATGGAGGCTCTAGCCCCTTCCAGAGCTGAGATATCGAAACTCAAAAATTCGGCCCGAAAAAAAAACGACAGTGGTACCCCTTACGTTTTTTTTTTTGGGCGAAAAATTAAGTTTCTCCAATCTTCCCAAATTCTGATAGAGGGCCATGAGACTTAGACCTGAGTGCAAAAATGGAGGCTCTAGCCCCTTCCAGAGCTGAGATATCGAAACCCAAAAATTCGGCCCGAAAAAAAAAACGACAGTGGTACCCCTTACGTTTTTTTTTTTGGGCGAAAAATTAAGTTTCTCCAATCTTCCCAAATTCTGATAGAGGGCCATGAGACTTAGACCTGAGCGCAAAAATTGAGGCTCTAGCCCCTTCCAGAGCTGAGATATCGAAACTCAAAAATTCGGCCCGAAAAAAAAACGACAGTGGTACCCCTTACGTTTTTTTTTTTTGGGCGAAAAATTACGTTTCTCCAATCTGCCCAAATTCTGATAGAGGGCCATGAGACTTAGACCTGAGTGCAAAAATGAAGGCTCTAGCCCCTTCCAGAGCTGAGATATCGAAACCCAAAAATTCGGCCCGAAAAAAAAACGACAGTGGTACCCCTTACATTTTTTTTTTTTGGGCGAAAAATTAAGTTTCTCCAATCTTCCCAAATTCTGATAGAGGGCCATGAGACTTAGACCTGAGTGCAAAAATGGAGGCTCTAGCCCCTTCCAGAGCTGAGATATCGAAACTCAAAAATTCGGCCCGAAAAAAAAACGACAGTGGTACCCCTTACGTTTTTTTTTTTTGGGCGAAAAATTAAGTTTCTCCAATCTGCCCAAATTCTGATAGAGGGCCATGAGACTTAGACCTGAGTGCAAAAATGGAGGCTCTAGCCCCTTCCAGAGCTGAGATATCGAAACCCAAAAATTCGGCCCGAAAAAAAAAAAACGACAGTGGTACCCCTTACGTTTTTTTTTTTGGGCGAAAAATTTAGTTTCTCCAATCTTCCCAAATTCTGATAGAGGGCCATGAGACTTAGACCTGAGTGCAAAAATGGAGGCTCTAGCCCCTTCCAGAGCTGAGATATCGAAACTCAAAAATTCGGCCCGAAAAAAAAACGACAGTGGTACCCCTTACGTTTTTTTTTTGGGCGAAAAATTAAGTTTCTCCAATCTGCCCAAATTCTGATAGAGGGCCATGAGACTTAGACCTGAGTGCAAAAATGGAGGCTCTAGCCCCTTCCAGAGCTGAGATATCGAAACTCAAAAATTCGGCCCGAAAAAAAAACGACAGTGGTACCCCTTACGTTTTTTTTTTTTGGGCGAAAAATTAAGTTTCTCCAATCTTCCCAAATTCTGATAGAGGGCCATGAGACTTAGACCTGAGTGCAAAAATGGAGGCTCTAGCCCCTTCCAGAGCTGAGATATCGAAACTCAAAAATTCGGCCCGAAAAAAAAAACGACAGTGGTACCCCTTACGTTTTTTTTTTGGGGGGCGAAAAATTAAGTTTCTCCAATCTTCCCAAAACTCTGGATTCTGATAGAGGGCCATGAGACTTAGACCTGAGTGCAAAAATGGAGGCTCTAGCCCCTTCCAGAGCTGAGATATCGAAACCCAAAAATTCTGCCCGAAAAAAAAACGACAGTGGTACCCCTTACGTTTTTTTTTTTTTGGGCGAAAAATTAAGTTTCTCCAATCTTCCCAAATTCTGATAGAGGGCCATGAGACTTAGACCTGAGTGCAAAAATGGAGGCTCTAGCCCCTTCCAGAGCTGAGATATCGAAACTCAAAAATTCGGCCCGAAAAAAAAACGACAGTGGTACCCCTTACGTTTTTTTTTTGGGCGAAAAATTAAGTTTCTCCAATCTTCCCAAATTCTGATAGAGGGCCATGAGACTTAGACCTGAGTGCAAAAATGGAGGCTCTAGCCCCTTCCAGAGCTGAGATGTCGAAACTCAAAAATTCGGCCCGAAAAAAAAACGACAGTGGTACCCCTTACGTTTTTTTTTTTGGGCAAAAAATTAAGTTTCTCCAATCTTCCCAAATTCTGATAGAGGGCCATGAGACTTAGACCTGAGTGCAAAAATGGAGGCTCTAGCCCCTTCAGAGCTGAGATATCGAAACTCAAAAATTCGGCCCGAAAAAAAAACGACAGTGGTACCCCTTACGTTTTTTTTTTTTGGGCGAAAAATTACGTTTCTCCAATCTTCCCAAAACTCTGGATTCTGATAGAGGGCCATGAGACTTAGACCTGAGTGCAAAAATGGAGGCTCTAGCCCCTTCCAGAGCTGAGATATCGAAACCCAAAAATTCGGCCCGAAAAAAAAAACGACAGTGGTACCCCTTACGTTTTTTTTTTGGGCGAAAAATTAAGTTTCTCCAATCTTCCCAAATTCTGATAGAGGGCCATGAGACTTAGACCTGAGTGCAAAAATGGAGGCTCTAGCCCCTTCCAGAGCTGAGATATCGAAACTCAAAAATTCGGCCCGAAAAAAAAACGACAGTGGTACCCCTTACGTTTTTTTTTTTTGGGCGAAAAATTACGTTTCTCCAATCTTCCCAAAACTCTGGATTCTGATAGAGGGCCATGAGACTTAGACCTGAGTGCAAAAATGGAGGCTCTAGCCCCTTCCAGAGCTGAGATATCGAAACCCAAAAATTCGGCCCGAAAAAAAAACGACAGTGGTACCCCTTACGTTTTTTTTTTTTGGGCGAAAAATTAAGTTTCTCCAATCTTCCCAAATTCTGATAGAGGGCCATGAGACTTAGACCTGAGTGCAAAAATGGAGGCTCTAGCCCCTTCCAGAGCTGAGATATCGAAACTCAAAAATTCGGCCCGAAAAAAAAACGACAGTGGTACCCCTTACGTTTTTTTTTTTGGGCGAAAAATTAAGTTTCTCCAATCTGCCCAAATTCTGATAGAGGGCCATGAGACTTAGACCTGAGTGCAAAAATGGAGGCTCTAGCCTCTTCCAGAGCTGAGATATCGAAACCCAAAAATTCGGCCCGAAAAAAAAAACGACAGTGGTACCCCTTACGTTTTTTTTTTGGGCGAAAAATTAAGTTTCTCCAATCTTCCCAAATTCTGATAGAGGGCCATGAGACTTAGACCTGAGTGCAAAAATGGAGGCTCTAGCCCCTTCCAGAGCTGAGATATCGAAACTCAAAAATTCGGCCCGAAAAAAAAACGACAGTGGTACCCCTTACGTTTTTTTTTTGGGCGAAAAATTAAGTTTCTCCAATCTGCCCAAATTCTGATAGAGGGCCATGAGACTTAGACCTGAGTGCAAAAATGGAGGCTCTAGCCCCTTCCAGAGCTGAGATATCGAAACTCAAAAATTCGACCCGAAAAAAAAAACGACAGTGGTACCCCTTACGTTTTTTTTTTTGGGCGAAAAATTAAGTTTCTCCAATCTTCCCAAATTCTGATAGAGGGCCATGAGACTTAGACCTGAGTGCAAAAATGGAGGCTCTAGCCCCTTCCAGAGCTGAGGTATCGAAACTCAAAAATTCGGCCCGACAAAAAAAACGACAGTGGTACCCCTTACGTTTTTTTTTGGGCAAAAAATTAAGTTTCTCCAATCTTCCCAAATTCTGATAGAGGGCCATGAGACTTAGACCTGAGTGCAAAAATGGAGGCTCTAGCCCCTTCCAGAGCTGAGATGTCGAAACTCAAAAATTCGGCCCGAAAAAAAAACGACAGTGGTACCCCTTACGTTTTTTTTTTTTGGGCAAAAAATTAAGTTTCTCCAATCTTCCCAAATTCTGATAGAGGGCCATGAGACTTAGACCTGAGTGCAAAAATGGAGGCTCTAGCCCCTTCAGAGCTGAGATATCGAAACTCAAAAATTCGGCCCGAAAAAAAAACGACAGTGGTACCCCTTACGTTTTTTTTTTTTGGGCGAAAAATTACGTTTCTCCAATCTTCCCAAAACTCTGGATTCTGATAGAGGGCCATGAGACTTAGACCTGAGTGCAAAAATGGAGGCTCTAGCCCCTTCCAGAGCTGAGATATCGAAACCCAAAAATTCGGCCCGAAAAAAAAAACGACAGTGGTACCCCTTACGTTTTTTTTTTGGGCGAAAAATTAAGTTTCTCCAATCTTCCCAAATTCTGATAGAGGGCCATGAGACTTAGACCTGAGTGCAAAAATGGAGGCTCTAGCCCCTTCCAGAGCTGAGATATCGAAACTCAAAAATTCGGCCCGAAAAAAAAACGACAGTGGTACCCCTTACGTTTTTTTTTTTGGGCGAAAAATTAAGTTTCTCCAATCTTCCCAAATTCTGATAGAGGGCCATGAGACTTAGACCTGAGTGCAAAAATGGAGGCTCTAGCCCCTTCCAGAGCTGAGATATCGAAACCCAAAAATTCGGCCCGAAAAAAAAAACGACAGTGGTACCCCTTACGTTTTTTTTTTTGGGCGAAAAATTAAGTTTCTCCAATCTTCCCAAATTCTGATAGAGGGCCATGAGACTTAGACCTGAGCGCAAAAATTGAGGCTCTAGCCCCTTCCAGAGCTGAGATATCGAAACTCAAAAATTCGGCCCGAAAAAAAAACGACAGTGGTACCCCTTACGTTTTTTTTTTTTGGGCGAAAAATTACGTTTCTCCAATCTGCCCAAATTCTGATAGAGGGCCATGAGACTTAGACCTGAGTGCAAAAATGAAGGCTCTAGCCCCTTCCAGAGCTGAGATATCGAAACCCAAAAATTCGGCCCGAAAAAAAAACGACAGTGGTACCCCTTACATTTTTTTTTTTTGGGCGAAAAATTAAGTTTCTCCAATCTTCCCAAATTCTGATAGAGGGCCATGAGACTTAGACCTGAGTGCAAAAATGGAGGCTCTAGCCCCTTCCAGAGCTGAGATATCGAAACTCAAAAATTCGGCCCGAAAAAAAAACGACAGTGGTACCCCTTACGTTTTTTTTTTTTGGGCGAAAAATTAAGTTTCTCCAATCTGCCCAAATTCTGATAGAGGGCCATGAGACTTAGACCTGAGTGCAAAAATGGAGGCTCTAGCCCCTTCCAGAGCTGAGATATCGAAACCCAAAAATTCGGCCCGAAAAAAAAAAAACGACAGTGGTACCCCTTACGTTTTTTTTTTTGGGCGAAAAATTTAGTTTCTCCAATCTTCCCAAATTCTGATAGAGGGCCATGAGACTTAGACCTGAGTGCAAAAATGGAGGCTCTAGCCCCTTCCAGAGCTGAGATATCGAAACTCAAAAATTCGGCCCGAAAAAAAAACGACAGTGGTACCCCTTACGTTTTTTTTTTGGGCGAAAAATTAAGTTTCTCCAATCTGCCCAAATTCTGATAGAGGGCCATGAGACTTAGACCTGAGTGCAAAAATGGAGGCTCTAGCCCCTTCCAGAGCTGAGATATCGAAACTCAAAAATTCGGCCCGAAAAAAAAACGACAGTGGTACCCCTTACGTTTTTTTTTTTTGGGCGAAAAATTAAGTTTCTCCAATCTTCCCAAATTCTGATAGAGGGCCATGAGACTTAGACCTGAGTGCAAAAATGGAGGCTCTAGCCCCTTCCAGAGCTGAGATATCGAAACTCAAAAATTCGGCCCGAAAAAAAAAACGACAGTGGTACCCCTTACGTTTTTTTTTTGGGGGGCGAAAAATTAAGTTTCTCCAATCTTCCCAAAACTCTGGATTCTGATAGAGGGCCATGAGACTTAGACCTGAGTGCAAAAATGGAGGCTCTAGCCCCTTCCAGAGCTGAGATATCGAAACCCAAAAATTCTGCCCGAAAAAAAAACGACAGTGGTACCCCTTACGTTTTTTTTTTTTGGGCGAAAAATTAAGTTTCTCCAATCTTCCCAAATTCTGATAGAGGGCCATGAGACTTAGACCTGAGTGCAAAAATGGAGGCTCTAGCCCCTTCCAGAGCTGAGATATCGAAACTCAAAAATTCGGCCCGAAAAAAAAACGACAGTGGTACCCCTTACGTTTTTTTTTTGGGCGAAAAATTAAGTTTCTCCAATCTTCCCAAATTCTGATAGAGGGCCATGAGACTTAGACCTGAGTGCAAAAATGGAGGCTCTAGCCCCTTCCAGAGCTGAGATATCGAAACTCAAAAATTCGGCCCGAAAAAAAAACGACAGTGGTACCCCTTACGTTTTTTTTTTGGGCGAAAAATTAAGTTTCTCCAATCTGCCCAAATTCTGATAGAGGGCCATGAGACTTAGACCTGAGTGCAAAAATGGAGGCTCTAGCCCCTTCCAGAGCTGAGATATCGAAACTCAAAAATTCGGCCCGAAAAAAAAACGACAGTGGTACACCTTACGTTTTTTTTTTTGGGCGAAAAATTAAGTTTCTCCAATCTTCCCAAATTCTGATAGAGGGCCATGAGACTTAGACCTGAGTGCAAAAATGGAGGCTCTAGCCCCTTCCAGAGCTGAGATATCGAAACCCAAAAATTCGGCCCGAAAAAAAAACGACAGTGGTACCCCTTACGTTTTTTTTTTTGGGCGAAAAATTAAGTTTCTCCAATCTTCCCAAATTCTGATAGAGGGCCATGAGACTTAGACCTGAGTGCAAAAATGGAGGCTCTAGCCCCTTCCAGAGCTGAGATATCGAAACTCAAAAATTCGGCCCGAAAAAAAAACGACAGTGGTACCCCTTACGTTTTTTTTTTGGGGGGCGAAAAATTAAGTTTCTCCAATCTTCCCAAAACTCTGGATTCTGATAGAGGGCCATGAGACTTAGACCTGAGTGCAAAAATGGAGGCTCTAGCCCCTTCCAGAGCTGAGATATCGAAACTCAAAAATTCGGCCCGAAAAAAAAACGACAGTGGTACCCCTTACGTTTTTTTTTTTGGGGCGAAAAATTAAGTTTCTCCAATCTGCCCAAATTCTGATAGAGGGCCATGAGACTTAGACCTGAGTGCAAAAATGGAGGCTCTAGCCCCTTCCAGAGCTGAGATATCGAAACCCAAAAATTCGGCCCGAAAAAAAAAACGACAGTGGTACCCCTTACGTTTTTTTTTTGGGCGAAAAATTTAGTTTCTCCAATCTTCCCAAATTCTGATAGAGGTTCATGAGACTTAGACCTGAGTGCAAAAATGGAGGCTCTAGCCCCTTCCAGAGCTGAGATATCGAAACTCAAAAATTCGGCCCGAAAAAAAAACGACAGTGGTACCCCTTACGTTTTTTTTTTGGGCGAAAAATTAAGTTTCTCCAATCTGCCCAAATTCTGATAGAGGGCCATGAGACTTAGACCTGAGTGCAAAAATGGAGGCTCTAGCCCCTTCCAGAGCTGAGATATCGAAACTCAAAAATTCGACCCGAAAAAAAAACGACAGTGGTACCCCTTACGTTTTTTTTTTTGGGCGAAAAATTAAGTTTCTCCAATCTTCCCAAATTCTGATAGAGGGCCATGAGACTTAGACCTGAGTGCAAAAATGGAGGCTCTAGCCCCTTCCAGAGCTGAGGTATCGAAACTCAAAAATTCGGCCCGAAAAAAAAAACGACAGTGGTACCCCTTACGTTTTTTTTTGGGGGGCGAAAAATTAAGTTTCTCCAATCTTCCCAAAACTCTGGATTCTGATAGAGGGCCATGAGACTTAGACCTGAGTGCAAAAATGGAGGCTCTAGCCCCTTCCAGAGCAGAGATATCGAAACTCAAAAATTCGGCCCGAAAAAAAAAACGACAGTGGTACCCCTTACGTTTTTTTTTTTGGGCGAAAAATTAAGTTTCTCCAATCTTCCCAAATTCTGATAGAGGGCCATGAGACTTAGACCTGAGTGCAAAAATGGAGGCTCTAGCCCCTTCCAGAGCTGAGATATCGAAACTCAAAAATTCGGCCCGAAAAAAAAACGACAGTGGTACCCCTTACGTTTTTTTTTTTTGGGCGAAAAATTACGTTTCTCCAATCTTCCCAAAACTCTGGATTCTGATAGAGGGCCATGAGACTTAGACCTGAGTGCAAAAATGGAGGCTCTAGCCCCTTCCAGAGCTGAGATATCGAAACTCAAAAATTCGGCCCGAAAAAAAAACGACAGTGGTACCCCTTACGTTTTTTTTTTTTGGGCGAAAAATTACGTTTCTCCAATCTTCCCAAAACTCTGGATTCTGATAGAGGGCCATGAGACTTAGACCTGAGTGCAAAAATGGAGGCTCTAGCCCCTTCCAGAGCTGAGATATCGAAACCCAAAAATTCGGCCCGAAAAAAAAACGACAGTGGTACCCCTTACGTTTTTTTTTTTGGGCGAAAAATTAAGTTTCTCCAATCTGCCCAAATTCTGATAGAGGGCCATGAGACTTAGACCTGAGTGCAAAAATGGAGGCTCTAGCCCCTTCCAGAGCTGAGATATCGAAACCCAAAAATTCGGCCCGAAAAAAAAACGACAGTGGTACCCCTTACGTTTTTTTTTTGGGCGAAAAATTAAGTTTCTCCAATCTTCCCAAATTCTGATAGAGGGCCATGAGACTTAGACCTGAGTGCAAAAATGGAGGCTCTAGCCCCTTCCAGAGCTGAGATATCGAAACTCAAAAATTCGGCCCGAAAAAAAAACGACAGTGGTACCCCTTACGTTTTTTTTTTTGGGCGAAAAATTAAGTTTCTCCAATCTGCCCAAATTCTGATAGAGGGCCATGAGACTTAGACCTGAGTGCAAAAATGGAGGCCCTAGCCCCTTCCAGAGCTGAGATATCGAAACTCAAAAATTCGGCCCAAAAAAAAAACGACAGTGGTACCCCTTACGTTTTTTTTTTGGGCGAAAAATTAAGTTTCTCCAATCTGCCCAAATTCTGATAGAGGGCCATGAGACTTAGACCTGAGTGCAAAAATGGAGGCTCTAGCCCCTTCCAGAGCTGAGATATCGAAACTCAAAAATTCGGCCCGAAAAAAAAACGACAGTGGTACCCCTTACGTTTTTTTTTTGGGCGAAAAATTAAGTTTCTCCAATCTTCCCAAATTCTGATAGAGGGCCATGAGACTTAGACCTGAGTGCAAAAATGGAGGCTCTAGCCCCTTCCAGAGCTGAGATATCGAAACTCAAAAATTCGGCCCGAAAAAAAAAATGACAGTGGTACCCCTTACATTTTTTTTTGGGGGGGCGAAAAATTAAGTTTCTCCAATCTTCCCAAAACTCTGGATTCTGATAGAGGGCCATGAGACTTTGACTTGAGTGCAAAAATGGAGGCTCTAGCCCCTTCCAGAGCTGAGATATCGAAACTCAAAAATTCGGCCCGAAAAAAAAAACGACAGTGGTACCCCTTACGTTTTTTTTTTTGGGGGCGAAAAATTAAGTTTCTCCAATCTTCCCAAAACTCTGGATTCTGATAGAGGGCCATGAGACTTAGACCTGAGTGCAAAAATGGAGGCTCTAGCCCCTTCCAGAGCAGAGATATCGAAACTCAAAAATTCGGCCCGAAAAAAAAACGACAGTGGTACCCCTTACGTTTTTTTTTTTTGGGCGAAAAATTACGTTTCTCCAATCTTCCCAAATTCTGATAGAGGGCCATGAGACTTAGACCTGAGTGCAAAAATGGAGGCTCTAGCCCCTTCCAGAGCTGAGATATCGAAACTCAAAAATTCGGCCCGAAAAAAAAACGACAGTGGTACCCCTTACGTTTTTTTTTTTGGGCGAAAAATTAAGTTTCTCCAATCTTCCCAAATTCTGATAGAGGGCCATGAGACTTAGACCTGAGTGCAAAAATGGAGGCTCTAGCCCCTTCCAGAGCTGAGATATCGAAACTCAAAAATTCGGCCCGAAAAAAAAACGACAGTGGTACCCCTTACGTTTTTTTTTTTTTGGGCGAAAAATTACGTTTCTCCAATCTTCCCAAAACTCTGGATTCTGATAGAGGGCCATGAGACTTAGACCTGAGTGCAAAATTGGAGGCTCTAGCCCCTTCCAGAGCTGAGATATCGAAACTCAAAAATTCGGCCCGAAAAAAAAACGACAGTGGTACCCCTTACGTTTTTTTTTTTTGGGCGAAAAATTAAGTTTCTCCAATCTTCCCAAAACTCTGGATTCTGATAGAGGGCCATGAGACTTTGACCTGAGTGCAAAAATGGAGGCTCTAGCCCCTTCCAGAGCTGAGATATCGAAACCCAAAAATTCGGCCCGAAAAAAAAAACGACAGTGGTACCCCTTACATTTTTTTTTTGGGCGAAAAATTAAGTTTCTCCAATCTTCCCAAATTCTGATAGAGGGCCATGAGACTTAGACCTGAGTGCAAAAATGGAGGCTCTAGGCCCTTCCAGAGCTGAGATATCGAAACTCAAAAATTCGGCCCGAAAAAAAAACGACAGTGGTACCCCTTACGTTTTTTTTTTTTGGGCGAAAAATTAAGTTTCTCCAATCTTCCCAAAACTCTGGATTCTGATAGAGGGCCATGAGACTTAGACCTGAGTGCAAAAATGGAGGCTCTAGCCCCTTCCAGAGCTGAGATATCGAAACCCAAAAATTCGGCCCGAAAAAAAAACGACAGTGGTACCCCTTACGTTTTTTTTTTTGGGCGAAAAATTAAGTTTCTCCAATCTTCCCAAATTCTGATAGAGGGCCATGAGACTTAGACCTGAGTGCAAAAATGGAGGCTCTAGCCCCTTCCAGAGCTGAGATATCGAAACTCAAAAATTCGGCCCGAAAAAAAAAACGACAGTGGTACCCCTTACGTTTTTTTTTTTGGGCGAAAAATTAAGTTTCTCCAATCTTCCCAAATTCCGATAGAGGGCCATGAGACTTAGACCTGAGTGCAAAAATGGAGGCTCTAGCCCCTTCCAGAGCTGAGATATCGAAACTCAAAAATTCGGCCCGAAAAAAAAACGACAGTGGTACCCCTTACGTTTTTTTTTTTGGGCGAAAAATTACGTTTCTCCAATCTTCCCCAAACTCTGGATTCTGATAGAGGGCCATGAGACTTAGACCTGAGTGCAAAAATGGAGGCTCTAGCCCCTTCCAGAGCTGAGATATCGAAACCCAAAAATTCGGCCCGAAAAAAAAACGACAGTGGTACCCCTTACGTTTTTTTTTTGGGCGAAAAATTAAGTTTCTCCAATCTTCCCAAATTCTGATAGAGGGCCATGAGACTTAGACCTGAGTGCAAAAATGGAGGCTCTAGCCCCTTCCAGAGCTGAGATATCGAAACTCAAAAATTCGGCCCGAAAAAAAAAACGACAGTGGTACCCCTTACGTTTTTTTTTTTGGGCAAAAAATTAAGTTTCTCCAATCTTCCCAAATTCTGATAGAGGGCCATGAGACTTAGACCTGAGTGCAAAAATGGAGGCTCTAGCCCCTTCCAGAGCTATATCGAAACTCAAAAATTCGGCCCGAAAAAAAAACGACAGTGGTACCCCTTACGTTTTTTTTTTTTTTGGGCGAAAAATTCAGTTTCTCCAATCTTCCCAAAACTCTGGATTCTGATAGAGGGCCATGAGACTTAGACCTGAGTGCAAAAATGGAGGCTCTAGCCCCTTCCAGAGCTGAGATATCGAAACTCAAAAATTCGGCCCGAAAAAAAAAACGACAGTGGTACCCCTTACGTTTTTTTTTTTTTTTTTGGGCGAAAAATTAAGTTTCTCCAATCTTCTCAAAACTCTGGATTCTGATAGAGGGCCATGAGACTTAGACCTGAGTGCAACAATGGAGGCTCTAGACCCTTCCAGAGCTGAGATATTGATATATTTATAAGGGCATAAATGTTATGTGGGATCTCAATATCTCAGCTCTGGAACGGTCTAGAGCCTCCATTTTGGCACGCAGGTCTAAGTCCCATGGCCCTCTATCAGAATCCAGAGTTTCAAGAAGATCAGAGAAACTCAAAATTTCGACGCTGTTTTATGGTGTTAGATATATCCTAGTACCTCCGTTATAAATCATTCACCTTCTACCTTATTTTGTTTATTCTCAGGTAAGGTAAAGATGGTTGAATCCTACAATAGAAAATAAGTACACACATTCATACTTACACCCCAGTACAAAGACCCCTCCGTGGCTAAGTTCTTTACCGCAAGCAGTGACTCTTGGCAGGCAAACTTTTTTTTATCTATTATTTGTATTTTTATTGTATAAAGTTTTCCAGAGTTTTTCTTTCAAACAGGTTAACAAAATTAGTTCAAAAAATGCAGTTCACAAGTTACACCAGTAGGTGTCAGGCTTGGATCATCAAACAATGGAGAGTCTGGTCCAGTTTCCAGAGTCTAACCTCATACATTTCAATGTACTTTTTATAATACATTTACATGTCACACCTCTTTCAAGTCATATGCACAATCATAGACCTGGATCCATATTTAACTCTTTCAGTCCCTTCAACAATCTCGGCCTTCTTTAGCTTGATCTTCCTTCTCCTCACACGGTTTCTCAGCATCCTTCGTCTTTTAGTCTGGAACAGAACATTAAGGTAATACATTTTTTCTTTTACTACCTACATGCATAATACTGGTTACATTCCATTAATAAAGCATACTTGTTACAATATGTTTCTGTGTCTTTCTTATAAAACCAATAAACAAATATTACAATATGTTTCTGTGTATTTATTATAAACAGTTTACGTATAAAAACTGTATAACTGGAGACTATCTATAAAGTCTTTTACATATGGTTTCATACAAAAGCTGTTTTACATAAGACTGTTCTATAAAGTCTTTACAAGCAGTTTACATATAGTTTCATAAAAACGCTGTTTTACATAAGAGACTGTTCTATAAAGTCTTTACAAGCAGTTTACTTATAGTTTCATATAAAAGCTGTTTTACATAAAAGACTGTTCTATAAAGTCTTTACAAGCAGTTTACATATAGTTTCATATAAAAGCTGTTTTACATAAAAGACTGTTCTATAAAGTCTTTATGAGAAGTTTACATGTAGTTATTATAAAATAAATTGCATCATTCCACACAACAACGCCAAAAAAAAAAGAAAACGGCAGTGTTACCCCTGTCGTTTTTTTTTTGGTGCAAAAAAATAAGTTTCCCCAATCTTCTCAAAACTCTGGATTCTGATAGAGGGCCTTGAGACTTAGACCTGAGTGCAAAAATGGAGGCTTTAGACCCTTCCAGAACTGAGATATCGAAACTCAAAATTTAGGCAAGAAAAAAAAACGACAGTGTTACCCCTTATGTTTTTTTTGGGGAGGGCGAAAAATTAAGTTTCCCAAATCTTCTCAAAACTCTGGATTCTGATAGAGGGCCATGAGACTTAGACCTGAGTGCAACAATGGAGGATCTAGACCCTTCCAGAGCTGAGATATCGAAAATCAAAATTTCGACCAGAAAAAAACCCGACAGTGTTACCCCTTATGTTTTTTTTGGGGGAGGGGGGGGGAATTAAGTTTCCCCAATCTTCTCAAAACTCTGGATTCTGATAGAGGGCCATGAGACTTAGACCTGAGTGCAAAAATGGAGGCTCTAGCCCCTTCCAGACCTGAGATATCGAAACTCAAAAATTCGGCCCGAAAAAAAAACGACAGTGGTACCCCTTACGTTTTTTTTTTGGGGCGAAAAATTAAGTTTCTCCAATCTTCCCAAAACTCTGGATTCTGATAGAGGGCCATGAGTCTTAGACCTGATTGCAAAAATGGAGGCTCTAGCCCCTTCCAGAGCCGAGATATCGAAACTCAAAAATTCGGCCCAAAAAAAAAACGACAGTGGTACCCCTTACGTTTTTTTTTTTTTGGGCGAAAAATTAAGTTTCTCCAATCTTCCCAAAACTCTGGATTCTGATAGAGGGCCATGAGACTTAGACCTGAGTGCAAAAATGGAGGCTTTAGACCCTTCCAGAACTGAGATATCGAAACTCAAAATTTAGGCAAGAAAAAAAAACGACAGTGTTACCCCTTATGTTTTTTTTGGGGAGGGCGAAAAATTAAGTTTCCCAAATCTTCTCAAAACTCTGGATTCTGATAGAGGGCCATGAGACTTAGACCTGAGTGCAACAATGGAGGATCTAGACCCTTCCAGAGCTGAGATATCGAAAATCAAAATTTCGACCAGAAAAAAACCCGACAGTGTTACCCCTTATGTTTTTTTTGGGGGAGGGGGGGGGGGAATTAAGTTTCCCCAATCTTCTCAAAACTCTGGATTCTGATAGAGGGCCATGAGACTTAGACCTGAGTGCAAAAATGGAGGCTCTAGCCCCTTCCAGACCTGAGATATCGAAACTCAAAAATTCGGCCCGAAAAAAAAACGACAGTGGTACCCCTTACGTTTTTTTTTTGGGGCGAAAAATTAAGTTTCTCCAATCTTCCCAAAACTCTGGATTCTGATAGAGGGCCATGAGTCTTAGACCTGATTGCAAAAATGGAGGCTCTAGCCCCTTCCAGAGCCGAGATATCGAAACTCAAAAATTCGGCCCAAAAAAAAAAACGACAGTGGTACCCCTTACGTTTTTTTTTTTTGGGCGAAAAATTAAGTTTCTCCAATCTTCCCAAAACTCTGGATTCTGATAGAGGGCCATGAGACTTAGACCTGAGTGCAAAAATGGAGGCTCTAGCCCCTTCCAGAGCCGAGATATCGAAACTCAAAAATTCGGCCCAAAAAAAAACGATAGTGGTACCCCTTACGTTTTTTTTGGGGGGCGAAAAATTAAGTTTCTCCAATCTTCCCAAAACTCTGGATTTTGATAGAGGGTCATGAGACTTAGACCTGAGTGCAAAAATGGAGGCTCTAGCCCCTTCCAGAGCTGAGATATCTAAACTCAAAAATTCGGCCCGAAAAAAAAAACGACAGTGGTACCCCTTACGTTTTTTTTTTTTTTTTGGGCGAAAAATTAAGTTTCTCCAATCTTCCCAAAACTCTGGATTCTGATAGAGGGCCATGAGACTTAGACCTGAGTGCAAAAATGGAGGCTCTAGCCCCTTCCAGAGCTGAGATATCGAAACTCAAAAATTCGGCCCGAAAAAAAACGACAGTGGTACCCCTTATGTTTTTTTTTTTTTGGGCGAAAAATTAAGTTTCTCCAATCTTCCCAAAACTGTGGATTCTGATAGAGGGCCATGAGACTTAGACCTGAGTGCAAAAATGGAGGCTCTAGCCCCTTCCAGAGCTGAGATATCGAAACTCAAAAATTCGGCCCGAAAAAAAAACGACAGTGGTACCCCTTATGTTTTTTTTTTTGGGCGAAAAATTAAGTTTCTCCAATCTTCCCAAAATTGTGGATTCTGATAGAGTGCCATGAGACTTAGACCTGATTACAAAAATGGAGGCTCTAGCCCCTTCCAGAGCCGAGATATCGAAACTCAAAAATTCGGCCCCCCAAAAAAAACGACAGTGGTACCCCTTACGTTTTTTTTTTTTGGGCGAAAAATTAAGTTTCTCTAATTTTCCCAAAACTCTAGATTCTGATAGAGGGCCATGAGACTTAGACCTGAGTGCAAAAATTGAGGCTCTAGCCCCTTCCAGAGCTGAGATATCGAAAATCAAAATTTCGACCCGAAAAAAAAACGACAGTGTTACCCCTTACGTTTTTTTTTTTCTGGGGCGAAAAATTAAGTATCCCCAATCTTCTCAAAACTCTGGATTCTGATAGAGGGCCATGAGACTTAGAGCTGAGTGCAAAAATGGAGGCTCTAGCCCCTTCCAGAGCCGAGATATCGAAACTCAAAAATTCGGCCCGAAAAAAAAACGACAGTGGTACCCCTTACGTTTTTTTTTTTGGGGCGAAAAATTAAGTTTCTCCAATCTTCCAAAAACTCTGGATTCTGATAGAGGGCCATGAGACTTAGACCTGAGTGCAAAAATTGAGGCTCTAGCCCCTTCCAGAGCCGAGATATCGAAACTCAAAAATTCGGCCCGAAAAAAAAAACGACAGTGGTACCCCTTACGTTTTTTTTTTTGGGGCGAAAAATTAAGTTTCTCCAATCTTCCAAAAACTCTGGATTCTGATAGAGGGCCATGAGACTTAGACCTGAGTGCAAAAATGGAGGCTCTAGCCCCTTCCAGAGCCGAGATATCGAAACTCAAAAATTCGGCCCGAAAAAAAAACGACAGTGGTACCCCTTACGTTTTTTTTTTGGGGCGAAAAATTAAGTTTCTCCAATCTTCCAAAAACTCTGGATTCTGATAGAGGGCCATGAGACTTAGACCTGAGTGCAAAAATGGAGGCTCTAGCCCCTTCCAGAGCTGAGATGTCGAAACTCAAAAATTCGGCCCGAAAAAAAAACGACAGTGGTACCCCTTACGTTTTTTTTTTTTGGGCAAAAAATTAAGTTTCTCCAATCTTCCCAAATTCTGATAGAGGGCCATGAGACTTAGACCTGAGTGCAAAAATGGAGGCTCTAGCCCCTTCAGAGCTGAGATATCGAAACTCAAAAATTCGGCCCGAAAAAAAAACGACAGTGGTACCCCTTACGTTTTTTTTTTTTGGGCGAAAAATTACGTTTCTCCAATCTTCCCAAAACTCTGGATTCTGATAGAGGGCCATGAGACTTAGACCTGAGTGCAAAAATGGAGGCTCTAGCCCCTTCCAGAGCTGAGATATCGAAACCCAAAAATTCGGCCCGAAAAAAAAAACGACAGTGGTACCCCTTACGTTTTTTTTTTGGGCGAAAAATTAAGTTTCTCCAATCTTCCCAAATTCTGATAGAGGGCCATGAGACTTAGACCTGAGTGCAAAAATGGAGGCTCTAGCCCCTTCCAGAGCTGAGATATCGAAACTCAAAAATTCGGCCCGAAAAAAAAACGACAGTGGTACCCCTTACGTTTTTTTTTTTGGGCGAAAAATTAAGTTTCTCCAATCTTCCCAAATTCTGATAGAGGGCCATGAGACTTAGACCTGAGTGCAAAAATGGAGGCTCTAGCCCCTTCCAGAGCTGAGATATCGAAACCCAAAAATTCGGCCCGAAAAAAAAAACGACAGTGGTACCCCTTACGTTTTTTTTTTTGGGCGAAAAATTAAGTTTCTCCAATCTTCCCAAATTCTGATAGAGGGCCATGAGACTTAGACCTGAGCGCAAAAATTGAGGCTCTAGCCCCTTCCAGAGCTGAGATATCGAAACTCAAAAATTCGGCCCGAAAAAAAAACGACAGTGGTACCCCTTACGTTTTTTTTTTTTGGGCGAAAAATTACGTTTCTCCAATCTGCCCAAATTCTGATAGAGGGCCATGAGACTTAGACCTGAGTGCAAAAATGAAGGCTCTAGCCCCTTCCAGAGCTGAGATATCGAAACCCAAAAATTCGGCCCGAAAAAAAAACGACAGTGGTACCCCTTACATTTTTTTTTTTTGGGCGAAAAATTAAGTTTCTCCAATCTTCCCAAATTCTGATAGAGGGCCATGAGACTTAGACCTGAGTGCAAAAATGGAGGCTCTAGCCCCTTCCAGAGCTGAGATATCGAAACTCAAAAATTCGGCCCGAAAAAAAAACGACAGTGGTACCCCTTACGTTTTTTTTTTTTGGGCGAAAAATTAAGTTTCTCCAATCTGCCCAAATTCTGATAGAGGGCCATGAGACTTAGACCTGAGTGCAAAAATGGAGGCTCTAGCCCCTTCCAGAGCTGAGATATCGAAACCCAAAAATTCGGCCCGAAAAAAAAAAAACGACAGTGGTACCCCTTACGTTTTTTTTTTTGGGCGAAAAATTTAGTTTCTCCAATCTTCCCAAATTCTGATAGAGGGCCATGAGACTTAGACCTGAGTGCAAAAATGGAGGCTCTAGCCCCTTCCAGAGCTGAGATATCGAAACTCAAAAATTCGGCCCGAAAAAAAAACGACAGTGGTACCCCTTACGTTTTTTTTTTGGGCGAAAAATTAAGTTTCTCCAATCTGCCCAAATTCTGATAGAGGGCCATGAGACTTAGACCTGAGTGCAAAAATGGAGGCTCTAGCCCCTTCCAGAGCTGAGATATCGAAACTCAAAAATTCGGCCCGAAAAAAAAACGACAGTGGTACCCCTTACGTTTTTTTTTTTTGGGCGAAAAATTAAGTTTCTCCAATCTTCCCAAATTCTGATAGAGGGCCATGAGACTTAGACCTGAGTGCAAAAATGGAGGCTCTAGCCCCTTCCAGAGCTGAGATATCGAAACTCAAAAATTCGGCCCGAAAAAAAAAACGACAGTGGTACCCCTTACGTTTTTTTTTTGGGGGGCGAAAAATTAAGTTTCTCCAATCTTCCCAAAACTCTGGATTCTGATAGAGGGCCATGAGACTTAGACCTGAGTGCAAAAATGGAGGCTCTAGCCCCTTCCAGAGCTGAGATATCGAAACCCAAAAATTCTGCCCGAAAAAAAAACGACAGTGGTACCCCTTACGTTTTTTTTTTTTGGGCGAAAAATTAAGTTTCTCCAATCTTCCCAAATTCTGATAGAGGGCCATGAGACTTAGACCTGAGTGCAAAAATGGAGGCTCTAGCCCCTTCCAGAGCTGAGATATCGAAACTCAAAAATTCGGCCCGAAAAAAAAACGACAGTGGTACCCCTTACGTTTTTTTTTTGGGCGAAAAATTAAGTTTCTCCAATCTTCCCAAATTCTGATAGAGGGCCATGAGACTTAGACCTGAGTGCAAAAATGGAGGCTCTAGCCCCTTCCAGAGCTGAGATATCGAAACTCAAAAATTCGGCCCGAAAAAAAAACGACAGTGGTACCCCTTACGTTTTTTTTTTGGGCGAAAAATTAAGTTTCTCCAATCTGCCCAAATTCTGATAGAGGGCCATGAGACTTAGACCTGAGTGCAAAAATGGAGGCTCTAGCCCCTTCCAGAGCTGAGATATCGAAACTCAAAAATTCGGCCCGAAAAAAAAACGACAGTGGTACACCTTACGTTTTTTTTTTTGGGCGAAAAATTAAGTTTCTCCAATCTTCCCAAATTCTGATAGAGGGCCATGAGACTTAGACCTGAGTGCAAAAATGGAGGCTCTAGCCCCTTCCAGAGCTGAGATATCGAAACCCAAAAATTCGGCCCGAAAAAAAAACGACAGTGGTACCCCTTACGTTTTTTTTTTTGGGCGAAAAATTAAGTTTCTCCAATCTTCCCAAATTCTGATAGAGGGCCATGAGACTTAGACCTGAGTGCAAAAATGGAGGCTCTAGCCCCTTCCAGAGCTGAGATATCGAAACTCAAAAATTCGGCCCGAAAAAAAAACGACAGTGGTACCCCTTACGTTTTTTTTTTGGGGGGCGAAAAATTAAGTTTCTCCAATCTTCCCAAAACTCTGGATTCTGATAGAGGGCCATGAGACTTAGACCTGAGTGCAAAAATGGAGGCTCTAGCCCCTTCCAGAGCTGAGATATCGAAACTCAAAAATTCGGCCCGAAAAAAAAACGACAGTGGTACCCCTTACGTTTTTTTTTTTGGGGCGAAAAATTAAGTTTCTCCAATCTGCCCAAATTCTGATAGAGGGCCATGAGACTTAGACCTGAGTGCAAAAATGGAGGCTCTAGCCCCTTCCAGAGCTGAGATATCGAAACCCAAAAATTCGGCCCGAAAAAAAAAACGACAGTGGTACCCCTTACGTTTTTTTTTTGGGCGAAAAATTTAGTTTCTCCAATCTTCCCAAATTCTGATAGAGGTTCATGAGACTTAGACCTGAGTGCAAAAATGGAGGCTCTAGCCCCTTCCAGAGCTGAGATATCGAAACTCAAAAATTCGGCCCGAAAAAAAAACGACAGTGGTACCCCTTACGTTTTTTTTTTGGGCGAAAAATTAAGTTTCTCCAATCTGCCCAAATTCTGATAGAGGGCCATGAGACTTAGACCTGAGTGCAAAAATGGAGGCTCTAGCCCCTTCCAGAGCTGAGATATCGAAACTCAAAAATTCGACCCGAAAAAAAAACGACAGTGGTACCCCTTACGTTTTTTTTTTTGGGCGAAAAATTAAGTTTCTCCAATCTTCCCAAATTCTGATAGAGGGCCATGAGACTTAGACCTGAGTGCAAAAATGGAGGCTCTAGCCCCTTCCAGAGCTGAGGTATCGAAACTCAAAAATTCGGCCCGAAAAAAAAAACGACAGTGGTACCCCTTACGTTTTTTTTTGGGGGGCGAAAAATTAAGTTTCTCCAATCTTCCCAAAACTCTGGATTCTGATAGAGGGCCATGAGACTTAGACCTGAGTGCAAAAATGGAGGCTCTAGCCCCTTCCAGAGCAGAGATATCGAAACTCAAAAATTCGGCCCGAAAAAAAAAACGACAGTGGTACCCCTTACGTTTTTTTTTTTGGGCGAAAAATTAAGTTTCTCCAATCTTCCCAAATTCTGATAGAGGGCCATGAGACTTAGACCTGAGTGCAAAAATGGAGGCTCTAGCCCCTTCCAGAGCTGAGATATCGAAACTCAAAAATTCGGCCCGAAAAAAAAACGACAGTGGTACCCCTTACGTTTTTTTTTTTTGGGCGAAAAATTACGTTTCTCCAATCTTCCCAAAACTCTGGATTCTGATAGAGGGCCATGAGACTTAGACCTGAGTGCAAAAATGGAGGCTCTAGCCCCTTCCAGAGCTGAGATATCGAAACTCAAAAATTCGGCCCGAAAAAAAAACGACAGTGGTACCCCTTACGTTTTTTTTTTTTGGGCGAAAAATTACGTTTCTCCAATCTTCCCAAAACTCTGGATTCTGATAGAGGGCCATGAGACTTAGACCTGAGTGCAAAAATGGAGGCTCTAGCCCCTTCCAGAGCTGAGATATCGAAACCCAAAAATTCGGCCCGAAAAAAAAACGACAGTGGTACCCCTTACGTTTTTTTTTTTGGGCGAAAAATTAAGTTTCTCCAATCTGCCCAAATTCTGATAGAGGGCCATGAGACTTAGACCTGAGTGCAAAAATGGAGGCTCTAGCCCCTTCCAGAGCTGAGATATCGAAACCCAAAAATTCGGCCCGAAAAAAAAACGACAGTGGTACCCCTTACGTTTTTTTTTTGGGCGAAAAATTAAGTTTCTCCAATCTTCCCAAATTCTGATAGAGGGCCATGAGACTTAGACCTGAGTGCAAAAATGGAGGCTCTAGCCCCTTCCAGAGCTGAGATATCGAAACTCAAAAATTCGGCCCGAAAAAAAAACGACAGTGGTACCCCTTACGTTTTTTTTTTTGGGCGAAAAATTAAGTTTCTCCAATCTGCCCAAATTCTGATAGAGGGCCATGAGACTTAGACCTGAGTGCAAAAATGGAGGCCCTAGCCCCTTCCAGAGCTGAGATATCGAAACTCAAAAATTCGGCCCAAAAAAAAAACGACAGTGGTACCCCTTACGTTTTTTTTTTGGGCGAAAAATTAAGTTTCTCCAATCTGCCCAAATTCTGATAGAGGGCCATGAGACTTAGACCTGAGTGCAAAAATGGAGGCTCTAGCCCCTTCCAGAGCTGAGATATCGAAACTCAAAAATTCGGCCCGAAAAAAAAACGACAGTGGTACCCCTTACGTTTTTTTTTTGGGCGAAAAATTAAGTTTCTCCAATCTTCCCAAATTCTGATAGAGGGCCATGAGACTTAGACCTGAGTGCAAAAATGGAGGCTCTAGCCCCTTCCAGAGCTGAGATATCGAAACTCAAAAATTCGGCCCGAAAAAAAAAATGACAGTGGTACCCCTTACATTTTTTTTTGGGGGGGCGAAAAATTAAGTTTCTCCAATCTTCCCAAAACTCTGGATTCTGATAGAGGGCCATGAGACTTTGACTTGAGTGCAAAAATGGAGGCTCTAGCCCCTTCCAGAGCTGAGATATCGAAACTCAAAAATTCGGCCCGAAAAAAAAAACGACAGTGGTACCCCTTACGTTTTTTTTTTTGGGGGCGAAAAATTAAGTTTCTCCAATCTTCCCAAAACTCTGGATTCTGATAGAGGGCCATGAGACTTAGACCTGAGTGCAAAAATGGAGGCTCTAGCCCCTTCCAGAGCAGAGATATCGAAACTCAAAAATTCGGCCCGAAAAAAAAACGACAGTGGTACCCCTTACGTTTTTTTTTTTTGGGCGAAAAATTACGTTTCTCCAATCTTCCCAAATTCTGATAGAGGGCCATGAGACTTAGACCTGAGTGCAAAAATGGAGGCTCTAGCCCCTTCCAGAGCTGAGATATCGAAACTCAAAAATTCGGCCCGAAAAAAAAACGACAGTGGTACCCCTTACGTTTTTTTTTTTGGGCGAAAAATTAAGTTTCTCCAATCTTCCCAAATTCTGATAGAGGGCCATGAGACTTAGACCTGAGTGCAAAAATGGAGGCTCTAGCCCCTTCCAGAGCTGAGATATCGAAACTCAAAAATTCGGCCCGAAAAAAAAACGACAGTGGTACCCCTTACGTTTTTTTTTTTTTGGGCGAAAAATTACGTTTCTCCAATCTTCCCAAAACTCTGGATTCTGATAGAGGGCCATGAGACTTAGACCTGAGTGCAAAATTGGAGGCTCTAGCCCCTTCCAGAGCTGAGATATCGAAACTCAAAAATTCGGCCCGAAAAAAAAACGACAGTGGTACCCCTTACGTTTTTTTTTTTTGGGCGAAAAATTAAGTTTCTCCAATCTTCCCAAAACTCTGGATTCTGATAGAGGGCCATGAGACTTTGACCTGAGTGCAAAAATGGAGGCTCTAGCCCCTTCCAGAGCTGAGATATCGAAACCCAAAAATTCGGCCCGAAAAAAAAAACGACAGTGGTACCCCTTACATTTTTTTTTTGGGCGAAAAATTAAGTTTCTCCAATCTTCCCAAATTCTGATAGAGGGCCATGAGACTTAGACCTGAGTGCAAAAATGGAGGCTCTAGGCCCTTCCAGAGCTGAGATATCGAAACTCAAAAATTCGGCCCGAAAAAAAAACGACAGTGGTACCCCTTACGTTTTTTTTTTTTGGGCGAAAAATTAAGTTTCTCCAATCTTCCCAAAACTCTGGATTCTGATAGAGGGCCATGAGACTTAGACCTGAGTGCAAAAATGGAGGCTCTAGCCCCTTCCAGAGCTGAGATATCGAAACCCAAAAATTCGGCCCGAAAAAAAAACGACAGTGGTACCCCTTACGTTTTTTTTTTTGGGCGAAAAATTAAGTTTCTCCAATCTTCCCAAATTCTGATAGAGGGCCATGAGACTTAGACCTGAGTGCAAAAATGGAGGCTCTAGCCCCTTCCAGAGCTGAGATATCGAAACTCAAAAATTCGGCCCGAAAAAAAAAACGACAGTGGTACCCCTTACGTTTTTTTTTTTGGGCGAAAAATTAAGTTTCTCCAATCTTCCCAAATTCCGATAGAGGGCCATGAGACTTAGACCTGAGTGCAAAAATGGAGGCTCTAGCCCCTTCCAGAGCTGAGATATCGAAACTCAAAAATTCGGCCCGAAAAAAAAACGACAGTGGTACCCCTTACGTTTTTTTTTTTGGGCGAAAAATTACGTTTCTCCAATCTTCCCCAAACTCTGGATTCTGATAGAGGGCCATGAGACTTAGACCTGAGTGCAAAAATGGAGGCTCTAGCCCCTTCCAGAGCTGAGATATCGAAACCCAAAAATTCGGCCCGAAAAAAAAACGACAGTGGTACCCCTTACGTTTTTTTTTTGGGCGAAAAATTAAGTTTCTCCAATCTTCCCAAATTCTGATAGAGGGCCATGAGACTTAGACCTGAGTGCAAAAATGGAGGCTCTAGCCCCTTCCAGAGCTGAGATATCGAAACTCAAAAATTCGGCCCGAAAAAAAAAACGACAGTGGTACCCCTTACGTTTTTTTTTTTGGGCAAAAAATTAAGTTTCTCCAATCTTCCCAAATTCTGATAGAGGGCCATGAGACTTAGACCTGAGTGCAAAAATGGAGGCTCTAGCCCCTTCCAGAGCTATATCGAAACTCAAAAATTCGGCCCGAAAAAAAAACGACAGTGGTACCCCTTACGTTTTTTTTTTTTTTGGGCGAAAAATTCAGTTTCTCCAATCTTCCCAAAACTCTGGATTCTGATAGAGGGCCATGAGACTTAGACCTGAGTGCAAAAATGGAGGCTCTAGCCCCTTCCAGAGCTGAGATATCGAAACTCAAAAATTCGGCCCGAAAAAAAAAACGACAGTGGTACCCCTTACGTTTTTTTTTTTTTTTTTGGGCGAAAAATTAAGTTTCTCCAATCTTCTCAAAACTCTGGATTCTGATAGAGGGCCATGAGACTTAGACCTGAGTGCAACAATGGAGGCTCTAGACCCTTCCAGAGCTGAGATATTGATATATTTATAAGGGCATAAATGTTATGTGGGATCTCAATATCTCAGCTCTGGAAGGGTCTAGAGCCTCCATTTTGGCACGCAGGTCTAAGTCCCATGGCCCTCTATCAGAATCCAGAGTTTCAAGAAGATCAGAGAAACTCAAAATTTCGACGCTGTTTTATGGTGTTAGATATATCCTAGTACCTCCGTTATAAATCATTCACCTTCTACCTTATTTTGTTTATTCTCAGGTAAGGTAAAGATGGTTGAATCCTACAATAGAAAATAAGTACACACATTCATACTTACACCCCAGTACAAAGACCCCTCCGTGGCTAAGTTCTTTACCGCAAGCAGTGACTCTTGGCAGGCAAACTTTTTTTTATCTATTATTTGTATTTTTATTGTATAAAGTTTTCCAGAGTTTTTCTTTCAAACAGGTTAACAAAATTAGTTCAAAAAATGCAGTTCACAAGTTACACCAGTAGGTGTCAGGCTTGGATCATCAAACAATGGAGAGTCTGGTCCAGTTTCCAGAGTCTAACCTCATACATTTCAATGTACTTTTTATAATACATTTACATGTCACACCTCTTTCAAGTCATATGCACAATCATAGACCTGGATCCATATTTAACTCTTTCAGTCCCTTCAACAATCTCGGCCTTCTTTAGCTTGATCTTCCTTCTCCTCACACGGTTTCTCAGCATCCTTCGTCTTTTAGTCTGGAACAGAACATTAAGGTAATACATTTTTTCTTTTACTACCTACATGCATAATACTGGTTACATTCCATTAATAAAGCATACTTGTTACAATATGTTTCTGTGTCTTTCTTATAAAACCAATAAACAAATATTACAATATGTTTCTGTGTATTTATTATAAACAGTTTACGTATAAAAACTGTATAACTGGAGACTATCTATAAAGTCTTTTACATATGGTTTCATACAAAAGCTGTTTTACATAAGACTGTTCTATAAAGTCTTTACAAGCAGTTTACATATAGTTTCATAAAAACGCTGTTTTACATAAGAGACTGTTCTATAAAGTCTTTACAAGCAGTTTACTTATAGTTTCATATAAAAGCTGTTTTACATAAAAGACTGTTCTATAAAGTCTTTACAAGCAGTTTACATATAGTTTCATATAAAAGCTGTTTTACATAAAAGACTGTTCTATAAAGTCTTTATGAGAAGTTTACATGTAGTTATTATAAAATAAATTGCATCATTCCACACAACAACGCCAAAAAAAAAAGAAAACGGCAGTGTTACCCCTGTCGTTTTTTTTTTGGTGCAAAAAAATAAGTTTCCCCAATCTTCTCAAAACTCTGGATTCTGATAGAGGGCCTTGAGACTTAGACCTGAGTGCAAAAATGGAGGCTTTAGACCCTTCCAGAACTGAGATATCGAAACTCAAAATTTAGGCAAGAAAAAAAAACGACAGTGTTACCCCTTATGTTTTTTTTGGGGAGGGCGAAAAATTAAGTTTCCCAAATCTTCTCAAAACTCTGGATTCTGATAGAGGGCCATGAGACTTAGACCTGAGTGCAACAATGGAGGATCTAGACCCTTCCAGAGCTGAGATATCGAAAATCAAAATTTCGACCAGAAAAAAACCCGACAGTGTTACCCCTTATGTTTTTTTTGGGGGAGGGGGGGGGAATTAAGTTTCCCCAATCTTCTCAAAACTCTGGATTCTGATAGAGGGCCATGAGACTTAGACCTGAGTGCAAAAATGGAGGCTCTAGCCCCTTCCAGACCTGAGATATCGAAACTCAAAAATTCGGCCCGAAAAAAAAACGACAGTGGTACCCCTTACGTTTTTTTTTTGGGGCGAAAAATTAAGTTTCTCCAATCTTCCCAAAACTCTGGATTCTGATAGAGGGCCATGAGTCTTAGACCTGATTGCAAAAATGGAGGCTCTAGCCCCTTCCAGAGCCGAGATATCGAAACTCAAAAATTCGGCCCAAAAAAAAAACGACAGTGGTACCCCTTACGTTTTTTTTTTTTTGGGCGAAAAATTAAGTTTCTCCAATCTTCCCAAAACTCTGGATTCTGATAGAGGGCCATGAGACTTAGACCTGAGTGCAAAAATGGAGGCTTTAGACCCTTCCAGAACTGAGATATCGAAACTCAAAATTTAGGCAAGAAAAAAAAACGACAGTGTTACCCCTTATGTTTTTTTTGGGGAGGGCGAAAAATTAAGTTTCCCAAATCTTCTCAAAACTCTGGATTCTGATAGAGGGCCATGAGACTTAGACCTGAGTGCAACAATGGAGGATCTAGACCCTTCCAGAGCTGAGATATCGAAAATCAAAATTTCGACCAGAAAAAAACCCGACAGTGTTACCCCTTATGTTTTTTTTGGGGGAGGGGGGGGGGAATTAAGTTTCCCCAATCTTCTCAAAACTCTGGATTCTGATAGAGGGCCATGAGACTTAGACCTGAGTGCAAAAATGGAGGCTCTAGCCCCTTCCAGACCTGAGATATCGAAACTCAAAAATTCGGCCCGAAAAAAAAACGACAGTGGTACCCCTTACGTTTTTTTTTTGGGGCGAAAAATTAAGTTTCTCCAATCTTCCCAAAACTCTGGATTCTGATAGAGGGCCATGAGTCTTAGACCTGATTGCAAAAATGGAGGCTCTAGCCCCTTCCAGAGCCGAGATATCGAAACTCAAAAATTCGGCCCAAAAAAAAAAACGACAGTGGTACCCCTTACGTTTTTTTTTTTTGGGCGAAAAATTAAGTTTCTCCAATCTTCCCAAAACTCTGGATTCTGATAGAGGGCCATGAGACTTAGACCTGAGTGCAAAAATGGAGGCTCTAGCCCCTTCCAGAGCCGAGATATCGAAACTCAAAAATTCGGCCCAAAAAAAAACGATAGTGGTACCCCTTACGTTTTTTTTGGGGGGCGAAAAATTAAGTTTCTCCAATCTTCCCAAAACTCTGGATTTTGATAGAGGGTCATGAGACTTAGACCTGAGTGCAAAAATGGAGGCTCTAGCCCCTTCCAGAGCTGAGATATCTAAACTCAAAAATTCGGCCCGAAAAAAAAAACGACAGTGGTACCCCTTACGTTTTTTTTTTTTTTTTGGGCGAAAAATTAAGTTTCTCCAATCTTCCCAAAACTCTGGATTCTGATAGAGGGCCATGAGACTTAGACCTGAGTGCAAAAATGGAGGCTCTAGCCCCTTCCAGAGCTGAGATATCGAAACTCAAAAATTCGGCCCGAAAAAAAACGACAGTGGTACCCCTTATGTTTTTTTTTTTTTGGGCGAAAAATTAAGTTTCTCCAATCTTCCCAAAACTGTGGATTCTGATAGAGGGCCATGAGACTTAGACCTGAGTGCAAAAATGGAGGCTCTAGCCCCTTCCAGAGCTGAGATATCGAAACTCAAAAATTCGGCCCGAAAAAAAAACGACAGTGGTACCCCTTATGTTTTTTTTTTTGGGCGAAAAATTAAGTTTCTCCAATCTTCCCAAAATTGTGGATTCTGATAGAGTGCCATGAGACTTAGACCTGATTACAAAAATGGAGGCTCTAGCCCCTTCCAGAGCCGAGATATCGAAACTCAAAAATTCGGCCCCCCAAAAAAAACGACAGTGGTACCCCTTACGTTTTTTTTTTTTGGGCGAAAAATTAAGTTTCTCTAATTTTCCCAAAACTCTAGATTCTGATAGAGGGCCATGAGACTTAGACCTGAGTGCAAAAATTGAGGCTCTAGCCCCTTCCAGAGCTGAGATATCGAAAATCAAAATTTCGACCCGAAAAAAAAACGACAGTGTTACCCCTTACGTTTTTTTTTTTCTGGGGCGAAAAATTAAGTATCCCCAATCTTCTCAAAACTCTGGATTCTGATAGAGGGCCATGAGACTTAGAGCTGAGTGCAAAAATGGAGGCTCTAGCCCCTTCCAGAGCCGAGATATCGAAACTCAAAAATTCGGCCCGAAAAAAAAACGACAGTGGTACCCCTTACGTTTTTTTTTTTGGGGCGAAAAATTAAGTTTCTCCAATCTTCCAAAAACTCTGGATTCTGATAGAGGGCCATGAGACTTAGACCTGAGTGCAAAAATTGAGGCTCTAGCCCCTTCCAGAGCCGAGATATCGAAACTCAAAAATTCGGCCCGAAAAAAAAAACGACAGTGGTACCCCTTACGTTTTTTTTTTTGGGGCGAAAAATTAAGTTTCTCCAATCTTCCAAAAACTCTGGATTCTGATAGAGGGCCATGAGACTTAGACCTGAGTGCAAAAATGGAGGCTCTAGCCCCTTCCAGAGCCGAGATATCGAAACTCAAAAATTCGGCCCGAAAAAAAAACGACAGTGGTACCCCTTACGTTTTTTTTTTGGGGCGAAAAATTAAGTTTCTCCAATCTTCCAAAAACTCTGGATTCTGATAGAGGGCCATGAGACTTAGACCTGAGTGCAAAAATGGAGGCTCTAGCCCCTTCCAGAGCTGAGATATCGAAACTCAAAAATTCGGCCCGAAAAAAAAACGACAGTGGTACCCCTTACGGTTTTTTTTTTTTGGCGAAAAATTAATTTTCTCCAATCTTCCCAAAACTCTGGATTCTGATAGAGGGCCATGAGACTTAGACCTGAGTGCAAAAATGGAGGCTCTAGCCCCTTCCAGAGCTGAGATATCGAAACTCAAAAATTCGGCCCGAAAAAAAAAACGACAGTGGTACCCCTTACGTTTTTTTTTTTTGGGCAAAAAATTAAGTTTCTCCAATCTTCCCAAACCTCTGGATTCTGATAGAGGGCCATGAGACTTAGACCTGAGTGCAAAAATGGAGGCTCTACCCCCTTCCAGAGCTGAGATATCGAAACTCAAAAATTCGGCCCGATAAAAAAACGACAGTGGTACCCCTTACGTTTTTTTTTTTTTTGGGGCGAAAAATTAAGTTTCTCCAATCTTCCCAAAACTCTGGATTCTGATAGAGGGCCATGAGACTTAGACCTGAGTGCAAAAATGGAGGCTCTAGCCCCTTCCAGAGCTATATCGAAACTCAAAAATTCGGCCCGAAAAAAAAACGACAGTGGTACCCCTTACGTTTTTTTTTTTTTGGGCGAAAAATTCAGTTTCTCCAATCTTCCCAAAACTCTGGATTCTGATAGAGGGCCATGAGACTTAGACCTGAGTGCAAAAATGGAGGCTCTAGCCCCTTCCAGAGCTGAGATATCGAAACTCAAAAATTCGGCCCGAAAAAAAAAACGACAGTGGTACCCCTTACGTTTTTTTTTTTTGGGCGAAAAATTAAGTTTCTCCAATCTTCCCAAAACTGTGGATTCTGATAGAGTGCCATGAGACTTAGACCTAATTACAAAAATGGAGGCTCTAGCCCCTTCCAGAGCCGAGATATCGAAACTCAAAAATTCGGCCCCAAAAAAAACGACAGTGGTACCCCTTACGTTTTTTTTTTTTTTTGGGCGAAAAATTAAGTTTCTCCAATCTTCCCAAAACTCTGGATTCTGATAGAGGGCCATGAGTCTTAGACCTGATTGCAAAAATGGAGGCTCTAGCCCCGTCCAGAGCCGAGATATCGAAACTCAAAAATTCGGCCCAAAAAAAAACGACAGTGGTACCCCTTACGTTTTTTTTTTTGGGGCGAAAAATTAAGTTTCTCCAATCTTCCCAAAACTCTGGATTCTGATAGAGGGCCATGAGACTTAGACCTGAGTGCAAAAATGGAGGCTCTAGCCCCTTCCAGAGCTGAGATATCGAAACTCAAAAATTTGGCCCGAAAAAAAAACGACAGTGGTACCCCTTATGTTTTTTTTTTTTGGGCGAAAAATTAAGTTTCTCCAATCTTCCCAAAATTGTGGATTCTGATAGAGTGCCATGAGACTTAGACCTGATTACAAAAATGGAGGCTCTAGCCCCTTCCAGAGCCGAGATATCGAAACTCAAAAATTCGGCCCCAAAAAAAAACGACAGTGGTACCCCTTACGTTTTTTTTTTTGTGCGAAAAATTAAGTTTCTCTAATCTTCCCAAAACTCTGGATTCTGATAGAGGGCCATGAGACTTAGACCTGAGTGCAAAAATGGAGGCTCTAGCCCCTTCCAGAGCCGAGATATCGAAACTCAAAAATTCGGCCCAAAAAAAAACGACAGTGGTACCCCTTACGTTTTTTTTTTTGGTCGAAAAATTAAGTTTCTCCAATCTTCCCAAAACTCTGGATTCTGATAGAGGGCCATGAGACTTAGACCTGAGTGCAAAAATGGAGGCTCTAGCCCCTTCCAGAGCCGAGATATTGAAACTCAAAAATTCGGCCCGAAAAAAAAAACGACAGTGGTACCCCTTACGTTTTTTTTTGGGGGCGAAAAATTAAGTTTCTCCAATCTTCCCAAAACTCTGGATTCTGATAGAGGGTCATGTGACTTAGACCTGAGTGCAAAAATGGAGGCTCTAGCCCCTTCCAGAGCTGAGATATCTAAACTCAAAAATTCGGCCCGAAAAAAAAAACGACTATGGTACCCCTTACGTTTTTTTTTTTGGGCGAAAAATTAAGTTTCTCCAATCTTCCCAAAACTCTGGATTCTGATAGAGGGCCATGAGACTTAGACCTGAGTGCAAAAATGGAGGCTCTAGCCCCTTCCAGAGCTATATCGAAACTCAAAAATTCGGCCCGAAAAAAAAACGACAGTGGTACCCCTTACGTTTTTTTTTTTTGGGCGAAAAATTCAGTTTCTCCAATCTTCCCAAAACTCTGGATTCTGATAGAGGGCCATGAGACTTAGACCTGAGTGCAAAAATGGAGGCTCTAGCCCCTTCCAGAGCTATATCGAAACTCAAAAATTCGGCCCGAAAAAAAAAAACGACAGTGGTACCCCTTACGTTTTTTTTTTGGGCGAAAAATTCAGTTTCTCCAATCTTCCTAAAACTCTGGATTCTGATAGAGGGCCATGAGACTTAGACCTGAGTGCAACAATGGAGGCTCTAGACCCTTCCAGAGCTGAGATATCGAAAATCAAAATTTCGACCCGAAAAAAAAAACGACAGTGTTACCCCTTACGTTTTTTTTTTTCTGGGGCGAAAAATTAAGTATCCCCAATCTTCTCAAAACTCTGGATTCTGATAGAGGGCTGTGAGCCTTAGACCTGAGTGCAAAAATGGAGGCTCTAGACCCTTCCAGAGCTGAGATATCGAAACTCAAAATTTCGACTCGAAAAAAAAAACGACAGTGGTACCCCTTACGTTTTTTTTTTGGGGCGAAAAATTAAGTTTCTCCAATCTTCCCAAAACTCTGGATTCTGATAGAGGGTCATGTGACTTAGACCTGAGTGCAAAAATGGAGGCTCTAGCCCCTTCCAGAGCTGAGATATCGAAACTCAAAAATTCGGCCCGAAAAAAAAACGACAGTGGTACCCCTTACGTTTTTTTTTTGGGGCGAAAAATTAAGTTTCTCCAATCTTCCAAAAACTCTGGATTCTGATAGAGGGCCATGAGACTTAGACCTGAGTGCAAAAATGGAGGCTCTAGCCCCTTCCAGAGCTGAGATATCGAAACTCAAAAATTCGGCCCGAAAAAAAAACGACAGTGGTACCCCTTACGGTTTTTTTTTTTGGGCGAAAAATTAATTTTCTCCAATCTTCCCAAAACTCTGGATTCTGATAGAGGGCCATGAGACTTAGACCTGAGTGCAAAAATGGAGGCTCTAGCCCCTTCCAGAGCTGAGATATCGAAACTCAAAAATTCGGCCCGAAAAAAAAACGACAGTGGTACCCCTTACGTTTTTTTTTTTTGGCAAAAAATTAAGTTTCTCCAATCTTCCCAAACCTCTGGATTCTGATAGAGGGCCATGAGACTTAGACCTGAGTGCAAAAATGGAGGCTCTACCCCCTTCCAGAGCTGAGATATCGAAACTCAAAAATTCGGCCCGATAAAAAAACGACAGTGGTACCCCTTACGTTTTTTTTTTTTTTTTGGGCGAAAAATTAAGTTTCTCCAATCTTCCCAAAACTCTGGATTCTGATAGAGGGCCATGAGACTTAGACCTGAGTGCAAAAATGGAGGCTCTAGCCCCTTCCAGAGCTATATCGAAACTCAAAAATTCGGCCCGAAAAAAAAACGACAGTGGTACCCCTTACGTTTTTTTTTTTTTTTGGGCGAAAAATTCAGTTTCTCCAATCTTCCCAAAACTCTGGATTCTGATAGAGGGCCATGAGACTTAGACCTGAGTGCAAAATGGAGGCTCTAGCCCCTTCCAGAGCTGAGATATCGAAACTCAAAAATTCGGCCCGAAAAAAAAAACGACAGTGGTACCCCTTACGTTTTTTTTTTTTTGGGCGAAAAATTAAGTTTCTCCAATCTTCCCAAAACTGTGGATTCTGATAGAGTGCCATGATACTTAGACCTAATTACAAAAATGGAGGCTCTAGCCCCTTCCAGAGCCGAGATATCGAAACTCAAAAATTCGGCCCCAAAAAAAACGACAGTGGTACCCCTTACGTTTTTTTTTTTTGGGCGAAAAATTAAGTTTCTCCAATCTTCCCAAAACTCTGGATTCTGATAGAGGGCCATGAGACTTAGACCTGAGTGCAAAAATGGAGGCTCTAGCCCCTTCCAGAGCTGAGATATCGAAACTCAAAAATTTGGCCCGAAAAAAAAACGACAGTGGTACCCCTTATGTTTTTTTTTTTTGGGCGAAAAATTAAGTTTCTCCAATCTTCCCAAAATTGTGGATTCTGATAGAGTGCCATGAGACTTAGACCTGATTACAAAAATGGAGGCTCTAGCCCCTTCCAGAGCCGAGATATCGAAACTCAAAAATTCGGCCCCAAAAAAAAAACGACAGTGGTACCCCTTACGTTTTTTTTTTTTGTGCGAAAAATTAAGTTTCTCTAATCTTCCCAAAACTCTGGATTCTGATAGAGGGCCATGAGACTTAGACCTGAGTGCAAAAATGGAGGCTCTAGCCCCTTCCAGAGCCGAGATATCGAAACTCAAAAATTCGGCCCAAAAAAAAAACGACAGTGGTACCCCTTACGTTTTTTTTTTTGGTCGAAAAATTAAGTTTCTCCAATCTTCCCAAAACTCTGGATTCTGATAGAGGGCCATGAGACTTAGACCTGAGTGCAAAAATGGAGGCTCTAGCCCCTTCCAGAGCCGAGATATTGAAACTCAAAAATTCGGCCCGAAAAAAAAAACGACAGTGGTACCCCTTACGTTTTTTTTTTGGGGCGAAAAATTAAGTTTCTCCAATCTTCCCAAAACTCTGGATTCTGATAGAGGGTCATGTGACTTAGACCTGAGTGCAAAAATGGAGGCTCTAGCCCCTTCCAGAGCTGAGATATCTAAACTCAAAAATTCGGCCCGAAAAAAAAACGACAGTGGTACCCCTTACATTTTTTTTTTTTTTGGGCGAAAAATTAAGTTTCTCCAATCTTCCCAAAACTCTGGATTCTGATAGAGGGCCATGAGACTTAGACCTGAGTGCAAAAATGGAGGCTCTAGCCCCTTCCAGAGCTATATCGAAACTCAAAAATTCGGCCCGAAAAAAAAACGACAGTGGTACCCCTTACGTTTTTTTTTTTTTGGGCGAAAAATTCAGTTTCTCCAATCTTCCCAAAACTCTGGATTCTGATAGAGGGCCATGAGACTTAGACCTGAGTGCAAAAATGGAGGCTCTAGCCCCTTCCAGAGCTATATCGAAACTCAAAAATTCGGCCCGAAAAAAAAACGACAGTGGTACCCCTTACGTTTTTTTTTTGGGCGAAAAATTCAGTTTCTCCAATCTTCCTAAAACTCTGGATTCTGATAGAGGGCCATGAGACTTAGACCTGAGTGCAACAATGGAGGCTCTAGACCCTTCCAGAGCTGAGATATCGAAAATCAAAATTTCGACCCGAAAAAAAACCGACAGTGTTACCCCTTACGTTTTTTTTTTTCTGGGGCGAAAAATTAAGTATCCCCAATCTTCTCAAAACTCTGGATTCTGATAGAGGGCTGTGAGCCTTAGACCTGAGTGCAAAAATGGAGGCTCTAGACCCTTCCAGAGCTGAGATATCGAAACTCAAAAATTCGGCCCGAAAAAAAAACGACTATGGTACCCCTTACGGTTTTTTTTTTTTGGGCGAAAAATTAAGTTTCTCCAATCTTCCCAAAACTCTGGATTCTGATGGAGGGCCATGAGACTTAGACCTGAGTGCAAAAATGGAGGCTCTAGCCCCTTCCAGAGCTGAGATATCTAAACTCAAAAATTCGGCCCGAAAAAAAAACGACAGTGGTACCCCTTACGTTTTTTTTTTTTGGGCGAAAAATTAAGTTTCTCCAATCTTCCCAAAACTCTGGATTCTGATAGAGAGCCATGAGACTTAGACCTGAGTGCAAAAATGGAGGCTCTAGCCCCTTCCAGAGCTGAGATATCGAAACTCAAAAATTCGGCCCGAAAAAAAAACGACAGTGGTACCCCTTATGTTTTGTTTTTTTTTGGGCGAAAAATTAAGTTTCTCCAATCTTCCCAAAACTGTGGATTCTGATAGAGTGCCATGAGACTTAGACCTAATTACAAAAATGGAGGCTCTAGCCCCTTCCAGAGCCGAGATATCGAAACTCAAAAATTCGGCCCCAAAAAAAAAACGACAGTGGTACCCCTTACGTTTTTTTTTTTTTGGGCGAAAAATTAAGTTTCTCCAATCTTCCCAAAACTCTGGATTCTGATAGAGGGCCATGAGTCTTAGACCTGATTGCAAAAATGGAGGCTCTAGCCCCTTCCAGAGCCGAGATATCGAAACTCAAAAATTCGGCCCAAAAAAAAACCGACAGTGGTACCCCTTACGTTTTTTTTTTTTGGGCGAAAAATTAAGTTTCTCCAATCTTCCCAAAACTCTGGATTCTGATAGAGGGCCATGAGACTTAGACCTGAGTGCAAAAATGGAGGCTCTAGCCCCTTCCAGAGCTGAGATATCGAAACTCAAAAATTCGGCCCGAAAAAAAAACGACAGTGGTACCCCTTATGTTTTTTTTTTTTGGGCGAAAAATTAAGTTTCTCCAATCTTCCCAAAATTGTGGATTCTGATAGAGTGCCATGAGACTTAGACCTGATTACAAAAATGGAGGCTCTAGCCCCTTCCAGAGCCGAGATATCGAAACTCAAAAATTCGGCCCCAAAAAAAAACGACAGTGGTACCCCTTACGTTTTTTGTTTTTGTGCGAAAAATTAAGTTTCTCTAATCTTCCCAAAACTCTGGATTCTGATAGAGGGCCATGAGACTTAGACCTGAGTGCAAAAATGGAGGCTCTAGCCCCTTCCAGAGCCGAGATATCAAAACTCAAAAATTCGGCCCAAAAAAAAACGACAGTGGTACCCCTTACGTTTTTTTTTTTTGGTCGAAAAATTAAGTTTCTCCAATCTTCCCAAAACTCTGGATTCTGATAGAGGGCCATGAGACTTAGACCTGAGTGCAAAAATGGAGGCTCTAGCCCCTTCCAGAGCCGAGATATTGAAACTCAAAAATTCGGCCCGAAAAAAAAACGACAGTGGTACCCCTTACGTTTTTTTTTTGGGGCGAAAAATTAAGTTTCTCCAATCTTCCCAAAACTCTGGATTCTGATAGAGGGTCATGTGACTTAGACCTGAGTGCAAAAATGGAGGCTCTAGCCCCTTCCAGAGCTGAGATATCTAAACTCAAAAATTCGGCCCGAAAAAAAAACGACTATGGTACCCCTTACGTTTTTTTTTTTTGGGCGAAAAATTAAGTTTCTCCAATCTTCCCAAAACTCTGGATTCTGATAGAGGGCCATGAGACTTAGACCTGAGTGCAAAAATGGAGGCTCTACCCCCTTCCAGAGCTGAGATATCGAAACTCAAAAATTCGGCCTGATAAAAAAACGTCAGTGGTACCCCTTACATTTTTTTTTTTTGGGCGAAAAATTAAGTTTCTCCAATCTTCCCAAAACTCTGGATTCTGATAGAGGGCCATGAGACTTAGACCTGAGTGCAAAAATGGAGGCTCTAGCCCCTTCCAGAGCTATATATCGAAACTCAAAAATTCGGCCCGAAAAAAAAACGACAGTGGTACCCCTTACGTTTTTTTTTTTGGGGCGAAAAATTCAGTTTCTCCAATCTTCCCAAAACTCTGGATTCTGATAGAGGGCCATGAGACTTAGACCTGAGTGCAAAAATGCAGGCTCTAGCCCCTTCCAGAGCTATATCGAAACTCAAAAATTCGGCCCGAAAAAAAAACGACAGTGGTACCCCTTACGTTTTTTTTTTGGGCGAAAAATTCAGTTTCTCCAATCTTCCTAAAACTCTGGATTCTGATAGAAGGCCATGAGACTTAGACCTGAGTGCAACAATGGAGGCTCTAGACCCTTCCAGAGCTGAGATATCGAAAATCAAAATTTCGACCCGAAAAAAAAAACGACAGTGTTACCCCTTACGTTTTTTTTTTCTGGGGCGAAAAATTAAGTATCCCCAATCTTCTCAAAACTCTGGATTCTGATAGAGGGCTGTGAGCCTTAGACCTGAGTGCAAAAATGGAGGCTCTAGACCCTTCCAGAGCTGAGATATCGAAACTCAAAATTTCGACTCGAAAAAAAAAACGACAGTGGTACCCCTTTCATTTTTTTTTTTCGGGCGAAAAATGAAGTTTCTCCAATCTTCCCAAAACTCTGGATTCTGATAGAGGGCCATGAGACTTAGACCTGAGTGCAAAAATGGAGGCTCTAGCCCCTTCCAGAGCCGAGATATCGAAACTCAAAAATTCGGCCAGAAAAAAAAACGACAGTGGTACCCCTTACGTTTTTTTTTGGGGGCGAAAAATTAAGTTTCTCCAATCTTCCAAAAACTCTGGATTCTGATAGAGGGCCATGAGACTTAGACCTGAGTGCAAAAATGGAGGCTCTAGCCCCTTCCAGAGCCGAGATATCGAAACTCAAAAATTCGGCCCGAAAAAAAAACGACAGTGGTACCCCTTACGTTTTTTTTTTGGGGCGAAAAATTAAGTTTCTCCAATCTTCCAAAAACTCTGGATTCTGATAGAGGGCCATGAGACTTAGACCTGAGTGCAAAAATGGAGGCTCTAGCCCCTTCCAGAGCCGAGATATCCAAACAACAAAAATTCGGCCCGAAAAAAAAAACGACAGTGGTACCCCTTACGTTTTTTTTTTTTTTGGGCGAAAAATTAAGTTTCTCTAATTTTCCCAAAACTCTAGATTCTGATAGAGGGCCATGAGACTTAGACCTGAGTGCAAAAATTGAGGCTCTAGCCCCTTCCAGAGCCGAGATATCCAAACTCAAAAAATCGGCCCGAAAAAAAAAACGACAGTGGTACCCCTTACGTTTTTTTTTTTGTGCGAAAAATTAAGTTTCTCTAATCTTCCCAAAACTCTGGATTCTGATAGAGGGCCATGAGACTTAGACCTGAGTGCAAAAATGGAGGCCCTAGCCCCTTCCAAAGCCGAGATATCGAAACTCAAAAATTCGGCCCAAAAAAAAAACGACAGTGGTACCCCTTACGTTTTTTTTTTTTGGTCGAAAAATTAAGTTTCTCCAATCTTTCCAAAACTCTGGATTCTGATAGAGGGCCATGAGACTTAGACCTGAGTGCAAAAATGGAGGCTCTAGCCCCTTCCAGAGCCGAGATATTGAAACTCAAAAATTCGGCCCGAAAAAAAAAAACGACAGTGGTACCCCTTACGTTTTTTTTTGGGGGCGAAAAATTAAGTTTCTCCAATCTTCCCAAAACTCTGGATTCTGATAGAGGGTCATGTGACTTAGACCTGAGTGCAAAAATGGAGGCTCTAGCCCCTTCCAGAGCTGAGATATCTAAACTCAAAAATTCGGCCCGAAAAAAAAAACGACTACGGTACCCCTTACGTTTTTTTTTTTTTGGGCGAAAAATTAAGTTTCTCCAATCTTCCCAAAACTCTGGATTCTGATAGAGGGCCATGAGACTTAGACCTGAGTGCAAAAATGGAGGCTCTACCCCCTTCCAGAGCCGAGATATCGAAACTCAAAAATTCGGCCCAAAAAAAAAACGATAGTGGTACCCCTTACGTTTTTTTTTTTGGGCGAAAAATTAAGTTTCTCCAATCTTCCCAAAACTCTGGATTCTGATAGAGGGTCATGAGACTTAGACCTGAGTGCAAAAATGGAGGCTCTAGCCCCTTCCAGAGCTGAGATATCTAAACTCAAAAATTCGGCCCGAAAAAAAAACGACAGTGGTACCCCTTACGTTTTTTTTTTTTGGGCGAAAAATTAAGTTTCTCCAATCTTCCCAAAACTCTGGATTCTGATAGAGGGCCATGAGACTTAGACCTGAGTGCAAAAATGGAGGCTCTAGCCCCTTCCAGAGCTGAGATATCGAAAATCAAAAATTCGGCCGAAAAAAAAACGACAGTGGTACCCCTTATGTTTTTTTTTTTTTTGGGCGAAAAATTAAGTTTCTCCAATCTTCCCAAAACTCTGGATTCTGATAGAGGGCCATGAGACTTAGACCTGAGTGCAAAAATGGAGGCTCTAGCCCCTTCCAGAGCTATATCGAAACTCAAAAATTCGGCCCGAAAAAAAAAACGACAGTGGTACCCCTTACGTTTTTTTTTGGGGCGAAAAATTCAGTTTCTCCAATCTTCCTAAAACTCTGGATTCTGATAGAGGGCCATGAGACTTAGACCTGAGTGCAAAAATGGAGGCTCTAGCCCCTTCCAGAGCCGAGATATCGAAACTCAAAAATTCGGCCAGAAAAAAAAACGACAGTGTTACCCCTTACGTTTTTTTTTTCTGGGGCGAAAAATTAAGTATCCCCAATCTTCTCAAAACTCTGGATTCTGATAGAGGGCTGTGAGCCTTAGACCTGAGTGCAAAAATGGAGGCTCTAGACCCTTCCAGAGCTGAGATATCGAAACTCAAAATTTCGACTCGAAAAAAAAAACGACAGTGGTACCCCTTTCATGTTTTTTTTTTCGGGCGAAAAATGAAGTTTCTCCAATCTTCCCAAAACTCTGGATTCTGATAGAGGGCCATGAGACTTAGACCTGAGTGCAAAAATGGAGGCTCTAGCCCCTTCCAGAGCCGAGATATCGAAACTCAAAAATTCGGCCCGAAAAAAAAACGACAGTGGTACCCCTTACGTTTTTTTTTTGGGGCGAAAAATTACGTTTCTCCAATCTTCCAAAAACTCTGGATTCTGATAGAGGGCCATGAGACTTAGACCTGAGTGCAAAAATGGAGGCTCTAGCCCCTTCCAGAGCCGAGATATCGAAACTCAAAAATTCGGCCCGAAAAAAAAACGACAGTGGTACCCCTTATGTTTTTTTTTTTTGGGCGAAAAATTAAGTTTCTCCAATCTTCCCAAAACTCTGGATTCTGATAGAGGGCCATGAGTCTTAGACCTGATTGCAAAAATGGAGGCTCTAGCCCCTTCCAGAGCCGAGATATCGAAACTCAAAAATTCGGCCCAAAAAAAAAACGACAGTGGTACCCCTTACTTTTTTTTTTTTTGGGCGAAAAATTAAGTTTCTCCAATCTTCCCAAAACTCTGGATTCTGATAGAGGGCCATGAGACTTAGACCTGAGTGCAAAAATGGAGGCTCTAGCCCCTTCCAGAGCTGAGATATCGAAACTCAAAAATTCGGCCCGAAAAAAAAACGACAGTGGTACCCTTTATGTTTTTTTTTTGGGCGAAAAATTAAGTTTCTCCAATCTTCCCAAAACTCTGGATTCTGATAGAGGGCCATGAGACTTAGACCTGAGTGCAACAATGGAGGATCTAGACCCTTCCAGAGCTGAGATATCGAAAATCAAAATTTCGACCAGAAAAAAAAAACGACAGTGGTACCCCTTACGTTTTTTTTTTGGGGCGAAAAATTAAGTTTCTCCAATCTTCCCAAAACTCTGGATTCTGATAGAGGGCCATGAGACTTAGACCTGAGTGCAAAAATGGAGGCTCTAGCCCCTTCCAGAGCCGAGATATCGAAACTCAAAAATTCGGCCCGAAAAAAAAACGACAGTGGTACCCCTTACGTTTTTTTTTTTGGGCAAAAAATTAAGTTTCTCCAATCTTCCCAAAACTCTGGATTCTGATGGAGGGCCATGAGACTTAGACCTGAGTGCAAAAATGGAGGCTCTAGCCCCTTCCAGAGCTGAGATATCGAAACTCAAAAATTCGGCCGAAAAAAAAACGACAGTGGTACCCCTTATGTTTTTTTTTTTTTTGGGCGAAAAATTAAGTTTCTCCAATCTTCCCAAAACTGTGGATTCTGATAGAGTGCCATGAGACTTAGACCTAATTACAAAAATGGAGGCTCTAGCCCCTTCCAGAGCCGAGATATCGAAACTCAAAAATTCGGCCCCAAAAAAAACGACAGTGGTACCCCTTAAGTTTTTTTTTTTTTGGGCGAAAAATTAAGTTTCTCCAATCTTCCCAAAACTCTGGATTCTGATAGAGGGCCATGAGTCTTAGACCTGATTGCAAAAATGGAGGCTCTAGCCCCTTCCAGAGCCGAGATATCGAAACTCAAAAATTCGGCCCAAAAAAAAAACGACAGTGGTACCCCTTACTTTTTTTTTTTTTGGGCGAAAAATTAAGTTTCTCCAATCTTCCCAAAACTCTGGATTCTGATAGAGGGCCATGAGACTTAGACCTGAGTGCAAAAATGGAGGCTCTAGCCCCTTCCAGAGCTGAGATATCGAAACTCAAAAATTCGGCCCGAAAAAAAAACGACAGTGGTACCCCTTATGTTTTTTTTTTTTGGCGAAAAATTAAGTTTCTCCAATCTTCCCAAAATTGTGGATTCTGATAGAGTGCCATGAGACTTAGACCTGATTACAAAAATGGAGGCTCTAGCCCCTTCCAGAGCCGAGATATCGAAACTCAAAAATTCGGCCCAAAAAAAAAACGACAGTGGTAAACCTCACGTTTTTTTTTTTTTGGTCGAAAAATTAAGTTTCTCCAATCTTCCCAAAACTCTGGATTCTGATAGAGGGCCATGAGACTTAGACCTGAGTGCAAAAATGGAGGCTCTAGCCCCTTCCAGAGCCGAGATATCGAAACTCAAAAATTCGGCCCGAAAAAAAAAACGACAGTGGTACCCCTTACGTTTTTTTTTTTGGGGCGAAAAATTAAGTTTCTCCAATCTTCCCAAAACTCTGGATTCTGATAGAGGGTCATGTGACTTAGACCTGAGTGCAAAAATGGAGGCTCTAGCCCCTTCCAGAGCTGAGATATCTAAACTCAAAAATTCGGCCCGAAAAAAAACCGACTATGGTACCCCTTACGTTTTTTTTTTTTTGGGCGAAAAATTAAGTTTCTCCAATCTTCCCAAAACTCTGGATTCTGATAGAGGGCCATGAGACTTAGACCTGAGTGCAAAAATGGAGGCTCTACCCCCTTCCAGAGCTGAGATATCGAAACTCAAAAATTCGGCCCGATAAAAAAACGACAGTGGTACCCCTTACGTTTTTGTTTTTTTTGGGCGAAAAATTAAGTTTCTCCAATCTTCCCAAAACTCTGGATTCTGATAGAGGGCCATGAGACTTAGACCTGAGTGCAAAAATGGAGGCTCTAGCCCCTTCCAGAGCTATATCGAAACTCAAAAATTCGGCCCGAAAAAAAAACGACAGTGGTACCCCTTATGTTTTTTTTTTTTGGGCGAAAAATTCAGTTTCTCCAATCTTCCCAAAACTCTGGATTCTGATAGAGGGCCATGAGACTTAGACCTGAGTGCAAAAATGGAGGCTCTAGCCCCTTCCAGAGCTATATCGAAACTCAAAAATTCGGCCCGAAAAAAAAACGACAGTGGTACCCCTTACGTTTTTTTTTGGGGCGAAAAATTCAGTTTCTCCAATCTTCCTAAAACTCTGGATTCTGATAGAGGGCCATGAGACTTAGACCTGAGTGCAAAAATGGAGGCTCTAGCCCCTTCCAGAGCCGAGATATCGAAACTCAAAAATTCGGCCAGAAAAAAAAACGACAGTGTTACCCCTTACGTTTTTTTTTTCTGGGGCGAAAAATTAAGTATCCCCAATCTTCTCAAAACTCTGGATTCTGATAGAGGGCTGTGAGCCTTAGACCTGAGTGCAAAAATGGAGGCTCTAGACCCTTCCAGAGCTGAGATATCGAAACTCAAAATTTCGACTCGAAAAAAAAAACGACAGTGGTACCCCTTTCATGTTTTTTTTTTCGGGCGAAAAATGAAGTTTCTCCAATCTTCCCAAAACTCTGGATTCTGATAGAGGGCCATGAGACTTAGACCTGAGTGCAAAAATGGAGGCTCTAGCCCCTTCCAGAGCCGAGATATCGAAACTCAAAAATTCGGCCCGAAAAAAAAACGACAGTGGTACCCCTTACGTTTTTTTTTTGGGGCGAAAAATTAAGTTTCTCCAATCTTCCCAAAACTGTGGATTCTGATAGAGGGCCATGAGACTTAGACCTGATTGCAAAAATGGAGGCTCTAGCCCCTTCCAGAGCCGAGATATCGAAACTCAAAAATTCGGCCCCCAAAAAAAACGACAGTGGTACCCCTTACGTTTTTTTTTTTAGTGCGAAAAATTACGTTTCTGTAATCTTCCCAAAACTCTGGATTCTGGTAGAGGGCCATGAGACTTAGACCTGAGTGCAAAAATGGAGGCTCTAGCCCCTTCCAGAGCTGAGATATCGAAACTCAAAAATTCGGCCCGAAAAAAAAACGACAGTGGTACCCTTTATGTTTTTTTTTTGGGCGAAAAATTAAGTTTCTCCAATCTTCCCAAAACTCTGGATTCTGATAGAGGGCCATGAGACTTAGACCTGAGTGCAACAATGGAGGATCTAGACCCTTCCAGAGCCGAGATATCGAAACTCAAAAATTCGGCCCGAAAAAGAAAACGACAGTGGTACCCCTTACGTTTTTTTTTTTGGGCAAAAAATTAAGTTTCTCCAATCTTCCCAAAACTCTGGATTCTGATAGAGGGCCATGAGACTTAGACCTGAGTGCAAAAATGGAGGCTCTAGACCCTTCCAGAGCTGAGATGTCGAAACTCAAAATTTCAACCAGAAAAAAAAACGACAGTGTTACCCCTTACGATTTTTTTTGGGCGAAAAATGAAGTATCCCCAATCTTCTCAAAACTCTGGATTCTGATAGAGGGCCATGAGACTTAGACCTGAGTGCAACAATGGAGGCTCTAGACCCTTCCAGAGCTGAGATATCGAAAATCAAAATTTCGACCAGAAAAAAAACCGACAGTGTTACCACTTACGTTTTTTTTGTTGGGCGAAAAACTAAGTATCCCTAATCTTCTCAAAACTCTGGATTCTGATAGAGGGCCATGAGACATAGACCTGAGTGCAACAATGGAGGCTCTAGACCCTTCCAGAGCTGAGATGTCGAAACTCAAAATTTCGACCCGAAAAAAAAACGACAGTGTTACCCCTTACGTTTTTTTTTTGGGCGAAAAATTAAGTATCCCCAATCTTCTCAAAACTCTGGATTCTGATAGAGGGCCATGAGACTTAGACCTGAGTGCAACAAGGGAGGCTCTAGACCCTTCCAGAGCTGAGATATCGAAAATCAAAATTTCGACCCGAAAAAAAAAACCGACAGTGTTACCCCTTACGTTTTTTTTTTGGGCGAAAAATTAAGAATCCCTAATCTTCTCAAAACTCTAGATTCTGATAGAGGGCCATGAGACTTAGACCTGAGTGCAAAAATGGAGGCTCTAGACCCTTCTGGAGCTGAGATATCGAAAATCAAAATTTCGACCAGAAAAAAAACCGACAGTGTTACCCCTTACGTTTTTTTTTTTGGGCGAAAAATTAAGTATCACCAATCTTCTCAAAACTCTGGATTCTGATAGAGGGCAATGAGACTTAGACCTGAGTGCAACAATGGAGGCTCTAGACCCTTCCAGAGCTGAGATAACGAAAATCAAAATTTCGACCAGAAAAAAAAACGACAGTGTTACCCCTTACGTTTTTTTTTTTTGGGCGAAAAATTAAGTATCCCCAATCTTCTCAAAACTCTGGATTCTGATAGACGACCATGAGACATAGACCTGAGTGCAACAATGGAGGCTCTAGCCCCTTCCAGAGCTGAGATATCGAAAATCAAAATTTCGACCCGAAAAAAAAACGACAGTGGTACCCCTTATGTTTTTTTTTTTTGGGCGAAAAAGTAAGTTTGTCCAATCTTCCCAAAACTGTGGTTTCTGATAGAGTGCCATGAGACTTAGACCTGATTACAAAAATGGAGGCTCTAGCCCCTTCCAGAGCCGAGATATCGAAACTCAAAAATTCTGCCCCAAAAAAAACGACAGTGGTACCCCTTACGTTTTTTTTTTTTGGGCGAAAAATTAAGTTTCTCCAATCTTCTCAAAACTGTGGATTCTGATAGAGGGCCATGAGACTTAGACCTGATTGCAAAAATGGAGGCTCTAGCCCCTTCCAGAGCCGAGATATCGAAACTCAAAAATTCGGCCCCAAAAAAAACGACAGTGGTACCCCTTACGTTTTTTTTTTGGGGCGAAAAATTAAGTTTCTCTAATCTTCCCAAAACTCTGGATTCTGATAGAGGGCCATGAGACTTAGACCTGAGTGCAAAAATGGAGGCTCTAGACCCTTCCAGAGCTGAGATGTCGAAACTCAAAATTTCGACCAGAAAAAAAAACGACAGTGTTACCCCTTACGATTTTTTTTGGGCGAAAAATTAAGTATCCCCAATCTTCTCAAAACTCTGGATTCTGATAGAGGGCCATGAGACTTAGACCTGAGTGCAACAATGGAGGCTCTAGACCCTTCCAGAGCTGAGATATCGAAAATCAAAATTTCGACCAGAAAAAAAAACGACAGTGTTACCCCTTACGTTTTTTTTTTGTTGGGCGAAAAACTAAGTATCCCTAATCTTCTCAAAACTCTGGATTCTGATAGAGGGCCATGAGACATAGACCTGAGTGCAACAATGGAGGCTCTAGACCCTTCCAGAGCTGAGATATCGAAAATCAAAATTTCGACCAGAAAAAAAAACGACAGTGTTACTTACCCCTTACGTTTTTTTTGTTGGGCGAAAAACTAAGTATCCCTAATCTTCTCAAAACTCTGGATTCTGATAGAGGGCCATGAGACTTAGACCTGAGTGCAACAATGGAGGCTCTAGACCCTTCCAGAGCTGAGATATCGAAAATCAAAATTTCGACCAGAAAAAAAAACGACAGTGTTACCCCTTACGTTTTTTTTGTTGGGCGAAAAACTAAGTATCCCCAATCTTCTCAAAACTCTGGATTCTGATAGAGGGCCATGAGACTTAGACCTGAGTGCAACAATGGAGGCTCTAGACCCTTCCAGAGCTGAGATATCGAAAATCAAAATTTCGACCCGCAAAAAAAACGACAGTGTTACCCCTTACGTTTTTTTTGGGGGGGGGGGGGGGGGGCGAAAAATTAAGTATCCCCAATCTTCTCAAAACTCTGGATTCTGATAGAGGGCCATAGACCTGAGTGCAACAATGGAGGCTCTAGACCCTTCCAGAGCTGAGATATCGAAAATCAAAATTTCGACCCGTAAAAAAAACGACAGTGGTACCCCTTACGTTTTTTTTTGGGGGCGAAAAATTAAGTATCCTTAATCTTCTCAAAACTCTGGATTCTGATAGAGGCACTGGTGATTCTAGGGGGTCAGGGCCACCCCTGAAAGCTCATGGCCACCCCTGTGGCCACCCCAGATCTGATAGGTAGTTGGTCAAGTTCGTCAACACAAGAAACAAGAGAAATGCTGTCAATCAATGGTGACAGCTGATCAACCGATTTAGGTCCAGTTTTACCTTTTTTAATAACATAGTCCTACTGAGGCTCTGAGAGCTGATTTCTGCTCAGCAGACGTTTGGCCATGCAGGTCAGGTTACTAATGAGATGCGCGCGCTGGCTGCTGCTCCGTGAAACAGGTGGACAGTCTTGCAACAGCAACAAATACAACGATAAAAACGCGGGAATCTGTAGATTGAGAGGTATGGTAATTTAATGTTTAGTTATATTGTAGTTCCCTGTGAATGTGTAGGAAAACTGAAAAAGTCAAACTACACTGTACTAGCTAGATTAGCATCCTGAGAGAGTGCAGACGGTAAAGAGGACGCGTGCAGCTCTTAAAGGGGCCACACCTTATTTCCACTCATACATCGCCATGAAATATAAAACGCTATTTTCTGGAAGACAGATGGTGGTTTTTGCAGATGTGTGTGTTCAATTATAGCTAATGTTATATTTTTCGCCAACCAGTGTGTTAAATATAGTGTGACAGTAGATTTAAGTTAAAACGACAAAAAAAAAAAAACAAGCTGTGACTTATTTATTTGCTCTGTGGTTTAAGGGGAGTTTAAAAAGGACTTTTTGTTTGTGTCAATTAGCTCATCTTCACAGTCCACATATATTTTTAGAAGTTTAAATAGGCAGAGTAAATTGCATTAAAATGGCACAAATGTCATAAGTTAAATTATGAAGAAGCATCTTAACTATTTATAATTTTGAGTCTTAACTTTTTGATTTTAAAAACATATTAATGTATGCTGAATCAAAGCCAACGTTTCAATTTATACTTTCATCAAGGCCTTGGACATGAATACTGTCTGGGTTGAAAAACACTTTTTGCACATTTTCATAAATCACAAGGCATCCTAATGAAATTATTCAGTCATCAGGCCACTCTCTGTGTTACCTGTGTTTGCTTTACTTATTTAAGTCCCCTCTTGTGGTTAAATAAAAATACTCCTGGCAAAGAACAAACTAAGAAATTCAAATTCCAGTATCTCTAACAAATTATATCTAAGCTAAATAATAACATAAACTAAACATGTAAAGAACAACAAATATTTTGTTTTTTTCCTCACAAACTTAGTTTTTTCTTTTGCTTTTACAGATACACTTTTGAATAAGGTCCTATCTTTAAGCATGTTGGTTTGTCCTGTTGGATTTCTGTGTTTTCATGTAACCACAAGATGGTGCCTCAATTAGTAAAGCAAACTCAGGTAACAATACAGGTGACACAGATGATGAGCTGACGACTGATACATGTTATTGTATAGGATGAGTTAAGAGCAGTTTAATTTTGCTAATCTAATCTAACTTGTGAAGTGACAAGGACTTAAATCCACTACAAGAAAATAGCTCTTAGAAAATATTTACCCTATCCTGACCATAATTACTGATTAAAAATAGACATGTTAAAATAACCAGAGATACTTGAGGACTGTCTGTGATTGGTGGTTAGGACTGTTTTTAACAGGATAGACACTTTTATTTGACAGTTATGAGAAAGAAAATCATGGGAGAGAGAGAGGATGTGACATGCAGCAAAGGACCGGGATTTGATCCATGGTCGGCTGCGTATCGCATTTAACTTCGCTATGCCATGGCCACCCCACTCTAGCTTTGTGTCCCATCTTGGCCACCCCCCAAAAAATGTCCTGGATACGCCACTGCTCTCCACTGGAGCGTGTTAACGCAAACGTGTAAGTTTCACGTTTGAGGGGGTTAAACCGTGACATCTACACATTTTCCAAAGTGGACTATTTAGGCTGCTTCATTAAAAATGTGACATTTAGACGTTTTTTTCGCCGTGGATCGAGGCAAATGAATCCTTTTCACCTTGAAAATAATAAATGTTTTTTGCATTTTAAATAATAGACCATTTCTCAGTGATCGTCAATAAAACAAAATTCCATTTTTCTCGGTTTAATGAAAACCAACAGGTCGTGATGGTAAGTTTCAGTTTAAGTGTAAGTTTCACGTTTGAGGGGGGTTAAACCACGTGACATCTACACGTTTTCAAAAGTGGACCAACGTTCACGTCTTGTCGTGATACCGGAGGGGTATTCCAGAAAGCAGGTTATATGAGTACAGTACTTAAGTACAATTTTGAAGGATCTGTACTTTACTCGAGTATCATTTTTGGGGAGTACTCATGACTTTACTCAAGTATATTTGAGAGTGAAATATTGTACTCTTTACTCCAATACATTTCTATCCATAACCATGAGTAAAAAGTAACTACTTCTAAAAAAAAAAAAATGGAAATAAGAAAAATCTCGGAAACCCTCAAATTGTTGTTTCCCTCTCAAACGTGATTGGATTGTGCAGGATCCACTGATTGGGACAACCTATCAGCAATCACCTTCAGCTTTCCGGCAAAGTCAACTCCATGGTCAGATTTGTATAAGAGACCAAACCATGGACGGACGAAACCAATGGATGAAGATGCAGCAGGTCCATCCCGGGAATGTGCCAGCCCGTGGCCCCATCCCGCCAGACTATTTAAATTTTCTGAATTTTCTGAAATTTTCTTAAATGTTAAATAAAGCAACATGGTAAAAAGATGAATACGACTTGATTTTACTTTCAATTCCTTTTACATTCTCCAAGGTATTGACTTTAACATTTTTCATAACTCCATGTAGGACGTTTCTGTCCATAAATGTAAGCACGGTGGCAGTTGTAATGCAATATTTAGAAAATGTACTTTTGTACTCTTGATACTCTAGTACTTTTAAAAACAAGTACTTCAGTACTTTTACTCAAGTAGACATCTGACTGTAGTACTTTTACTTGTACTTGAGTCAAATTTAGCAAGGGGTATCTGTACTTTTACTCAAGTAAAGCTGTGTACTCTGTCCGCCTCTGCGGAAAAATAGACATTACTCATTAGGCTGCTTAATTAAAAACGTGACATTTAGACGTTTTCTTCGGCGCGGATCAAGGCAAATGAATCCTTTTCACCTTGAAAATAATAAATGTTTTTTGCATTCTAAATAATAGAACATTTCTCAGTGATCGTAGGCTACATAAAACAAAATTCTATTTTTCTCGGTTTAATGAAAACCAATAGTTCGTTATGGCAGAGGCGATTGCGTGTAGAATAGGTCAACACGGGTATCTCTCCACTGGAGCGTGTTAACGCAAACGTGTAAGTTTCACGTTTGAGGGGGTTAAACCGTGACATCTACACGTTTTCCAAAGTGGACCATTTAGGCTGCTTCATTAAAAACGTGACATTTAGACGTTTTGTTTCGGCGTGGATCGAGGCAAATGAATCCTTTTCACCTTGAAAATAATAAATGTTTTTTACATTTTTAACAATAGACCATTTTTCAGTGATCGTCAATAAAACAAAACCCCATTTTTCTCGGTTTGATGAAAACCAATATGGTATAAGTTTACAAGACATTTTCACATAAAAGTTTTCAAGTGTAACTTAGGCCTAACGTTACTGAATCCAAAGCTGTAAACATAAGACACATGCAACCTATTATAAAGTGTTATGAAAGCCACAATTATATTTGACTCTTCGTTCTCTTTTCTTTAGATCATTGTGATATGAAAATAGCATTTCTTCACTAAATCTCTCATCTTTGACAAAGTCCATCATTGATATAAATTATAAAATTAAATTTGTCTGAACATTGGCTTGTTAGAGAGCATAAGCTAATAGAGTAGAATAATGTTTGTTATTGTACAAGCACAATAAGATGAGTTTTCATTCAAAATGCCCTCATTAATTCAAGTTTGAAACTTTCAAATTAATTTTATAATACAGCTTAAAAATACAAATGATTGGCTATATAAAATAAGCATATCTAAAAAGTATCCGGCAGTATATCAATAATGCAAATAGCTCAGATGTGCATTAAAACCTAAACAGAACACACACAAAAACGTACAGGTACTTTCAACAATGCTTTTCTTGTGCTAATTATTTTATTCTTATTTGGCAGATGCTGTGATGACCAACTTCATGACCAGCAACAGAGTTTTCTATTTTATTATCTTAAGTTGTTCATGTTAAAATAATTTTATATTTTTAATTTTAATATGTGGTTTGGTAATTTTTGTTTTGAAGTTACGTAATGTTGTTCTTTTGCTAAATAAAGCCTTTTATGTATATATTTTGATGATGGCTTGTCATTTATGAGAACCTGTTATATTTGAGTGAAAAGAATCTTTTAGCCATTTTGTTGTCTATTCTATGTATGTAGTAATTTAATAGTTGTCTAAGTGATGACTAGTCTATTCTTGGGCTACATTTAGACGTCTATTAGATTTTCACTGACAGCCCAAATTTAGCCTTGTTTTAGCCTAGACCCATATGCACTGTCTATTAAACGTATAAATGTAGTCGTTCAATAGCCGTCTAATTGTTGACTATAGTCTATTCTTGGGCTATGGTTAGACGTCTATTCTTGGGCTATGGTTAGACGTCTATTAGATTTTCACTCACAGCCCAAATTTTGCCTTGATTTAGCCTAGACGTCTGGGCTATGTTTTGACGGCTATTAGACGTCTTTTAGACGCAAAATTGCTTGCTGGGTAACGTTACTTCAGGCAGATTAAAATAGCATCAATTTGTGAAGAACAAGGTTGCAAATGTTAGCAATTACCAGTAACGTTACGTACCCGATTTCAATGGACTGATGGAAGAATAAATGTTATCTAATCAAAGCAGACGAACCGTCACCATCCACTCAGATAACGAGAACTAATAACGTTTTATTTGCGCTATAAAAATACATGTGTAACGGTAACAGTAAATTACATAACGTGAAGATAACTTACCTTCGTCCCAGAATTGCTTCTTTTCCGTCTTCTTGAATGACGGCTTACTCCCAGAATGTACGTTTAGGACTAACCGCCTAAAAATTCAAAATTCAGACCGCGAAGATCCCATGATGCAACGCGGTGGCTGTAAAACCATTGTAAAACTCCAGTGAAATTACAATAATAATACAGGACTGTCCAGTGCATTGCCTTTTACAGGTAAAACGCAAATACAATACATTGTTGTAAAATTTCCTGTAAAAATTACATCAATTGCTAACAGTGCATGAACACATGTATAATGAACTAACAAAATGAATAACAAAGATGGCCTACTCGTATTTGTTGATCCATGCTGTTTTTATTGAGCTTTATATTACAGTCTACATCTGTAGCTACATACATGTAGTACTATTTGTACTCATTGCCTTTAGGCTACATTTCCAATACCTTCATTTCTGTAAGCAAAGTTCAATGAAAGAGTCAATCCAATCATTTTTTCTGGGACCTCATTCTTATGCACTTGTATTAATAGCCCAGTTGCTTCTGGAATTGAGAGAAATAGGGCTCAAACCATTTGTGTAGCTCATCTGCCTTTTCCTGAAGAGTGTTGCTCATATTTTCTGTGGTCTTCTCAACTCGCTCTCTGAGGGCCTGCACTTGTGATTCCAGCTTCTCTTTTATTCCTTCGCCCTGGCTTCTCAGCAGCTCTCCCAGAGATGTCAGCTTCTCGTCAGCACGCTTTTGCATTGCAGTGAAGTAAGGCTCAAGACGACCCTTCACATCCTCCATATTCTGAGCGGCACGAGACCGAACCTCCTCAAAGTATGTTTCCATTTTCCTTTAGATCAGGGGACAAATTGCTAAAAATTTAGATTTTCATAATATTGCAGTATAACTAATACAGTTTTATTAATATATTACACTTTTTTCCATTTTAAACTAAACTTATACAATATTTCATAACATAATTTCATATATTTCTAAACATATCATATTTTATATTATATTTCCCTTCCACAGAAGTAAAAATATCGAAATCAAAATGTTCCACTGTAAAAAAGAATGCGCATTATCTAATCAAAAAAAAATTGGGGCAACAGATTACAAGCAATATTATTAATTCAATTTAACAAACTAGAATTGAGTAATAATTATTCAAATTAATTCCTTAAATTCCTACATTTAAGTTGCCATTATGGTGATCGGTGTTTGTTTAGGTTTCTCCTTCAGTGATTCTGCTTGTTAACATCAGGTGTCTTCAATGTTGGCAATATAAAATAATAAAGAGTTCTTAATTAATCTGTTATTCAGATATTTTTTTACTCATTTTAAATGGTTAACTTTTAAGGAATAATTTGATTAATTACTACTCAATTCTAATGTTGATCAATTGAATTAATAATATTGATTGTAATCTGTTGCCACAGTTTTATTGATTAGATAAAGCATATTCATTTTTACAGTGTAAACAATGATTCCTATTACTAAGAAACTAAATAATCTAAATACGAACATTACGTTATATGTTTGTCTCCTAGTTTATACACTAGCATTCAAAAGTTTGGGATGTTTATGAAATAATTCTGTTTTGCTCAACCAGGCTGCATGTATTTGATCAAAATTACAGTATGAGTAATCTTAAAATTAAATTATTAAATTAAATTTTTTAGCAGGCATAATTCAAGTTCTAATATGCTGATTTAGTGCTCAAGAAATGTTTCTTCTTATTATTAATGTTGAAAAAAGTTGTGCTGCTTAATATTTTTGTGGAAACAGTGACACTTTTCTTTGTTCAGTAGAAAGTTGTAAACCTGCATTAATTTTGAAAGAAAACTTTTACAAAAATCTATTTTTTAATCATTTGAATGCATGCTTCCTAAATGAATAACAAAAAACTTACACAATGGTAATGTACTTTGTATAGAAGTGAAGCAAAAGGTCATGTAAATAAGCTTGAACCGTGACTCACTTGTTGATCTCTTGGATGTCCTTGTTAAAACGCTTCCTTAATTTCTTGGCATAGGTGTTGGCCCTGTTCTTGACGTCTTCAGCGTTCTGTTCCACCATAGTCCGGAGCTCCAGGCTGTATTCAGTGACACGATCCCTAGCTTCCTCCATGTGTGTGCGGAGTTTGCTGGTCAGCAGTTGCAGATCTTCATTGAATCTCTCGGCAGTCTCCCGCGCATAGGGGCCCAGTTTGGTTTGCATGTCATCTTTATACATTTGCAGCTCCATCATGGTGTCACCGATCAGTGTGCTGAAATGAATCTCACTATCAGCTTTCTTCAAACTGGACTTTCCACCAAATGTTTGCTCTGCGGTAGCATTTACTCACTCTAATTCTCTGCCGAGCTGAGTGGCCTTGATGTTGTCCCTCATCTCCTCAGCCCTAGAAGACAGCTCAGACACACGGTCCCAGAACTGATCCACTGCCTTCTCCCAGGGGCTTTTTGGCTCATCCTGAAACAGGAAGTTACCTTGGCAGCCTGCAAAGTCAGATTGGAGACCAAATATTCTTTACCGCTTGGAATATTTGTCCATGTAGTGCCATTGTTGTAGGTACAGCATATGTACAGTCAAGGTCTCAATGAAATCCATCGCATAATACATTCAAAGTATCCAAGTTCTAAGCATATGCATCAAATCAAACTATCAGCCTGGCTTACCTGAAATGACAGCGAGAGCGAGGATTACAGCCACAAACTTCATGATTGTTTTTGGACAGTACACCAGACAGATCCAATGTGTTCTGTAACAAAAGTTTTTGAAGCAGCTGGTATTTATATGACTTGGATCACAGTCATGTTGATAGCCATAATGTGACTATGAACAGATGAATTGGCACCCTGTGTCCAAAGTTCTTCTCTTGAGATACTTGTTTATCACAGTATTCAATTCCACGTTGCATGATTAAGGTTCCAAAGGGACAAGATGTACTATAATTCAAAATTGTTTTGTATAAAATCAATGTAGTTGATTGATTGCCAATTTGAACATTGTTATTGAGCACAACTGAATTATGGTAAATTCAAAACAATCAACGAAAGAGGTGGACCACTTCTTAAAAAGTGAGTTCATTCATTCATTACAAATTCGTTATTATGTAACAAGACATTTGCTACTAAAAAGACATCTTGCCTTGCATGATTCAAGGATCAAAGCTTATCATTTATCTCTCTTCTCTCTACCGTTTTATCACTTTGTACTTCACATTCAACCCATTTGGAATGAGTATTGTAATGCTTAAAATGTAGCTGTGAGTATTACTTAATGACCTGCAAAGGGGTCAATAGATTGGGCATGTGATTAAAGTGAAACTACAACTACTTAGACATATTAATGATTAAAATATTGTGTCTAAACTAGGATATGACTTTACTAACACAAACATATTTTTATTTAGTTAAGTGTATACATGCAACACAAGGATAGTGTTCATTATTTATATTGCTACAAATTATTTTCATGATTTGTCACATTTTTTCTTTTGTCAGGTCAACTTAGAACATATATGTGGTTCAGACAACATAATAGTTTGATTTTAAGTTGATTTCCATTGTATTAACTCAAAAATTTTGAATTTCAATGATCTCTCCATCTATCATTGGCTTCTTTTTACAGACGGTTTTATTTTCAATGTCCATTTTACAATGACCACAGTTCCTAGAAATATCATTGTATTTAAAATAACTAAAACATAAGACAACATGTCAGCAAACTGCTATCATCTCACACAAGAGAGAATGAGTGTATTATCTTGAGCATTTCTTAAATGAAGACTTTGTGCAAGAAGGCTGTGATAAAGTCATTTTGACTCACGCATCACGCATAGTAAATAGATTAAACAATAGGTTGTTTTGATAAAGTTATGTAATAGGTTTCAATTGGAGTATAAATATAAATTTGCAGGCAATGATACATTGTCATTTGCACAATTGACATTATAAGACTTATTGCCTGCCCTGTTTATCACATTAAGTTTATTATTATTATTAACCAGAGATGTATAAAGTAGAAACCCAGACTTGAGTAAAAGTACAGGTGCTCTTTCAAAAAAGTGACTTGAGTAGATGAAAAGTTGAAGTGCTCTTTAAGCACCACACTTAAGTAAAAGTACTAAAGTATTCAACATTTTTTGTACTTAAGTATTGCGAGTAGTTTATTTTAAAATGCACTACGTAAGTACTAAAAGTAAAAGTACAAGTATTGTGTCATGTAATTAATTAAGAAAGTAGTCAAAAGTTTGAACTAGCAATCAAATAAGGCGCTTTGGCGGGATACAAATTTGCTTTGGCGGCCGCCAAAAAAATGTCATTGCAGGACAACCCCTGCATTAGTTGTCAATGTGTGTGTCAATCAATACTATTACCTAAAACTGGCATGTGATTTAGGCAGCATGAAAGCCAACTTGCAACGAATGATTCGTAAAATTTCTATAATTGTAACGAATAACTTAGCAGAACATTAAAAAAATATCTTAGTAAAAGTATTAAATTCATCAAAAATATCTACTGAATAAAAAGTAGAAATATGAGAAAAAAACAATACTCTAGTAGAGTACAGATACAGCATTTTAGTACTTAAGTACAGTACTTAAGTAGTTCTACTTCGTTACTATGGACAATGAAACTGAAACACTGCCAAAATAGTGGTGCAGGCTTCACTATATATGTGTGGCCTAATGGCCAATCTTCACTTATTTCACGATCCACCAGTAAGAGCAAGATTGTGAAGGTTGAATTGGCAAAAACCACATCACAGCTGTACATAACATGACCTAAAGAATTTCTATGGTGTTTCTGACCTAACCCTTGGGGATTAGTCTTAAGATGGGTGCAGGGCAGAAACTGCCTGTAGACCAATGAGAGTTCATTCTCAAGCTTGAGGAATCTGCTGGTGGTGTTGGACATTTGTTTGTGCTAGTTTATCAAGATTCAATCAAAATTGAGCAAACCTTTCTCCACTGTTGCAGTCAGAGAGGGGGGGGGGGGCTGCCTTAAAACCGGGCCCCGGAATTTACTGGTCACTACACTATTTGCACAGTTGGCAATATGATGACGTGTTTTAAAATCTGTTTTGATTATTAAAGTTGTGTGGTGTCTTCCAGCCTTACGTAATCACACTAGGGGTAAAATAAAAGTTCTGAAGCCTCAAGCCTCACACATAAAAATATTGAACATGGACTATGACATTAGAAATTAGAGATGTTTAAAAACCTTTCATGGGGATTATGATAAATTAATGCCTGCTGGAAAGTTTGCAGTGTGTGTGTGCTACTAATGTGTGTGCTAACTTGGATGGGTTAAGTGTAGGACAATGGGTTTACTTCAAGACTATTGAAAAGACATTTGCATTGTCTCCAAATGTAGGCTATATATCTCTTCATGTATAGTAATTGTTTGCATTTATTTAGCTAAAAACAAATTGTTATGGTCAACTCCGCAACTTTACTTCTGTAAAATGTGGATGACTCAAGTTCCTACACTTTGTCCATTAAAAAAACCCCACTTATTAGTCTTACATTAAAGGTCTTGCTATGTCCCAATAACCATTGTAGCCTATGTATTTAATTTCAATTAGTTTTTTTTCTTCTCTTCTTTATTTCCTTCCTTCCTTGTTTTGGTAAGCTAATGAATGGCTGTACATGCTATCATGAGATAATATTGCAAAATATCTTTAAAGAGTAACTAAACACCGAACCAACTTTTTTAGTTAATGATCTGTAAGAATGGATCTTTATTAATACCAGTCTTTCGAGTAACTTTTTTGACATTTGTGTATAAAGTGTTTAATTTCTACAAAATAGGCTATGATGTAAAAACGTCTTAGTGCTGCCCTCTTCAGGTTTAACGGTGGCAACTGCAGTTGAATTTTCCTGTTGGATGTTCCGCAGGTTTCAGTTCACCACACAAGCTACGCCCTTGGCAGTATAAAAACTATCCTGTGTCGTCAAAACCAATGTAGGGAGTCAGTAATTGGAATTATGAGTATTGAAAACGATCAGGATAGAGTGTTTTAGCATCTTTTTCGTCCCCTCTATCTCCGCTGGGGTCTGCCCACTTTTTCAGCATTTTCAAATATTGCCAGTGGGTGAAGTCTGGCTCTGAGTCAGACCAGCGGTTTAGTTACCCTTTAAAAAAAATTGGATATCAATCATAGTGCTTACATTATTTTATTTAGCATTTTTTTCCCTGAAAAACATACATGAGCAACAAAGAAATATATTAGGTGAACCCGCAATGGTAACAGAAGCACACTTTTGCATTTCCAAAAGGTCTCCATAAAGTCTCTAAGGTTTGCTGATCTTGTCAAAAGACTCCCAGAGAGCTGTTAACTGGGCCTTCAGGTCCTGTGCGTATGGATCCAGTTTTCTCAGCTCCTCTGAATAGGGAGCCAGATTCTTCTGAAGCTCCTGACTTCCCTGGGTCAGCTGACTCTGAAAGCTTTGGGCTAATGGAGTCATGCTCTTCTGAAACTCCAAAAAGTGTTGGTCCAGTTTCTGCTTCAGCTCCTCGGTTTGGGGACCCATTTCCATGAAACTTCTCTCCAGTTTTGCCTTCATCTCCTCAGCCCCCTGAACCAGAGTAGATTTCAAGGCTTCAGAATTCAGGGTCTCTGTATAAGTGACCACATCCTTTTTCAGCCGCTCAACCTGCTCCTCAATATCAGCTCTGATCTCCTCAACGTAAGGCTTGAGCTGGGAGTGCACAGATGTCATTTCCTGTTCCAGCCGCTGTTTCAACTGATCCGCATCCTTGGAAAGTTCGGCCAGAAGCTGCTGTGTCAGATGAGTTACTTGACCTTGAATGGCCAGGGTGTATCCATTGATGGCATCAGCACTTTTAGAGATCCTGTCACTGTGGAGAAACGGAGATGGATGTTTGTGTTCTTCGACGTTTTATGATTTGTTTCACAGCCAGTTTATCAGTTTGTCACTTACTTGATTTCTTGACCCATTTCTGAGTTTCGAATCACCTTCAGTGTGTCCTCAGCTGTGAGAGTTGCCTGAGACACGTAATTCCAGAATGCGTTTTTCACTAGATCCATACTGCCCTCTGGTCGGTCCTGCCACATAATACTGGCATGGCAACCTGATGGATTCAACGTAATTTATATATGAATATAAGCTGATTAAATGATTGTCTGACCAGTTTTGAGAGGGGTAAAAACATTCTTAAAGGGTTAGTTCACCCAAAAATGAAAATTCTGTCAGTATTTACTCACCCTCATGTTGTTCCAACCCTCTATGTGTTTATTTGTTCTGCTGTACAGAAAGGAAGATATTTGGAAGAATGTTTTAATCAAACAGATCTCATTCCCCATTGACTACCATAGTAGGAATACATACTATGGTAGTCAATGGGGAATGAGATCTGTTTGATTAAAACATTTTTCCAAATATTTTTCCTTCCTTTGTGTTCAGCAGAACAAATAAACACATAGAGGGTTGGAACAACATGAGGGTGAGTAAATACTGGCAGAATTTTCATTTTTGGGTGAACTAACCCTTTAAGAAATTGGTAAAATTATATGAATGCTTACCAGAGAAAGCTGCAATAACAAACACTACAAGGATTTTCATGGTTATCTGCCAGCTCTACAAGAAGAAAAACATCCTTTTGTTAGACAAGGCCATTATCAATAATAACTTTTGTCTAGTTTTCACTTAAAGGGATACTCCACCTTTTTTGGAAATAGGCTAATTTTACCACTCCCCCAGAGTTGGGTTGGGTTTTACCATTTTCAAATCCATTCAGCCGATTTTCTGACATTTAGAAGAATATCAGTAACCAGACAGTTTCTGGTCTCATTAACTTCCATAGTATATTTTTTTCCTACTATGGAAGTCAATGAGACCAGAAACTACCTGGTTACTGTTATTCTTCTAAATATCAGAAAATCGGCTGAATGGATTTGAAAACGGTAAAACCCAACTGTTTAACTCTGGGGGAGTTGCAAATGAGCCTATTTCCAAAAAAAAAAAAAAAAAGAAAAAAAAAAAAGTGGAGTATCCCTTTAACTGAAAAAGACATAAGTATGCATTCATTTGAGTTTTTGTCCAGTTCCTTACCTTTCTCTTGTCCTCTTCTGTGTGTAAGTGTTGAGATGGTATCAGCACTGTATATAAATGGGTTGCAGAGCTCTGATAAAGGCAGTAAAGTCCAGAAGGTAGTGCCCTGCTGTCAGTTGTACATGCCATGTCACTCATTCCACATCATGAAATCAACTGAACTTAACGGAACTCAGATCTGTGACTAAGTCCTGTATAACAAATATGTCTAAAATGTAAATGTAAATATTTAAAGGACACATTTTCTTGAAATCTATAACATACTTTAAACACAAAACCAAAACGTCAAACTGTATTCAAGACGCATTACGATATAAAAACAACAAAAAACAATTCCGATAGTTTTGGTTTTGGGTTACCAGTACTGTTTTGAGAAATTGTAAAAAATAAATACAAAACAAAAATAAATTAATTCACGTTTTGATTTTGTGTATACAGATTTAGCATATATAGAATCCCCAAACATTCAACCATATATATGTAAAAAATATTTGGATAAAGAATTTTTATAATAGAAATCATGTTTATTAATACTTTATGATTCAGAATTCTTGGTAACATTCTCACGAGCCATATGTATTGGCTATAGAAGGTTTTCCGGCGCATAAAGATTTCTGCTATACATTTTTCAAAATGAAGCACACATTTAACAACTGAATGCAAAAATAATTGAAAGTGTTTTTTAACTGTAAAAAATGATTACTGTAAACTTAAAATTCAACATTAGAATAAAAAAGCGTGTTGTTTCAACTTAAAAAATTATGTGTTCGTGCTTGACTTAAAATTTTAAGCTTAGTTTATTTTGAGTTAAGTTAGATATTTAACTTATCAAGATCTGTTTTAAATCATTTTTGTAATAGTTTAAGATGTTTGGCTTATAAAATTGTTTGTAATGTATAAGGAAAAACTGTGAGAGAATAATTAATGGGAAAACAACATAAGGTTACAATAGGGATCTGCAGTTGTCTGTAAATTCTTATTCCTATTATTTTAAATTACATGTGAAATGTTGATGAGTATATCTCTGCCCTTTTTAAGCATTTAGTTTGCACATTCAAATTGGCATTTCAGCAAGCTATGCTAGCTATATTAGAGTAAAAGAACAAAGTAAACATTTTTCCACAATCTTGATTTCGTTTCAAACTTGACTGTTTATTGGTTTGAGACACACAGTCTAAAAAAAGAACAAATCAACGGTACATCAGTGAGGTAAAAGGTTACTTTAAGCAATACTGTAACTCGTCTTAGGCATTTATCCAGTTACACAAAACTGCCATCAACTCATCAAGAGAGCTTCAGTTATATTGATCTACTTGCATTGAAAGTGAAAATTATGTCTGCATTCCTATGAAAATACATGCTAAAATCAACAGGGACAGGGTACTCAAAAGTGGAAGTCATCATGGTTAAGTAAACTTTTGGATTCCCGTTTGCTCCAATAAAACCATCATAGCGTTTTCACGACTTTTAAAAAGCGGGAAATATATCGAGACTGATTACAGTAGTCAGAGGAAAGAAAGATGTGAAACCGTTGTATTAGAAACACCCTCGTAGCAGCGTTAATTCATTTTTTGTCAATTACCATGGTATAGGCGTTATAAATGTAGATCCAATTTTTTTTTAAATGAAAATATGAACTTTATACACTGAATATGGACAAAGAGTAAAAACTAAAAGTACTCTCTCCCAATTATTCATTTGCAGTCATGTGAAGTTATCTTTAAGGTACAGAGGTACATTTGTGTCTATACATGTTGGTCTGCACGTATTAATGTGTAAGGTTGATGTAATAATGACTGATGTGTCAGGTTTTAAAGAAAATCCTTCTGGACATTGCCCTCCTCATCACAACAGTTATCTGCATTTAAAAGTGCCTGATATCTGCTGAACATACAACACAGAATGGGACAAAGGTTTTTTTTTTCTATATTCTTTTGTCGCATGTATTCACTTAACTAAATCAAATTCTATTTATGTTAGTAAAGTCATATCCTTTACAGACAAAATATTAAGTAGTTGTAATAATCATTTTTTCACCAAAAGTTTTTAATCATACACAACCTATTTTACCACTTTGCAGAAGTCATTAAGTAATATACATATTTATAAAGGCACAGCATACAATGTGGGAAATGTCCGATTTGGGATTAGTTAACAGAATATTACGTGAAAACTTTATTGGCTTAGTTGGATGTTTCGCAACCATTGAACAGAGCTTTAGACAAATATATAAGAAAAAAAAATACGTCCATAAATATTATACCTACATCTCAGTTTGTTAGATATGTTTTGTTTGAATAATTTAGCCATGTTTGTCCAGCAATGCACACATTTTTTATTTATGTAGGTGCTTACATGAGTACAGCAACACTTTTTAAAAAGATTTTGACAATGAAATGAAAAATAAACAAGGAAATAATTTATAAAAAGACCTGAACTTACAAACAATAAAAAAGAATGACAAATGTATGTGTGTATTTGTATTCCTTCTTGGTTTTTACGTTACGTTTTTGGGGGATTATGGAATTGTCATTGCAAGAATAACACGATGAAAACCCTGGGGTTGGTCTGATACATGAAACTAACAACAAATATTTATTTGTTTTGCTTCTTAGTCACTGATTTTGTACAAGTGTGGATATGCAAGTGGGTCCAACCTTTATCGTTTCACCAGCAACAGCACTGGTGTGTAAACCGAAGAATTAACCAAGAAAGAAGGTGGGTTTAACCAACGGTGATGCCAAACCCACACTGGAACTGGTTTTTTCTGTGGTTAAGGAAAGCACAGAGGGCCAGAGACAGAGGCAGAGGCAGCAGCTTTTTTTCAAGCGTAGCTCCAACCACCCAGTTACTATCTAAAGAACCTACAGATAGTGAAAGATTCTGTAAATCAGGGTTTATCACATACTTTGTAACCATAAATTTTTTTTTAAATATAATTTCAGGATTTAGGGATGGATTTAAGTTTAAATATCAGGCAACAATCTTTGGAATGACTAGTTAATGATGACACTAATGCTGCTCAAAGAATGATATGGCTTTCTGATATGGCCTTGTGAAATATTACAAGAAAGGCAATTATTGAATTCATCATCAACTTTACAAAATGATGAAATCTTGATGAATGCATGCATGCATGTGTACCAACCTTTAAAGAGCAGGTTGGCTTTGGGGACGTCCAGCTGGTACCCAAATGACGCACTAGTCTCCTGCATACGGGTGCTCGCTTCAAACTCCACACCAACCTGCAACTGATACAAAAAACAACAAAACAAAGGTCATTATAAAGCAACAAAACAGCATAAATGAATGAATAAAGACATGAATCATTCTGCTGAAGAACATTTACCTGATCATTGGCTTTGTGATAATATGACCCGTGAACTCCAGCTCCTCCTAGTGTCAATGTGGCGATAAAGTTGCTGCCTGTTTTCAAAAAGCCATTATTAAATGAAATTTTTACTTTTTTTTTAATCTGGGTTAAACAAGATTTCTAGACATTGGCTGAAAATGATCAGATCTTTATTATAATTTCTATGTAGTTGTGTACTGTCACACTTCTAAAATTAAAAACTAAAATCTGATTACATTATACATTTTATTGTGTACTATCTTTTTGTTATTGGAAGAAAAAAAAATAGCTTGTTATTAAAGTGCCCCTATTATGCTATTTTAAAGATTCCTAGTTTTGTTTTGGAGGTCTCATACAATAGGTTTACATACTGTAAACCCAAGGTCAAAAGCACTTTCATTTTCTCATTGCAGCATCGCCTCTTTTCTCAGTGTCTGAAATGGTTTGACGAAGGATTCAGCCTTTCTAAAGCCCTCCTTTCCGAGAGATTACTTTGCTCTGATTGGTCAGTTGTCCCAGTCTGTTGTGATTGATCAATAGAACATGTCAGAAGGGAAATGGCCATTACCATTATCCAGGCCTCTGCTACAACGGCAGAGTTTGAGGGTCAAAGTACACATTCTTCGCGAGTAGCCAATGGAGACCACGTGCTGGCATTAAGCCTTTTTTTTTTTCGTGCAGGAAGTAAGATTGGAATTACTGTGACTTGTTTCAGGCAGTTCAGAATCAGTTCTTTATTAAGGGAGACAATAAAAGCGTTTATCATACATTTTGATCTTTTTCAAAATTTGCATGAAATGTAATATCTGAAAAAGCCTAATAGGGGCACATTAACATATAACAATTGATACTCACATGCCTAACTACTACTCTTTCTTTATATGCGTTTACCTGTATATCTGCCTGCCAGAGACATGACTGTGCCCTCGTCTCCTGGCCGGCGGTGGTACACCAACTCTCCTCCTAATGCCAGCGACGAAGTGACAGACTGGAGATAATGAGCTACAACAATTCCTGAGAGAGATGCAAGGGATGAGAGGTGAGAAAAACGGAAAGGAAAAGATTAACTATAGAAAAGACATGACTAAAAACAAATACAGCAACTAAAATAAACTAGAAGACTATTACCAGACCCCACCAACACATCTGGGTTGCCAAAGGTCACAGCGGCAGTGAAATCTTCCCCTTTTAATTCAGCATCTCCTTGCCAGTTAACAAACTTCTGCTGCTGCGTCTAATTGACACAAGTGTTTCAGTGCATCCAGCAATGCTTTCATATTTGATCATAATTAATCAAAAATAAACACATATTGAGCTGGTTTCACAGACAGGAATTAGATTAAGCCAGGATTAGAATTAAATTCAATTAGGACATTTAAACGAGTATGAATGAGTATTTAAAATGGGTCATTTGTGTCGAAGAAATGTGAAATTATTTTTGAATTTGGAGCTTTCTAGACTGAGAAAAGCCAGAAATGTATTTTTGGCTTATGTGGATGAAAAACAACAACTCCCAGAATGCAAAATGATGATTTTTAAATGATGCAAAATGATGACGGTAATTCGAAAATAAAAGCTTAATGCTAAATCCTGAAGTATCCCTTTAAGTAGCTTTTATAAATGTTCCTAAGAAGAAAAAAAAACATTACTGGTGTGCATCTTGAGAAAAAACATTGGCACTGCCAATATTTACAAAATGGCACTGACATGCCAGAGCAAGTTACTTTAGGTTAAAACAGCTCAAACATGCAGTTTAGTCTGGAAGCCTTGTCTGTGAAACCAGGGGAAAGGTTCTTTTTTCACAAATACACACCTGGAAAGCAAATTTAGAGCGCACTCTGTCTGTGATCTGATGAATAACCTGTGCATTTAGGCTCCCTGTGTTGTCCATGTCACCAACAATGACAGGAAAGGCCTGACAAAAAAATGTAAGTAAACTATACACATTAGAGTAAATAGCACAAATTCATTTTTCAAATCAAAAAGTACATTTGAAGAGTTCAGATGCAAAAGCCTCTAAGTGCCATTTGAAATTTTCTTCTAGAATGATCATTTTTATCAAGCTTGTATATTTAAGTTCAGTGATTTCACTTAAATGGCAATGATAATTACCTATTAATTGTTATTTAAGTGGAATTACTGAACTTAAATATACAAGTTTGATAAAAAATCATCATTAAAGAAGAAAATTTCAAATGGCATTTAAAGGCTTTTGCATCTGAACTCTTCATTTGTATATTTATGTATACTGCATTGTAGTATGTACCTCTGCTGGTCCTATTTGTTTGGTCCCCACATAGGTAGCTCCAAACCTGTAACTGGAATCTGCTTGAGTGCTTAACAACACTGTGTGGTTCACCTAGGAATTAAAACAGGAGTTGATGGCTACAACCAGGGACTGACAGACTTTCTTCAACAACATGACTCCAGAAAAGTTCAGCTCCATCAGTGAACACACTGGACTAACCTGGAAGTGGTTGCTCAAGCCCTTGTTGACTGTTAATCTAACACCCTCCATCTGCATGGGGAAAACCTCTGAGGGACAAACAGACATTAGTGTAAAAAAACGGGAATTTGTAATCCCCAAAATTTCAAGCAAAATGTACAATTGAAATGAGAAGACCTTTTCAAATTCGAATGGAAAACCTGAATTTGAATTGATTTTGAACTGGGGAAGCAGGATATAAAATACAGTTCAAATGGTTTATATTTACTGCTTGTAATATTTTTTAACATTAAAAAAAAATCTTATGCTTACCAAGGCTGCATTTAATTGATCAATTGTGAAATATTATTTAAAAAACATATATAAATAATCTTTAAAAAACTTTTAAACGATTAATCGCATCCAAAATAAAAGTTTGTGTTTTCAATATATGTGGGTGCACTGTGTATAATTATTTTATATATATATAAATACACACACATGCTTGTATATACTTAAAAAAATATTTTCATGTATATACTGCATATAGATTTATGTAAAATTTATATTATACATAAATATAAATATTTTATATATAAATAATATTTTTTCTTAAATATACATGCATGTGTGTGTATTTATATATATAAAAAATAATTATACACAGTGCACCCACATATATTATGAAAACACAAACTTTTATTTTGGATGCGATTAATCACGATTAATCATTTGACAGCCCTAATTTTAATATATTTTGAAAACTTTTGAAAAAAATTTCAGCATCATTACTGCAGGCTTCAGTCACATGATCCTTCAGAAATGGTCTACATTTATTTGATCAAAAATACTGGGAAAAAAACAGTAATATTGTGACATAATTTGTTACAATTTGAAATAATGGTTTTCTATTTTAATACACTTTAAAATATAATCTATTTCTGTGATGCAAACCTGGATTTTCATCAGCCATTATTACTCCAGTCCGGTCTTCACATGATCCTTCAGAAATCATTCTAATATGCTGATTTGATACATATTGTTAGAAAAGATTTCTTTTTCAAATAAATGCAGTTCTTTTAAAACATATTATTCATCAAAGAATCTTTTAAAAAAAAAGTATCACAGGTTATAAAAAATATATTAGGCAGCACAAGTGTTTCCAACATTGATAATAAATCAGCATATTAGAATATTTCTGAAAGATCATATGACACTGAAGACTGGAGTAATTGCTGATGAAAAACCAGTTTTGCATCACAGACATAAATTACATTTTAAAATATAATTTATATTAAAAAACATAATTTTAAACTGTAAACGTTTCTGTATTTTTAATCAAATGCATACAGGCTTGATGAGCAAGAGACTTTTAAAAAAAACCCATTAAAAATAGTATTTTGACCTGTACTACATGTACACACACATAATAAATCTAAAATAAATATAAAATAAATATTTTTTGTACAGTTGTTTGAAAACAATGTAATATTCATGAACCAAGGTACAATTGAAATGGCTTAGTTAAAAGTGTTGATTCACTGATTAGTTTATCAGGGACTATACATTATTTATTTATTTTATGAAGTAATTAATTAAGTTTACCTTTGCATTTGCGATGGCACTCTTCAAAGCCACCGGGGTTCGGAAGGGGAGGCTCGGTCTCCTGGGGCCCAGCTGAAGAACTGCCCGGGACAGAGCCGGGTGAGACGGACGGCATCGTGAATCCTGGGGGCATTGACACCAAACCCGCTCCACCTGGCCCTGGTGCAGGAGGGCTGGGGGCACTGGCAGCCAAAACACTGCCCATTCTGAGACAGGACACGAGAAAACAGAGATGGTGAGCACATTCTTTGCTCAGATGGTGAGCAGTAATCAGTAATTTGGGTCAAAACTCAGTGGTATTTATGTGTGGAGGATAAACAGCATGTACGTTAGGGTCTTTTGTATAAATGACTACAATTGTTAGCTGCTGCTGTTTTGTGAAGCATCCAGCTCAAAATGAAACACACGTAACGTTAATTTACTTCAACCAGTACCATTACGGAAACTTAATTCATTGATAAATTAGCTCGAAAGCTAAGTTAAATGCCACATGCTTTTTGTTATTCCTCAGACAATACATCCACTGGCGATATAAATACCGTTTAGATGTGGCACATAAAAGTCTTTCTAGCTGAGTTATACATAACGAGTACTGTAGAATTAATAATAAAAAAGAAGCTCAATGACAACTCACGGTGAGCTTCGTAGAGGACGGTTCTCCTGGTTACAGAACCACGTGTTTCAAGGGATGTTCGATTTGAATTATTCTTTTAGAGTCGGATCTTTTCAATGAATCAGAAGCGGGACGCGTTAGAGCGGTTTTCGAGTCATTATTGTAAGCGACTCTATGTGTTAATGACTTGAATCTAGGCGGCAACAAAGTTCAAATTAAAACATATTCCTCATTAATGAAATGTAATAGAAAAAAAGGTTTTCAAAAGCGAAATGACGCAATTGCATCAAGACCATCTGGCGAAGACGTAAAAGAGTTGTTCGTTCAGATAAACTGTTCGAAAGAACCGATTCGCAACTGTAGTCCTCCTGCTTTCAGCTCGACAAAACCCAAGCTGAATGGCTATTGGTCTGTTTATCTGTCAATCACTACGTAAACATGATGTAGGTTTGAGAGGGGCATTTGCGTGAAGGTCATGAAATGTGCGTTGGAGGTCGCTTATGGTCTTTTAGCCAGAACTGTGAACTTTAATTATAAGTAAAACCAAATAGAAACAATGCTTAGTCATTTAATTTGTGTAATGAATCGCCTTTTAGTGGCGAAATGAAATAAATGTTGACAACCAATGACGAGATGAAAGCTAGTCAGTTCAGTTGAACTAAAATATAGTAATATTGCCTATGACTCTCTCTCTCTCTCTCTCTCTCTCTCTCTCTCTCTCTCTCTATATATATATATTATTTGTATTAACAATTGACATTTGAGTGACAATTGTCAGATAAACCACCTTAAAATACATTTAGATTCACAAAGAGCATTTCAAATATTTTCATTCATTGTTGACAGAATATAAACTGGTATTTCAAGAGTTTAATAATTTAGGAGGGGTTGCCTCTGCAAAATACATCCCCTGGTAGGTACTTAAATCAATATATGGCATAATAAAAAAGTAAATACATGCAGGTAATGGCCTAGGGTTTCACATTGAGTAAAAAGAGTAAAAAGCCTGAGTATGTTATCTCTAATTTAAATGTATTGAATTTTGGGATAGATTACACATTCATTCTATTCCAAGTCTATACATATAACCAAGCTATTTAAATGAAATAAACAAAGACAAAACATAAATCAATCAGACACACTGTCATGACCATTAAAGCATTCTTGCATCAATTAGACTCACAAACAGGGTATCATGCATGTCTGCATATTTGTTGGGTACATACATACGGTACACACACACACACACGCACTTTTGGTTTACTTTAGTTTTTATCCTGAAATCCAATATTAAGTAAACATTTGTCCCCACAAAATCTGCTCCCCCATTTATTAATATTACATATACATTTTCATTTTCAGAAACACCCTCACCATAAACAACAGCAACAAAGAAAAAAACACAGCTCATCACTGCAGGATGGAAAAAAGAATTAAAGTTTGTCCATTTTGAAATATCAAATTTCTTTTTCAACAGCACAGCATCATCAGCAGATATATATAATCTGGCTCAAGGTTTCCTAATTTAACTCTGCAATAAACATTTGCCTGTACTGCTGTTTTAAAAGTTAAAATAACATGCAAACTGAGGTTTCTACACTAAAGCTCCACATATCCCTGCGTAGCAATAACTATTTTTCCACAATAAAGAACATCTCATGGGTGGAGAAAAAAAAAAAAAAAAATCAATCAATCACAGCTGCCTCTCAGAAGATGCTACAATTTTGCAATACAAAAATACTCTGTCTTGATAAAAAAAAAAAAAATCATAAATGAAACAAGGTTATGAAAAGTTCCTCCTGCAAACACCCAAATAAAAATAAAACAAGTTACCTCTCCTTACTGCCAAATAATGTGTATATTTATGTACTTGTCTTTTTTTTGTATTTGTATCAACAGACAGAATATGAATCAAAGGCAAAATTCAGTAAAAGATAAAAGCAACCATTTTAGCAAAAAGAAACAAAAAGAAATAGCATAAAGTCCATTCATTTGCCACTTCGTTCATACATTCATTAATATCTAAAGAAATGAAAACTAAAATATGTAACGTATAGAGGGAACAACAAAACACTCTACTGATCAACCTTCGAATAAATGAAAATAAAAATGAACCAAACAGCCCCTTTTGACAAATATTTGACGTATTTGTGCATACAAATGTGAGGATTTGATTTTTAACATCCTTTGTGGTGACTTCAATCAGCTTTCATGTAGTAGTCTGACATCTTTTACATTATGCCAGTTTTGGCATGCCCATTTAAATTAGAAATAGCTTATGTAGTAGTTTCAAAATCATATAAAAATAATATCAAAAGATACAAAAATTTCCTCAAATCGTCTATCCGTTTAAAAACCACAATTTATACCTCGAAGTTTCTTAATGATTTCCAATGTACAATACTGTCAACCATTTGTCAATGACTGCCAATTAAACTTCAAAAAGCACCAATATTAATGCAAAAGATGTTTTTTTTTCTCAGGCAGTTTAGTGCAATGTTAGTGTCGACACCTCAATCCTGAGCTCTGCAATATTTGAATGGATGCTGGTTTCTACAGCTGCCTCAGACTGAATATGAAAAGAATTTGAAAATGTTTCTCATGTTAGAAGTAAATCAATACCAATGATCCTTTCACAGAATCAGGTAGCACCGACGTGCTTGTCTTTGGGAATACTTCAACATTGCAATGACATACACCAGTCTAAGACAGAGACGATACATATATTAAGGCACTTGGGTTAAACATGTTTTGTTGTAAGGTTTGAGTAAAATTCTCAACTAATGAGGCATGCTATGCTCCATTTTCACCAATACAGTTTTCTATCAAACAGGAACTGTTCTCTGAAAGCTTTGTTTTTATTATTGCATGTCTCAAATGGAATGTGTCATTTATAAAGAGGCATAACTCCCCAAAAATGAACAATGAATGCAAACAAAAGAGCAAAACATAAGCAGGGACTAAAAAAAAAAAAATACTGTGGAGGTGGAAAAGATGAGGAAATATATGAGCCGAGTAGTAACTGGTTTGTGCAATAGGAGATGTTTGTGCAAAAGTCAGGTTCAATTTCTCCAACTGTCCTAGAAAGAGCAGATGGTAAAGTCACTCCAATGATCTCTGATTCAGATGGAAATAACACATTGCAATATTAGATATCGGATCAATAAAGTAACTTTAGACTTGAATGAATTTACCCATTACAATGTGCATAATGTTCTTAACACGCCCACCCAACTGTATGTCTTCACCTGCTCTCTAATGTTGCTCCCTAAAGGGCGTCAGACCCTCTGGCAGGCTTAAACACCTCCGCTTCCGCCTCTGCTTCATCCTCACAGTCAGGGTCCACCGAGTGAAACTCTGCCACATACAGGCTCTTATCGATGCTGCCGGGAATGGGCTTTATGTCCGTCACCAGCTGGTCCTCAATGGTCTTCAGGTTAAAACGATCCTCAGCAGTAATGAGATTGATTGCCAAACCCAGATGTCCATACCTTCCTATAAATGAAACACAGAGACATTAAATTATACATTATCAAATAAAAGCAGTTGTAATTTGAAGTGCTGCACACTAATAGACTAAACGTTAGTTGACTAGAAGAGGCTGAGTCGACCAAAATTTAGTATTATTATTTATGCTTGTCGACTTCACCTGAGCGTCCTATGCGATGCAGATACGTTTCTGCATTCCTGGGGAAGTCAAAGTTGATGACCACATTTACTGCCTGGATGTCAATGCCTCTAGTGAATAAATCTGTTTCAAAAGCACACATTCACTGAATTAGGGATAACAAAAGTCTAATACTATTGAGAAAATGTAATTTTTGTGGTTGGGGTTATCCAAAAGAAAAGAGATAAACTCACCTGTGCAAACAAGGTTCCTGCAGAGTCCATTTCTGAAGTCGTGGAAAACACGGTTTCTGTATTCCTGCCATGTGAATGAAAGGAAGCACAATATGTTTGCAGTCACAAGTAAAGTTTCAAGCACTTGACTAAACAGATTTGAATTAAACCGGATCTAACAACGACGAAACGCGTACCTGCATCATCTTTGCATGAATGTAGAAGCAGGAGTAGCCCAGCTGCGTGATCTTCTTGGCCAAAAGCTCCACTCGCTGAGTAGAGTTACAGAAGATGATGGACTGATTGATTTGCAACTGTGGAGAGAACAAGAGCGTGGGGCCACGTCAACTGTAGAAGCAATCCATTCTGTTGTAATTCACTAAATTGACAACTTAGTTGGGGTCACATAATATTCAGCAATATTACTGATTTGACTGTACGGACACTATAAGAAGAGAACTGAACAGAGCTGCACGATGACTGTTTGGACATCTACAGAGCTACTTTAGAGATGAATTGGACTCATTTCATATTTGATGATCTTTACTGTTATTTAACAGAACTGAATCAACGGTGAATATAGACTTCGAAATTAATAGAAACCAGCCATATTATGATAGTTATGTTAAAGGATTAGTTCACTTTTCAAAAAACTTTTGCTGATAATTTACTCACCCCCATGTCATCCAAGATGTCCATGTCTTTCTTTCTTCAGTCAAAAAGAAATTAAGGTTTTTAATGAAAACGTTCCAGGATTTTTCCCCATATAATGGACTTCATTGGGAACCAAACGGTTCAAGTTCCAAAAGAAACTTTCAGTACAAACTGCAAACTTGTTCAAAGGGCTTTAAACGATTCCAGACGATATATAAGGGTCTTATCAAGTGAAACAATCGCTCATTTATTTTAAAAATAACAAAGTTTAAGTTTTATAAGATCAAACGCTCACCTTGCTCTGTTCTGTGGTGCACGTTCGTGACTCTCCTGTTCGAATTCGTTCAACAAAATGAACAAATCTTTTTCCGAATCAATTCGTTCGTTTCTTTCGCCGAATGAACCAAATGACTCGGAAAAAGATTTGTTCATTTTGATGAACGAGTTCGAACAGGGGTGCGTTACAGAACAGAGCAAGGCAAGCATTTGAGCTTATAAAACTTAAACTTTGTTATTTATTTACAAAACGAGCGATCGTTTCGCTTGATAAGACCCTTATTCATCGTCTGGAATCATTTAAAGCCCTTTGAACAACTTTGCAGTTTGTACTAAAAGTTTCTTTTGGAACTTGAACCGCCTGGTTCCCACTGAAGTCCATTATATGGGGAAAAATCCTGGAATGTTTTCATCAAAAACCTTCATTTCTTTTCGACTGAAGAAAGAAAGACATGGACATCTTGGATGACATGGGGGTGAGTAAATTATCAGCAAAAGTTTTTTCAAAAGTGAACTACTCCTTTAATACAGTAGACTAACTATGAACTTTATTGTTATTGATGCAAACGCATCACTTGTATATTACATAATATACAGTAGCAATGCTTCATACACTACGATATGGTTCTAAAATCGACTCAAAATATCAAATATGTTTTGATATCCTCGGACTGGATGGAATCATAATCTGAAGCTAAAGAAATTGGAGTCTGTGCCCATTATACACTACTTTGTTTTCTGTGAAATCTGTCAACTCCAAAATCTGTTTTGTCTTGTAAATCTGAAAATCAGGGCAAAAATCTTTGCAAACCTTGTGTAGTGTAATCCAGTGTTCACACTTGGCAGGTTTGGTTCAATTTAAACGATTGATGTTGGTGCGGTTCATTTGAATAAGTGTAACACTGTCATCCAATCCTTGGTGCGCACCAATACAGACTTCTCAAAATGTGGGTCTCGGTCCGCTTCCTAACTAACTCTGGTGTGTTTTGACTGAAATATGAACGCAACATACATGGACCAAAGAAGGCTAAACGAATAAAAAACAGCACGTAATGTCACAAGATGCGACCCTAAAAAGGACAGGTTTTTCTCGTCGTAGTTGCAATATTGCCCACTACAATTCAATTCTACAAAAAGAGGAATTTCTGGTGCTGTTTTGACTTCTTTTTCACATTTTATAAGCCCTACACGAGTTCTCAGCTGATAAAAACTCCATATGTATGCGCATACTAATCCAGCACACAGCAATGTTTTGAAAGTTCAGCCCAGTGCTGTTTTTTTTGCATCTATAGGTTAGGTGTTAAAGGGATACTCCACTTTTTTTGGAAATAGGCTCATTTTACAACTCCCTCAGAGTTAAACAGTTGAGTTTTACCGTTTTCGGTAAAATTTTCTGATATTTAGAAGAATATCGGTAACCACACAGTTTCTGGTCTCATTGATTTCCATAGTAGGAAAAAAAATATACTATGGTAGTCAATGAGACCAGAAACTACCTGGTTACTGATATTCTTCAAAATATCAGAAAATCGGCTGAATGGATTCGAAAACGGTAAAACCCAACTGTTTAACTCTGGGGGAGTTGTAAAATGAGCCTAATTAAAAAAAAATAAAGTGGGGTATCCCTTTAAAATTGACATGTGACATGACATTTTACCCAGCCCAAATATAACTTGTTCTATTACCTGATTATTAAATGTTCTAAAGTGAAATTCACTATTTACCCTGGAGAACAGTGTGTTGAGGCAGTGGACTTTCTGTCTTTCCGTGACGTAAGCATAGTACTGGGTAATGCCCTTTAGGGTCAGTTCCTCCATCAGATTAATCTCATAGGGCTTCTGCAGGTGCTTTGCCTACAGACACAAAAGTGAATAAATAGAAAACCTTCAGATGTAAAAAGAGAGAAGCAGAATGTAAGCATAAATGTGTTTAAAAGATTTCTCTGACCATGAATGTCTGTACGCTGATGGGGAACGTGGCCGAATAGAGCAGTATCTGTCTGTTTTTCGCAAGGAAACCAATGATGTCCTCAATAAGAACCACAAAGTCCCGAGACAGCAGCTTATCAGCCTATAATAAAACAGGCAATGAACAGCTTGAACTTTGATATTGGTTGTGTTAACATCTAAACACCTAAATAACTATCTTAAGATGTGCAATTATGACAGTGTGCAACAGGGAATAACATTTTATTAATATTCTGAATGGGCATGCAAGCTTGTGCGATGCTCACCTCATCCATAACCATCATCTGAACTTTATCCACTTTGGCTATACCCTTTTTTATCAAGTCCAAAATTCGGCCAGGTGTTGCTATAACAACATGAACTGCAGAAGAGAGTTTTAAACAACATGTTTTTATTGCAGAAGATCGTCATGTTGTAATCTATTTATGATTAGGTATATTTTATGTGCAAGAGCATTACCTGTCTCATCCAGGCGCATAATATCATCTCGAAGGTTTGTACCACCTGTGGTTGCCATGACTTTGACACCGCCCAGGTGTTTGCTGATCTGAATACTGATCTGACTGACCTGTAGAGCTAGTTCACGAGTGGGAACCATCACAATGGCTGCAGGCAAAATATAGCACAGTAAAAAAAAAGGAGGATAAAAAAAATGTTTATCTATGTGTAATATGTAAAAAATTTTGGGAAAGAGCGATACCCTGAATATGATCCTTTTTCATGTCAATTCTCTCCAGTAGGGGGATCAGGTATGCACCACTCTTTCCTGTCCCGTTTTTGGCACGAGCCAGTATATCACGTCCAGAGAGGGCAATAGGAATACTCTCCTCCTAAAATATTAAGCATAAACACTGAAGATACCAATATCTTTCAGAAAGATTGGTAAATTGATTAAAAATTGTAATTTGTAATAATACAAATAATAAGTATACATTTTATATATAGGGCTGTCAAGTAAATCCATTTTTTAATCTAATGATATCATGTGTCATAGTCTGTTTTGAGATGAGAAAAGCATCAAATAAACATTACAAAAAGTAGCTTTAGAAAGACAAATTGTGTTTGATTCGGCATTTATTACACAAACCTACTACAACTGCCATGATTTATTATTTTCATTAGAAGCTGCATCTGAATTAGTATTTAGATACATTTACAGACCGTTTACTGCAGCTCAGAGGTGGCATGAATGCATTTACAGTGCAATTACTTTTAAATAATGCCAAGATATTAATGGGTTTCAAATCATCATCATTTATTTTTCTGTCATTATTTAGAATTTAATTTAAAAAAATGTGTCTAAGTGTTGTTGTTGTTCATACAATGGAAGTCAATGGTAACCAAAACAGTTAACGGTTTCCAACATTCTTCAAAATATCTTCTTTTAAAATCCGCATAAGAAAGAAAGTCTTACAGATTTGAAAGGACATGAGAATGATTAACTGATCTTTTTTATTATATTATACCCTAAATAAGAAACTGAAATTGTCAGTAGGTGGTGGTAAATGTCTTAATGAGTAAGTTATAAAGTTATTCATTCATTCGATAGTTAAAAAGGCTGATTCATTCAGGAATGAAGCAATCGGCTCTCTCATTGAGAACGTGCTTGCTTGGGGACACTCAACTGAGTTCTACTCTGGCTTTATAGGTAATATTTTCGTTGGCAAAATGGAGCAAAAACAGATAATATTGTGTACAAAAAATTATTAACATAATATTAACAAATTTATTAAACTGTTGTATAAAATTTATATAGAATTTGCACTCACAGGGGAATCTTTTCCCCAATATCTTGAATATTAGGGGCATTTTAACTATACTCTAGACTCCATTCTGCAGTGAGTTGTTGCCTTGCATCATGTTTGTCACTAATCAGGTCTGGGGTGGGGCGGACTCTAATAAAAGAGGCTTAAAAACCATGGCACCATGGATGTTCTACAATGCTTAATACTATTCTAGATAAAGAACAGATAAAGAATTTAAAAAGCGAGGACACTGGTTTTTATCTAGCATATTCATCTGCAAAAATTGTCTACTAGTCTAGGTTTTGCATTTGCCGCATCTATTACCTGAATGGGGGAGGGCTTTTCCCAACCCATCTCAAAAATGCCCATCAGCAGCTCTCTCTTTAAGCAGTAGTCCTCAAACTCATTTCCTTTGGTTGCAGTCACATCCTTGAGAGAAAGAGCATGAAATAGTTGGATCAGAAGGAGATTGTATCAGCATTACACCATTTAAGGACTTAGATTACACTGTTATTTTATATTATATTATATTTCACTAAAAGACTTACGGAAGTTTTGACTCTATTGTCCTTGGAGGGAAGCTGGAGGCTTCTTTTCCAGTCGTCACCAAACCTGTGTGTAAGTAGTATAAGTGATTAATTATGAATATATACAGTATACATAAACAGATTGCACACCACCATTTAAAAGTTTATTTTTAAAGAAATTACTACTTTTATTCAGCAAGGACACATTAAATAAGTAATAAACTTTGACAGTAATGTTACAAAAGATTTCTATTTCGAACTTTCTAAAAACAATCCCATCATAGAATCCTAAAAAAATTGTAGCATTGTTAACTTTCCATGAAACTGCTTTTAACACAAAAGAAAGAAAGAAATGTTTCTTGAGCAGCAAATAAGCATATTACAAACATTGCTCAGAGATAATGTGACACTGAAGAAAATTCATCACAGAAATACATTTGATTTTTAAATATGTTAAAATAGAAAACATTTGTTATTTGAAATAAAAACAGTTTTTAGTTATTAGTCAAATACATTTTTAAAAAGACTTCTTTTAAAAACATTAAAAAGAAAAAAACTTAAAGATAGTGCACACAGACATGTTATATATAATGGACAGATTCTAGCTAAGAAATCAAGTCTGAATGTGACACAATGATAAGCTTACCTGATGCCAGGTCCTTCCTGAATTGCATTGGTTTCAGGTTTCTGGGTCCCCATGGGCTGAGGACTTGCAGTTTGGGGTCCTAATTGAGAAGGGGCTTTAGGCTGTCCTACAAACTGCCTGTTGTGTGTGTTCAACCCCATGACAGCTGGGCCAGCATTCTCCATCCTTGTTGCCATTTTATCACTGCTTTGTGGGTATTTTCAGTTTATATTCTTTTTCCCCCACGTCTTTTTCACTTTCGAATGCCTTACCTAATAAGGTCTAATAAGATCTAACGAACCATTCACAGTGTCCAAGGTCTCAGTAAAAAGGTTTCACTAAAGAATCTTATTTTTTGTTTTAGATATTTACAAATTCAACATATAGCTTAGGCTCTATTAATAAGAGCAATGCTGCCACTCGAGGTGTTTTACAAGAGCTCTTCTAAAAGAAGAGAAATAAATATTTATTTGCATAAATATTGCACACCTGCACGCAGTATAGAAAATTATACCTGGACAGGTGTGATAAATAACTAGTCTGCTAAGGCAATGGGAAGTACAGAAAGACGTAATGCTCCGAAGCCCAGAACTTTCTTTTTGTGTGTCTACACAATATTTACACTGTGCAAATACAGTGCTTTGTGGTCTTTTGGCTGCCGGTTTTCACTCTTTCTTGTTCAAATGCAGTAAAACTCTCAAATGTCCTGATCAGGGAGACCAGTCTTGGTTCATTTATACATTTGCCTGGTAGGTAGAATTCATTCCAGCACACCTGAGAGTAGAATCACACATTCAAAAAATTGAATAGTCAAAGTAACACTTCAGGGGGATGCAGTTCAAAAGTCAAACAGCGCTGAAAACAAGCCAGTTCTATGAATAGCCAGTTGAAAGTCTTGTGTATGTCCTTTCCTCTGTGTTGCCCTCCAGTTGTGTTCACACCTGCAGAGAAACAATATGGAAAAGACATTTCACTCTGCAAATTACAAATTTCCTTGGACAATTCTGGAAGCTTTGAGGGATTCCATATATATATATATATATATATATATATATATATATATATATTAATGCTTTTACATAAATATATTAACTGTTGTGGAACCAATAGTTATTATTGTAAAAAAATAATAATAATAATTAAAAAAATTAAAACTGAATGTTATGAAACTGCTGAATGCTTCCCTGACAAAAAGTACTGTGGTGGTAACAAATGGAGATACAATAGTATCTTGATTTGCACCATAATAATGATTACCATATTACAAAATAACAACTTATTTATGTGATAAGTAAAGGAACTACATTGAATTAACACGGTAGAAATAAATAAAAACATGGTAACATTATTATACTTTTTTTGTCAGCGTCAATAACAGTGCAATTTTCTCCCATTTAAAATATTTTACTTTCCAACAGTTGGTAAATCAATGTCACTGGCTTAGAATCATTATTTACCTTCCCTTATTTACAAATTATTACTTTTTAGCACATTAAAATCAAAACTTTTACGTTACCACATTTAAACGGAAAATACATCAACGGGCAGCGTGTCTCTTCAATAGTTTTCACAACCATCGAATATGAAATAAAAGTCTGGCTTTAACTTTTTAAACACGAGAATCTCAGACACGGAATGAGACAGATAATTGTTTCCAGGACACAAATAATATAAACATCGCTTTACATGTTAATCACTTTAAGGCTAATCATAAAAAAATCTTGAACAGACTGACATCAAATTGTTTAACGTAGCAGATGATTTGTGCTAAGCTAGGTGGTTAACCTTACAATATTACTTCACAATACACGACAGCAAAAACCAAACATTTACCTTTATTCGTATCAATATCCTATGCTGCCTTACATATTAGGTAAATTACTTTGTTATCAATGTGGTATTTATTTCTCACGTCGCTACAAGCAGCTCGTCTCTTTGTTGTATTTCTGTCAACACGGTCGACATGAATTGAACGTCATTGGGGTTCATATGAGCACTGCACAAGTGAAATGCTGCCATCAACGGTACGGAGGCTCTTATGACCCTAACTATTGATTTGTTTACTGTGTTTCTTTTTCTCCTGAAAACGAATATGGTAACCACAGAGTATTTTAGGCATTCTTAGTCATAATAAATAAGGCAAAATAACAATAAACAAATATAAATATTTATTATATTGAAATGCAAAAAATAATATTAATCAATGAATTATTTCAGAATCGTACTGTTATACAAATGTATGGTGACTAATACTTACCACAGTTTTATTCTAGTAACAATTGCTGTTGTTACAACAAAAAAAGAGTACAAACATCTAGTTAAAACATTGCATCTAATTTGGTTATGTTATGAACACCTTTCAGTTGTTAGTTTTCTGCAACAGGAACTGGTAGTATCAGTTAACAGCAAAAGGCCAGTTCTTTTTGAGGAAATGATGAGGTAACATGGTAATATACAGGTTCAACAGTATGAAAGTCTGGCACATAAAGCACTAACCACATCATTAAAGGCAAGTTCACCCCAAACTGAAAATTCTGTCATCCTTTACTTACCCTCAAGTTGTTCCAAACCTGCATGGATTTCTTTTTTCTGATGAACACAAGGATACACTGTATTTCATTATAATTTCATATTAGAGTAGGGGTGTCAAAGAAATTAGGTCATGAGCCGCATTGGCAAATGAGCCTAAATGGCACCTTATGTGGGCCAATAATTTTTTTCAGTAAAACCATGGAGAGTGTATGCGCAATACATGCTCACTAGTGCGGAAGCAACATTACGCTGCTTTAATGAGCAATTTTGAGGTGCAAAGCACAATTCAGAATTGACTCATTTAATAATAATAAAAAGTTACGTTCTTTGGCTTGGGTCATTTAGACCCAGAGAGGATTTTCCCCCCAGAAAAATGCTACTACTTCCCCAAACATTTTTGAGCCAGCCTACTCTCACATTATCCTGAGACCCTGGTCTGGGTATGTGCCCAAGCTTCCCACTTCTTCCTTCAGGGACCAAGTGGTAAACTTGCAAGCAACCTGGAAACCCAGCCTCGTCCCTGTTGTGTCCTGTGCGCACCTGGACCGAGCACAGGTTTTCAGACAATCTGAACAGCTCTTTCTCTGCTCAGCAGAAGGGGAAGGCTATCTCCAAACAGAGAATGGCCCACTGGATTGTGGATGCCATTCTCCGGGCTTATCAAGCCCAAAATCTACTGTGCCCATTAGGAGGGAGAGCTCACTCCACTCAAGGCATTGCTGCCACTTAGGATTTGGCAAATGGTGCTTCACTAGCAGACATATGTAGAGCTGCGGGCTGGGCTATACCCAACATTAATCTCAGAATGACAGTTTCATCTTGAGTGTCCTGAAACCTTCGCCATCATTTAGCACTCTTACTCGAGTTTGGTGGAGGAAACCAGGTGTACGCAACTTTTTTCCTAAAATTAATTCCAAAATCAGAAACAGGCCCTACAGCTACAGTGACCTCTTTGAGGTGCATAGGTCCTTTGGATGGGAGACCTGAGGTAATTTCGGTGTAAGAAGACCCTGGGTGTAAGAAGGTTACAAGTGAACGTTTTTGCACTTGTAATTTGCACGCAGAGGCTTGCTCACATTTGCACCACCTTTTCTCGCAACACAGTACAGCAATTGTGGTGGTATTTAGTAGAGGGACACCTTAGTGTTGTTTCAACACCACGTTGAACGTGACCTAAGAGAAAGGGAACGTTTTGATTACTTATCCTTGTTCCCTGATGGAGGGATCTGTCCTGACACAACCTCGCTCCTCAGCACAAACCTGAAAGGTGTATTGCATTCCAGTGGCTTGCTATCCCCATATGTCAGTAGTCATGGCTTGGCATGCAAATTCTACACGCCAATTCCATTGTCCCGATACTCTCAGTGGTGATTGGGGCTCCCAAAGACGACCCCCTTAGTGTTAGTTCGACACATCCCAATTGTCTCCTATAGGGACGGACGAGGGTTACCATTGATCTGGACAAACTATTTCAAGTATTACACACTTTTCCTAGAGATTAACTTTTATTCTGAACTGCATCCAATATCCATTCATCATCTAACATTACCATACACGTGCGCGCACACACACACAAACTCTGTTTGCTCCACACTGACCTCACCAAGTCTTTCTTTCTTGTTCCTCATTTCATCACATCTTCCAGACAAAATATTATAACAATGTGTTTTGGGATTTTCATGTTTCACAATAAATCTAAAAACAGTAATGGCACAGAGATGATAAATGTCACAAAGCACCCTGCTTATTCATTTAATGTCAGCACAATGGTCAAGAAGCTGTCTGTGTGTGAGCTTCTTGATCAAAGACATTGCAACAAATGATAAGCAGGGTCACTGCAGGGGAAAGACTGCAGTTCAAAAGTGTGTGTCCCGATGTTATGGGAAAATGTTTGATCTTGTAGGGGCTTTTTTTGGTCCCCATGAATAAAACGGCTTACAAATCATACTACCGGTAAATTATGTTGTTGTTGTTGTTGTTTTTTTTAAATAACAGAATTAAGAAAGTAAAGTGAGGGTTGTTTAGGGGTAGGGCTAGGGGATAAAATCTATGGAAACCATACAAGTGTGTGTGTGCACATATGTGGTAATGTTTGAAGTATGAATGGATGCACTTCAGAATAGGATAAAGTTCATCTCTGTGAAAACGAAAGAATGTAAACTGAATGTTTGTGTACATGAACATGCATTTTGTGAATGCACACGTGCTTGCACTTGTCTGTGCCTACAGGTTTGGTAATGTTGGATGGATGATTGGTTGCAGCTCAGAATAGATAAAGTTCATCTCTGTGAAAAGGAATGTGTAATACTCAAAATAGTTTGTGCACAAGAACACGTGTATGTATGTGCATGTGTGTGGTAGATGGGGTGTACATATATGAACATGAATATGATTAACATGCTCCTAAAATTTTTATTTTCAGTCTCAACTTTTAATGGCTTGTCATTTTTGACCAAGAACATAGTGTGACTGTACCATTTTCTACACAATACAATTATTTCAAAACAAACTTCCAAGTAATACATTAAAGCACACTACTGAGATACATTTTTTTTTCTTCCAAATTTTATTCAATATTGCCAAAATTATCCACAAGTAATGCTTTTTTCGGTCAAAAATTGAGGTACATAAGCTCAGATAAACGAGGCCTACGATCCATCAGATCCAAAAAAGAGATGCAAAACCTGTGCTAATTGAAAGAAAACAAGTAGACAAAAGACTGAATCCAATATTTGGTGACAATATAGAGTAATGAGACACTTAGAAGCAGTTTTAAAAGGCTGGTCATATTTGAACAGGGTTTTAAACACAGAACAAGGGTTAAATTAAATGAAAGAAAGTAAGGCTGTGTGTTTGACACCCTCACGTTTAAACATTCAAACCACTGGATTTTAGCTAAAACAAGAAAAACAAGCCACAGTGCAGTTGCTTAAAAAAAAAGTGTTGGTTTGCAGTGCAAAAGCAACTTAGATCTTATTGCATCACTACAGGCACAATGGTGAAATTTTGGTGGACATTCTGTCAGGGCAGAACAGAGCAGAACAGTTAATGGTCATTGCGAACATCTAAAAATTAATCACTCTAATACACTCTAAGCCTTCACAGATATGATGGTGTTGTTGGTACTGCAAGCTGAATCTACAGTTGTTTCCAGAAGTTGAGCTGGTGGATGGACCTTTCACTTTATTTATTAGATGTATTCACTGTATTTCTTAGACAATTGTGCTCTAATTTAGCCCTGGCTGCCTCTTATCAGCAGGTAGTTCCTCTTGCTGGAAGACTTCTCTGATTCGTTTCACACATAGATCTGCTGCTTCCTGGGTTTCTTTGGAGAACTGAAATAGGCTCAGGAAGCCATGAGGGAGATCTTCGACCACAGTGAGCGTCACTGGCTGGTTCATATTCCTCAGCTTTTTGGCAAACATCACTGAATCATCTAACAGGGCATCCAAAGCAGAGGCCTGAGGAAAACAATCAAGGCATTAAAATAAGAGTTACAGCACTATCTCGGGAAATGCAGATTCATCATGTCTTACCACTATATGCACCGGTGGAAGGCCCTTGAGAAGTTTGTCAGGAGCAAGTAGTGGAGAAACAAATGGGTTCTTCATTATTGGTGTGCGAGGTGTCTGTATATCTGACAGACATCTAGACCGTAGAGGCTCAAAATTCTCTGGGTAATCTTGGACTTCCTGTGGTCTCTTAACAGGATGTGACTTGGAAGGCGAAGGACCATTTGATGATGTAGTCGCACCATTTGATGATGGTGGTGCCTTTGGATCTATGAAAGTCTGAATCCAATTTGACGCTCCTTGAGCGAAGCTACTCAACATCTTTACAGTGTCCTGTCCCAAAGCAGTTAGGGTGTCTAAATGCTGAGCTGGCTGTACTGACTGACAATTCGCACCTGAATAAGAAAGTGACAGAGACGGAAAAGACAGTGTTATCATGAAGGTGCTGTAAATAAGACAGAAGGTATAATATTACTTTACATTCTGTCTATAAAGAGCATTCTAGAATTGTCACGACTAGGTGAAACACAGTGCGGTCCAAAAGTACGAGATGAAAAAAGACCGTAAATAACCTGTTATAATGAATCAAAAGCGTTTAAGATTCTGCACTATTTGATAGTGAGCATCTGAACTCAACATGACAACATTTGGACCCCATTTACTTTTATTGCAAGGACAAAAACACGGCAGAAATGAAAGTCGTACAGGTTTGAAAAAAAATATGAGGGTGTGTAAACAACCCAAATACTGAGATATTCTAAAATTCATAATCATTTTTCAATCCAAACTATCACTCAACTCCTCCAATTGTACCATTAATAACATAAAATTGAATGAAAATACTTTAGAAAAATATTAAATATTTTGGTAACACTTTACAAGGTTTAATTAGTTAACAACTACTTGAGGAAACGTGAACTAAAAATACTTCTAAAGCATTTATTAATCTTAGTTAATGTTAATCTCAACATTTGCCAACACATTACCATTATCAAAAGTTCTAACTGTTAATATTATTTAATTGACCTGAGCTAACATGAACTAACAATTAACTTGTATTTTTTATTAACTAATGTTAACCAAGATGAATAAATATTGCAACAAATATATTGTTCAACCAATATTTTTTCTCAATAGTGGTCTCAGACTTTCGGTACCTATATAGTTCCTATAAACCTTTCTTAAAGTGAATTGATTTGACACTATATTGCCTAGTGTAAAACCACTTTATAGTTGAAACTGAAGTTGTAAATACAAACAAACTTATTGTTTCCTATTTGAAGAATATTGCTACATTGATGCTGTTTTTGTTCCTTTTTATAACTGTAAAGCTGTTTTGAAACGATCTGTACTGTATAAAGGGATGTATAAATTAAACACGACATGACTTGATCCAAAAGCTCACCAGCATAGGCATCGATGCATTTGTAGAGCACAATCAAAGGCAGCAGAGGGTCGATTAAAGTGAGTAGTCTGGATGGTGAGGCGTCTGTTGTTAGCAGAGTTGCTGGGTACGCTGCCACAATCCCATCAGGAACGCGTACACCATGAGACACTGCCCTCATAGAGACGGTTATACACAGGTTACCACCTGCACTGTCTCCCACCAAACAAACCCGCTCTGCAGTCGAGCCTGTGTAGCAAGATCAACATTTAAAGAGTCCTGAGGCATAGTTGGCATGCATTGCTTGTCATGTCCACACCTATTATTATGCTCAAATACCTAAAAATGAAGTTCAAATGATTCTTTGCAGCACATTAAGTTATTAAATATATAAAAAGTATATTTAAGTATTATTAATTAATTAAAAGTATTATTCAATTAATTAAAATAATATTAATATTTATAAATAATATTATATTAATAAATTAATTAAAAGGTATTATTAAGTTATTAAGGTGCTATCCTCTTATTCATGTCTTGGCTACAGAAATTAAGTTATCCATCACATCAACATTTATTTCACTAGTAAAGTCATACAATTTAAAAATGTAATTGATTCAGCCATCAAATTTAGGGTATTTGACATAAAATACTTGAAAAAATACTTTTGGGAAGTTTTGTAGTGTGATTTTACACTTAATCTAAAAATATTTGATAATATTAATATTAAAATATAAAAAAAAACAGTAAAACTTTAATATTGTGAAATATTTTAATATTAATATATTTTAAAATGTAATTTATTTCTATGATGGCAAAGCAGAATTTTCAGCATCATTACTCAAGTATTCAGTGTCACATGATCCTTCAGAAATCATTCCAATATTCTGATTTGGTCCTCAAGAAAAATATTATTAACTTATTATTATCACTGCTCAATATTTTGGTGGAAACCATGATACATTTTTTCAGGATTAGAATAGAAATAGAAAGTTGAACTGAATATAAAGTAAAAAAAAAACATTTATTTGAAACAGAAAATTATTGTAAAATTCTAAATGTTCTTATCATGCGTTCACACCGCCGCCTTTGAGAGCGTCAAAGTGGCAAAATTGTTAAGTTCTTCTTTCCATCAATCAATTTCTTACTTTCACATTTAAAAGATTCCATGAGGTTAACTTATACCCTGATTGGTCAGTCTGCACAAATAACGATCACCATGCTTGTTTATTTTGCGGCCCCTTCAAATAAAGTCAGAGCGTCCACAAATCTTTCTACGACGTCATTGGCAAGGTGGCGAGAGCGAATTTGGTCGCTCTCGCCAGCGGCGGTGTGAACGCACGGTTACTGTCACTTGCATCCAGGTGGAAAAAAATCTTCGTCACCGCAAATATTTGACCGGTAGTGTACATGCAGGTTTTTAATATTTATATTATCATTTACTATTAACAATATTCTCATATTAATTGAGAAACTGTATGGAATGTTTGTATTTAACAGTGTTGTAGTCGAGACCACCTCACTCGAGTCCGAGTCGAGACCAGAGAGAGTCGAGTCCGAGTCAAGACCGAGTCCATAGAGAGTCGAGTCCAAGACCAGAGACGGTCGAGTCCGAGTCGAGACCGAGACCAGTGAGGGTTAATTACCTAATACCTAATTTTTTTTTTTTTTTTTTACTGAATTTACAGAGTAGTTTAAAAAATATGATCAGTTTAGGGTAAAAAGGCCACATAGTAGGTGGTGTTAAAAATTTGTCATGTGCACTAGAAAATCACCAATCACTGGGCGTGTCAATCAATTTAAAGAAATATTTTATTAACATACATTAATAATCATGAAAAATATTTTTATTTGAACTCGAGTGGACTCGGGAATAAGTCCGAGTCCTAAAAAAAAAAATGTTCGAGTACGAGTCAATTCCGAGTCCAAATGCACACGAGTCCATGACAAGACCAAGACCATTAAAATATGGTCTCGAGACCGAGTCCGAGACGAGTCAGAGTCTCGAGTGCTACAACACTGGTATTTAAGATTTAATTTGTCATGACATAGGACAATTTACAATGAAAATGTCTTTTGTCTAAGTTGCTTTTGTAATCAGATCGACCAATATGCATCTTAATACCAGGTGTCAATGTGAAAAATGTATGCAACAGCATAATTAAACAAGGAGAAATAAACTAGCATTTCCTATTTAGACAGCACAAAAATCATTCGAAATGTCATCATGTAAAACAATCACTGCCTGCATACTAGTTGATTCTATCTGGTGAGGGGTGTGTTATACAAACCCAGCAAATGGCAATTCTTCAAGGCCCAACAGTAAGCATAGAAACACTCCTCCAGAGCCCGGGGGAATGGGGCCTCTGGAGCCAATGAGTAATCCACAGAGAGAATAGGCACATTCAGATCCTTTGACCAGCTCTTCAAGTAATTCTACAATAAAGACAAAGATAAAAGAAGGCATTTAGCAACAACAACTATATGTGAAACTATACAGGGAGGTAAAACTGCCACAGCCATGCCTCATGTGATTTAGAAGTTTGTGCTACAAAGCCTCCTCCGTGGAAGTGTATGATCAGGCAAGGAGAAAGAGGAGCTGTCTGACGATTGAAACTCCCCGGCAGAGACAGCTGAGGCCCCTCAGGACGAGAAAGTGCCAACAGTTCTGCACTGTCCTGTGTGGGAAGAAGAGATCAAATATGCCGATTATTCAGCGCTAACTTTAGCAGCCGTTCTAACAAATTAGCAGCCGCCCACTCTACCTAAAAACAACCCACAGAAACTAAGGATAGCTGCTTGTCCTACATGTAATTATTTCTTTTTCATAAAAGACACAAACTCAAACCTGTCCTTGTCGGAGTGTGTGTGAGATCAAGCGCACGTTGACTGGCCCAGGGCCCCAGTGTGCAAGTGGAGGGTTCACAGCGACTGAGAGATTGGGGTCAGAGGCCAGTGGCAAACTCAGACCTTCAGCTGGCACGGTTAATGTTACATTCACTTGCACCACACTGGAAGAAATCCTTGTCAAACTCTTTAGAGAAATACAGAATAAGAAAAGACCATTTCACCTCTTATTAGCATATTAGACCATTTGACCTCAGCATATTTAAATATATATTCAAATAGAAAAACTTCCTCGCATAAGAGACATTTAACAACATTAAAAATCATACTGACCACAAACAGTACTGAAAATATCATTGTGAACGAGGGGTGTAACGATACCATCATGTCACGATTCGATACATATCACGATAATGAACTCACGATACGATATTACTGCGATACTCCAAGGCATATGGTAAAAGGTTAACAAAAAAGCACTATTGATTAAAATGCTAAATTTGATATTACATTGTGGGTTTAAATGAATAGGCTTGGACTTGGTGCTTGTAACCTCACTTTTTACTGGAAACATCAGACATTTGGCATTTTTATACATAATAATCAACATTATATATAGTAGTTTAATGTAGTACTTACATTAAAACTCTGAAAACTTTTTGGGGGGACTATCCACAATACATATTGTCACTATTGTTGCATTTTTGTATTGCGATATATTGTGGCACGATATATTGTTACACCCCTATAGTGAACCTACAGTTTAACTTCGAGAACAATATAACAAGGTATGGATGTTGTTTTGTTGGTTCTCACTTAGAATCATGCATAAACATACATGTACTTACTGATAATAGCTCAGACTCAGTAAGGTTCCAAAAGGTTTTCCAAAACTGCATATCTAAATTTTGAGTGATGCGCTCAAACTCTTCCCCCCTCAACTCAGGGTCCACCACATATTTGCCCGATGTGAAGAAAGAAAGAGCAGCCATGCCTGTAAATAAATCAAACTTACTTGACAAAAGGGATAAGTAATTGTGTAAGAATTGAAAGAGACTCATTTCCTCATTATTTTTTTGGCAATAAGTATGGAAGCTTGTTTCTGCCATGGAATAAAAAATAAATTGAAAAGGTAATTGTGACTTTTTCATCTCACAAATTTTTTCCTCTTAGAATTGTGAGATATAATCTTCCAATTGCGAGAATAAAGTCTGAATTGTGAGCTGGCTTTTTCACAATTTTGAGAAAAAAGTACGATTTGCAGTAAGATTACTTAAAGCCACACTGTGTGATTTTTACCCCCATCTAGTGGTGAAAAGGTATATGACCATCCAGTGAATATTAGTTTCTGTTCCTCTCAATTCCGATTTCGTTTTAACTCCTACGGTGGCCAATGTAGTCCAAGATTAACACGGCTTCCAGTTCGACCTCGTCCATGAGTGTTAACTCAAACGTAAACGCGAAAGGCGAAGCTTGAATTAACGGGTATGTCCCTCTTTGGCTAATGTACTTTCAAGATGGAGGGGCAACATGGCGACCGACATTAGAACCCCTTACCCGTATGTATTTTCAATGGCATATTATACACTCACGAGAATACTTTATTACTTGAACGAAGTAAATATAAATTAATGAGGACATATATTTTTAAAAAGAACTAAGTGTTTTTAGCTAAGACTAAACTAAAAGAGTTACACAGTGTAGCTTTAATTTCTTAAAATTGTGACTTTTTTCCCTCAGAATTGTGACTTTATATTGTGTTGTCACAGACTCTTTTCTCTGAATTTTGAGATATGAACTCACAATTCTGAGAAAAAAAAATATATATACAAAGTTAGCTTTTTTATTAGGTTATTTTAGATTATTCCAAGGCGAAAACAAAGCTTCTATAAATAACAGACATAAATGCATGAGAATAATAAATAATGTAGCCCAAATATTATGAGATTTTGATGCAACCAATCGAGCCTACACTTACCAAGCCCAGTCTGCTGTTTCTTGTAGTTTTCACCAAAGGACACCATACTGATGACCACTGTCTGTAGAAAAGGCCTGAGAGAGGGGGGAAACTTGTAGGAGAGACAAAGAAATAGAGACCTTGTGTTTCTGGAACAAATTTGCATACGTCACAAACTGAGTGCATCAGTTAGTACTGTAAAAACTTTTGCAAAAGAAATGTTCACATTATCTCACCTGGAAGCCTAAGCAGCGGCCATAGAAACAAGCTTTGTGCATGGAGATGTACTCTTGCACAAACCTCTTGCTTAAACCCCCTTCGTCCTGTGAATAGAGCTGACCGTGGGCATTGTCATTAAGTAATATCTGTGCCAGGTAAAGTAACGCTCGCAGCTGGCACAGGGCACTACAGTATGCTTCCACTTCTGTCACATTATGGTCCAATCGGAAAAACGCTCCGGTACAGTTTGACGCGATATAACGGGCCTTCTGGATGATGTGGGTGACGCAGGAATGGACCACCTATGGAGAAAAGAAAAGTCAATGACCTCCCTTTGTGTATTTTAAAGCAAATAAATAAGGAATAATCCAAGGCTAGCTGTGCATTAAACGATTTTATGCAAAGAACCACCTGACGCATTATTATCCTGCTCATACCATGGTAATTTGCCAGCTTTGACATGTTAAAGCTGTTATTGATGTTTGAAGAGCAATATTTTGACCAGAAGTGTAAAAATTACTTTTTTACATCAGTTATGGCTTGTTAGATCTAGCGTTCAGTCCGCTTTAAATTAGACACAGAGATCCAGTAATAAACAGAATTTATTTATTTTTTGTTAATTATTCTAGAATTGTTTTAATTGGAGTTTATTCTGAAAAGACAGTCGGCTGGATGTACATTATCCTGCTTATAACACACCTACTTGCCACATAGGTAAATAATTACACACAAACATATAGGTGGTTTGCAGTCACGCGATTGTGTTGACGCGCGGAATGCAGATGGAGGGCAAGGAGTGAAGAGCGCAATGGACGAGATGGAGGAAAATCCGTACTGTACTACTTTAGACGCTATTACAAGAGAAATATATAAACAGAAAATCGAAACATATGTTGGACGTGATCCTTACGTTATGAGGAGGACCGATTTTCAACTGAATTGAGAGATTTGCCTGCCATCGAGGTAGTAGATATCAGCAACTACCTCGTCTTACAGGCATACTTTGAATTTACAAAGTTCGGAAACTGGTACATTACACAAACAGCCACATAAGTGTATTTAAACACCTGAATAATGTAATTATAAGCCACATAAATAATGTATTAACTCACATTTGACGAAGTGATCACTGCACACACACACACACACACACACAGGCATTTTCCCATTTGGCTCCTCCCGACCACAGACCTAGGCATTTTTCATGGTGTTTTTCTGTCAATTTCTTGTATTTTCCCCCCTTATGAACAACAACTTTGGGCACACGATAAAAACTCCTCGTGGTTTGATCGATTTGAGCAACCATAAAAGACGCAAAACATAGGCATTTTGAGTGTGTTATAGTGCTTCCTAATATAGAAAATCACTTCCTCCCCTCCATCTGCATTTCGCGCCATGGCAACGCAGTGGCATGACGTCACGTGAAAACAAGCTATTGATCTGAGTCTAAATATTTTATTAGGTCTTTAAACGCAAAGCTTCTGCAGAGAGAGCAGTTGCTAGCAAGCGGCAAGTTCAAACTAGACGAAAATTTAAGGGATACGGTACAGTCATACCACTTATTACACAGCATTTCGCCACATAAATAATTAAGAGGATATAGCGATCTTGAGATATGAAACTGTTAAACGGTTAAAAATCGAACCTTTTTGTTATCTTATAATCCAACAGTGTACAAAACAATAGTCGCAGAATAGCAGCAGGTGCATTTGTTTGAAACAAGAGAAAGCGCTTCTACGATAGCCTACTAGTTGACATAATTATAGCTGCACGTAGTAGTAGTGTTCAAAACTATCTGCTTGCCGTAGCTTGATTCAAAGCGGTACGTTTCTAACAATGTTTTTAATTCCAGTGGTACTGGTGGATTTCTCCAGGATATTCGAGCATGACTTTGTGACAGTACATCACATCTGTACACATAAAGATGGAGTCTCGGCTAGAAGGCTATATTGCATGTGAGGATGTTGGAGGTGGAGATTTAAAGACTTTTCTCACAGCACTTGATATAATTAAACTTATTTGATGGCGGATCCAGAAAGGTTCAAACGACAGTCACCAGTGACAACAGATTCACCCACTGTAAAAAGCAAAAGACTTCGTTCAGACTTCGTTCAGAAAGAGACTGCAACCAGACCCATGCGAAAACAAGGATACATATCGGAAGGACATTACATGTAGTCACGCAATGCTGACGTTGTTAACAATAACAATTTGAGAACAAAGTATAATTTGCATATGCTGCGATTGTTAAATTTAATCGCGCGATTTACTGCAATGTCAGAATCTGAACAAAGGTAGATGTTTCTTACTTGTTCAGATTACATTTTCCAGTGAAAATTCTTATGTGGTCATATTTTCAAAACAATAAAATGTGATTCTGAATGCCAGTATCCACATCGGCGCGGTGACTGCAGCCTTACACTCTCCTCAAACATTGTGTTCATCCACGCTGCCGTGCCGATGGTGTTGAAGTACAACTTGCGTAAAGTTGATAATTTCGCGAATGACTGCAATTGCAGGTTTCGAACAGAGATGGCGACAAAGAGGAAAAATGCCAGACTGCAGCTTAAAAAAACTACACAAAATATTGATTTGACTAATTTTTTGTATTTTATTAGCTTACCAACTGCAAAACTTCCACAAAGAAAACCGTTCCTAGCAAGTGTTTTTCTGTAACCTGGATGAGACTGTTATTTGTTTTCAGAGGTTGTTATCGGGGAATAAAATAACACTGGATGGCGTGATTGACCAATCAGAATCAAGTATTTCCACAGAGCCTTGTAATAAATGGTTTGAATGCCTACCTTCCAGCCAATCGTAGTATTCAGATTTCAGACAGTCCATGGTATAAAAGACAGAATTTTTTTTTTAATGAATATTTGTAAAATTATTTTAAAAAACTACACTGCTGGTAATATTTTTTTAAAGAAATTAATACTTTATTCAGTAAGGAAAAATATATAATTTGTACATTACCATTCAAAATTTTGGGGTCATTCAGAAATCAGTATAGGCTTATTTATTCAACAAAGAAACAATACACTGATCAACAGTGACTGTATAATACATTAATAATGTGACAAAAATATTCTATTTCAAATAACTTCTTTAGAACTTTATATTTATCAAGAATCCTGAAAAAAATTATCACAATTTCCACACAGCATATTAGAATGATTTCTGAAGGATCATTTGACACTGAATGGTGTGTCATTTCACACTAATGATGCTGAAAATTCAGCTTTGCCATCACATGAATAAATTATTTATTAAAATATATTTAAATAGTAAATAGCTCATTTAAATTTTAGCAATATTTCACAATGTTACTCTTTTTACTGTATTTTCGATCAGATAAATGTAGCCTTTGTGACTATAAGGGACTTCTTAAAAAAAAAAAAAAAGCTTACCAACCCCAAACTTTTGAACTAAATTTTTATTTAAAAAAATTTAACATTTTAAATTTAGATTTACATAATAATAGTAATTAAATAATTTTAATCATATCATTTCATTTAAATATTTAACAAACTCTTTATTTTAAGCTTTAACTCTTACAAGCTAAACCCCAACTTTAAAAAAAAAACAGTTAGCTTTCCTGACTATTAAGTAAGTAAGTTAAGTTACAGTATACTATTGATGCATTCTTACCATACCATAATAAAGCATTACCAGGTATAAAATTACTAAACAACTAAATTACAGCCAAAAGCAAACTTTAAACTTGAAACTTTCCCTTTTTATCCACTCATTAGTTTTGCAACCAACTAGCAGTTACCTTGACTAAGGTCCGATATCCATTGCCGGGCGTCTGCGCATCCAAATCAAAATGGTGATAGACAGTAGTAAAGCCAGTGATCAAGGGTTCAACAGCACGACCATGTTCCTGAACCTGCCTCATCACCCCCAACAGACGGTTCGTAGCGTCCACATGTGAAGGACTGCCGAGAGATCCATTAAGAGCCAAGATAACATCCGAACAGACTGTCTGCAATGCTGCGAATACATCCTTATGGTCCATGTCTGACAAACAGAGAGAGGGGAGAACAGAGATATCAACAATGAAAATGTCAAACAATCCAAAAACACCTTTAAAAACATACAACATCTCTATGAATGTGAATGGAACAGGTATCAAAGCACAAATAAACAAAACACAAACATTAAACTCTGTCAGGCAAAGGCCAAGCTATCATGAATATAAACTATTGTGTTCTATAGAGAGAGAGCAGAGACCGGCCTTTGTCAACAGACACAAAGACTCAATGTGGGATCACAGCATATTCTTGCAGCATCCAACCCTTGCGTCATCAAAGTCCAAAAGAATGTAAAAAACTGGCCACTTACTGAAACCCATGCTTGGAGGAACTCCACATATGGTTATAAGTAATAACTAAACAATATTTAGTGATGTGTGACAGACTTCAGAGAAAAGCTCCAAAAAGGATTTGATTATCCTCTGCAATAATTAGCCTGAATAGGAGTTCAACGCAGTGCTAATGGATCATGTTAGTCATGACACTGGATTTCAGTAGCCAAATAAAAGACTCGATTTATCATTAGATGCAGTAGACTAATCAGTTGTGGCCTGTAATATATTAATTTTAACTCTTTGCCCGAGGAAATGCAAAATTTGTAAAGGAAACCAGACTCAAACACGGCTGGGGAGCATAGCTTAAATGAATTATTCACTTACACACAGCAGCCACTGTTACAGTTGAACTGATCCCTATTCAGCACTCTGCTCAATAAACACTTAAACACTCTGAAATTACAATTTGCTTCCACTGTTTCACAATTAGATTGTGTGGATGAAAACATCTGATCAATAAAAAAAATTGCACCTTGAACTCGCCACCATGTAAGAATTTTCCTTATTTACAGTAGGTCTTGTTAGAAGATAGACTAGTAAAAAGTCTGCTGTGGTGAATAGATATGAAAGAGATTTTGTCAACACTGTAAAAGTCCATAAATAATTATGAAATACTTAAACATTAATGATTTATTTAAATAATTAAAATACAATATTAAAATATTTAAACATTCATTTGTATGAATGACTTCCTTTGGGGAAACTGATTTTTATATCAAATGGATGGAGATTTCACCTAAAGCATTCAACATGTTCTTTCTTCATTGACAAGCGTTTTTGAGTTGTGTAGCCCGTTTTCTTCAGTATTTATCAATACAGGCCTATACTAACCAGTCCTGGAAACAGCATGAAATAGAAAGGGATCTGGCAACCCAATTGGCGCGACGCAGCAGCACTTGCCACACACAGCTCCAGTGTGGGATAGGTTGCCTCTCATTAACTTTCTATGCGATGAAATTGATATCACGCAATGTTTTTGTAACCTGCTCCGAAAAATTGTAGGTGACGGAGGCCAAAACGACAGCCCGCGCACTTAAAAGTTGTAGCTACCTAAGCAAACTGAAATGTTTGTAAAACATCGCTTACCTGCTTACCTGTCACTCAATGCACTGCGCGTTTGCAAGTTGCGTCTGAACTGCGAGCGATCGCTGACAGCAGCACCGCATATCGAACAGCACTGTCGCGAAATGCTATCGACACTCGTGCATTTTCATATCCAAATAGTATGGTAGAGGATGTCTTGTGTTTTTTTGCTTGTATCCTCTTCCGTGCCTGTCAAAGTTTCGACTGACTCACAGCATCATGGGTACACGAGTTCGGTGTAGAGTCCTGTGTGCAGAGTGACGCGACGCGACCGCTTCCATGGCAATCAACGGGACTTTGCTCATGTGCACTCTCGCGGTAGAGGAATCAAATATATAAGTAAGGCTTTATATATATAAAAAATACATAACCAACACACATAATAATATATTTATAAACATAATAATATTTATTTTATCGATAAATACAGTGTAGGCCTGTTTTCAGCACAAGAGTATAATTCATTTATTTTTGTTTGGGGTTTTATAATCCTATATCTGCATACCTATTAGCCTAATATGCTGTATGGCAGATTAATTTAATAAAATGCTAAATTATAGGTACACTAATAGTAGGCTAGCCTACATAAACTAATAGCCTAGCTATTAACTTTAAGGTATGTGCATAGAGAAACTTACAACAAGAAAATAGGCGCACCCTCTGTGTGCCTACTGCCTATTCACTAAAGTAAAAACCTAGCAAGGAAAATAAACAGAAAAATTAGTCTACAACTATAGTAAAACATTATTTTTTTTTAAGTAATCAATAATAATAAAATTCTTTAATCTTCAAATGGTGTTCGTTTCCTATTTACACTTCTGGGCTTCGGGGTCTACGAACCCAACAATTGATTGAGTAATAATTCTACAAAAAACAAAACAAAAAACAAAACATGTTTAATCATACAAATAAAATATCATTTTTTTTGTTTACTTCTATTCTATCTCTTCTATCTATTCATTAATGCTGTGTTTTTGGAGATATAAAGTAGCCTACTTTTGTATCCATATACCACACACAATTCCTCAACTACCATTAGCTTGCATATGAATTTTTTTTTTTTTTTGTATGATACATTGCATTTATGCTCTAGTACTAGGCCTTCATTTCTGTGTAAAAATTTTTTAGATTTATGCCGGATTTTTTTATTTTTTTTTTACACATGAAGAAAATACCTATATTGACCCCGTCATATTGGTCATATTGACCCCGAAGACCAGAAGTGTAAAGAAGTGGGGTTTTTTTTACATACCTTCAGAACAACCGAATCAAGCGCCGTTTGTGTGTGTGTGTGTAGATAGATAATGTATGAAAAGTCACAAAATCTTATTCCACTGAGATGAAGGGAACTTTTTTTTATTTAGTAAAAGTCGATTGGGGTCGTATAGACCCCATGACCTGATTGAGGGCTACATGGGTTTTAGCCTACTATTACTGTTGTTATTTTCCCCCCACAGTTAAATGCTCACAGTGAGCACAAAGTGGCAGTCATTACAAAGATATTTGATTCCATGTTCCATGCTCATTCTCATATGACACCCTCTGGTGGTCAATGGGAAAACTGGCTCCTCTCTGAATGATAAACCAGTGTGTTCTGAAAGAATCAACATGCATATATATATATATATATATATATATATATATATATATATATATATATATATGAAAAGTTCAGATGCAAAAGCCTCTAAATGCCATTTGAAATTTTCTTCTAAAATGACCATTTTTATCAAGCTTGTATATTTAAGTTCAGTAATTTCACTTAAATGGCAATGAAGATTACCTATTAATTGCCATTTAAGTGAAATTACTGAACTTAAATATACAAGCTTGATAAAAATGGTCATTTTAGAAGAAAATTTCAAATGGCATTTAGAGGCTTTTGCATCTACTCTTCATATATATATATATATATATATATATATATATATATAACATAAATTTTTCAATGGGACCATAAATATTGCATAAAAATATTAATAAATTCAATCAAATTGTCTCAAAATACTAATATATATATATATATATATATATATATATATATATATATATATATATATATATATATTACAGAACAAAAATAAATTGCATTGGTTTTTACTGGGCTGGAGGAAGTTTCATTTTTAGGTGTCCGGTCACTTCTGACCGGGAAGGCCCATGTGACTCCTAAATGAAGACCATCAGACGTTTCCAGTAAACAATAGAAATATTAATAAATTCAATCAAATTGTCTCAAAATACTAAATTAAAAGAACAAATATTATAGAACATAAATAAATTGCATTGGTTTTTACTGGGATGGAGGAAGTTTCATTTTTAGGTGTCCGGTCACTTCACCTAAAAAAAAAAATATCACCGGGAAGGCCCAGGACGGGACTCCTAAACGAAGACCATCAGAGGTTTAAATGTCTATCATTGTTTTCCAGTAAACAATAGAAACATGTGAAAACATAATCTACAAATACTTAAGCAGCAAGCTTTGTGAAACACAAAAACCATGTGACAGCAGTCTGAGGACAACAGACCTGGCCAGCCATCTCACCGTTGTTGGGCTATTTAGCGTCATTAAAAGAACAGTTTACTTAAAAATGAAAATTCTGTCATCATTTACACACCCCCAAGTTGTTTCAAACCTGTTTGAATTTATTTATTTTGCTTAACACAAAGAGAATGGACCCCACTGACTTCCATATTAGGTAAAAAATAGTATGGAAGTCAATGGGGTTCATCAACTGGTTACAGCAATTCTTTAAAATATCTTCCTTTGTAATTAGCAGAAACAACTTGAGGGTGAGTACATGATGACAGAATTCTACATAAAGTGTTATAATTGAATGAATAGCATTTTTGATACAAATTCTGGAAAAAAATGGGTATAAAATTTGCTTGTAGCAACACACGCTTGTCTTTCTAATCCAATGTTTGAGTAGTATGAAGCTGCAGACTCGGAGACCTGCATCTACAGTCCCCCACCCAGAGTCCCGCATTCCCAGACATAATATTGCATATATTTTGCAGCTTACAACAGAGAAGCGATTTCGTTGGAGTCACATTTGCACCTTTTTTTCGCTAACCGATGAATGATAAAACACTGATAGCCAATCAAAATCCTTCCTAAGTCAATTAAAAATAAACATTGCATGTGTTTGGTGTCCATGCTAATATAGTTATCATGCTTGGTGTTAATGGGTCTTGATACAAACAATAAATAACATGAAAGAAATAAGAAAGCTTGAAAATTGTGTTGGACATTGAATTGCCTTACCACTGATCTATGAATAAGTATAAAAACACATAATGCATAAAAATACAATTCTTTTTATTGAAAGGGGTGACACTACAACATCGAGAGTGCAAAAAATGATATCTGACAGACTTGTGGGAGTTGTGGCCCGAGGCAGAGCAGGCTTGGGGATGTTCCCAACACCTCCTCGACAAGAGCTCAAGGGAAGGAGAAGCGCAGCCGAATATATGAAGAAGTCAGAGCTACTGTGGAGGAAGGAAGGCTGAGCAGAGCTGCTGGAATGGCTTGGCTTAGCTTGGATATAAAACCTAGTGTTGAAGTTGCTATTTTTGGAGTACCAGAACATGGAGTATCATTGACAAATAAAGTAAAAAATGTTATTGCTTTTGCCACCTTATTAGCTAGAAGGAGAATATTATTGGAGTGGAAATCAACAAATCCACCCAAAGCCTCAATGTGGTTATGTGATCTAGTATCATATTTAAAATGAGAGAAAATTAAATATTTAATGAAAGGATCGGTTGAAAAATTTTATCAGACTTGGCAACCCATGATTACATATTTTGAGAAGATGAGGACTCTCCCACCTATTGATCAATGTTAGATGTGATTGTCAATTGGGGTATTGTTTTGTAGTTATGTACGGACCACGAACATGTCAGAATTTCATTATTGGCTATGTATGTTTATTTATTTATTATTTATTTTTATTTATTTATTTATTTTATTTTTTTTTTTGGGGGGGGGTTATTATTATTGATATTTTAGTTTTGACTTGTATGTAATATATTGTTATTTATTTTGGCGGAATGGGTTATTGTGGGGGAAAACTTTAACTTTGATTGTATCTGCTTTATGTTAATGCTTTCTGTTAATGCTTTGAAAAAGTTGATAAATAAATGTATAAAAAAAAATATACTATAATAATGCATAAAGATTAAAAATCTATAATAATGCATAAAAAAAATACTAAAACTACACAAGTCTGTACTTTCAAAACCTTTGTGCATTACTATAAACATTTTTCTTTGTTTGTTTTTGCATATAAAAAAATTTTACATTACATTTCAAAAAAAAAAAAAAAAAAAACAAAAAAAAAAGAGCTGCTGGAATGGGGCAACAGGAGGCCTGGGATCAGGTGGGAGCAAGGTCACCTGGACGGAGCTCTGGCAAAGCGAGCCGCACCGCATAGCCTTCCTGATTCGGGCAGTGTACGATGTACCGCCAAGCCCAGCAAATCTTTGTACGTGGGGGAAAGCAGACACACCAATTTGCCAATTGTGCCCAGCTCGTGGAACACCGGAGCACATTTTGAGCTCCTGCCCAACAGCGCTCGGCACTTGGCGTCACAACCAGGTGCTGAAAGCTGTTGCAGACACCATCAGCACAGAGATCAGCAAAGGCGGCCAAGGCAGCAACACCATTCGCCCAATCGCATTTGTTAGGGCAGGAGAACAGCCGCAAACAGGGAGGAAGGCACCAGCAGGAATCCTGGCATCAGCCAAGGACTGGAAACTTTCTGTGGATTTGGAGAAGCAGCTGAAATTCCCCCAGCACATCGTCAGCACAACTATGAGGCCAGATATCATTCTAGTCTCAGAGAGCACCAAGAATATAATCATCATGGAGCTGACCGTGCCACGGGAGGACCGCTTGGGAGAAGCCCACGAAAAGAAGATGACAAAATATGAACATCTGGTCACAGACTGCTGAGCACAGGGCTGGAAGGCGAGATGCACGACTATCGAGGTTGGCTGCAGAGGATTTGTGGGGCGCTCCCTCCACAAAGCCTTTACTGCGCTGGGCATTGCAGGAACAACAAGGAGCAGGGCCTTTAAGAACACCACTGACGCAGCAGAGAGAGCCTCGCGATTGGCTCTGGATCCGTAGAGGAGCACCATGGGGGCAAGCGAGTGCTACCTGAACACAAGTCGCGGTCTGATCAGCCGTGGCTGGCTCGCCTGGGAGAGGGTGTCTGACGTTGAAAGACCCGAAACACCGAGGACCCCAGGTTACATCACTGATGATGTGTTCGGGTGCATCTGAAGATGTGTTTCAAGAACTTGAAAGTAATATGTTCTGATATTTTCTTACTTTGTGTCAGTTCCAGCGCACACATGAGTTATTGCATTATTGAGAAGAATTTTAACTCAGTAGTTATGTTCAAGCTGTCACCCAACAACAGTGTCCAATGGTGTGGATGAATGTTTCTTGCACATACTGGGGCAGAACGCTTTTGCGCCCACTTTATTGTCTGATCTCACTGTCACAAACATTTTCAACAAAAGAGCAATTTCTGAAACATCTGGGTCCCAAGAGGGCGCGGTTGGTGGTCGATGACCACCCCAAGCCCCTCTTCCATCGCCAGCGAGCAGCAGTGGGTGTGTCCCGGACGCACTGACACCTCCGCACACTCCCTCTGCCCTTCGACGGAAGCGGGTCCGCGTCGCACCACACACTCAGACCTCCCTCCGGGCTGCTATGCCGTACGGGTCGGGTCCCTGCATCCACCCCGGGTACGTCTGTGGTGTTTTGTGCAGTTATTATACATTGCACAAACTTGATTATAACCGGATTCCATTCGGACTCCATTTTGATCTCTTTTTTCCTTACAGAATGGCCTGAAACAAAATACAGAAAGTTATTGTCTTCAGACATTATATTTAGAGATTTGACTTCGGAATTGTGTCACAAACAATAAAGATACAACATATAAAAACAAATGCATAATAATAAGGAGTCAAAATGTGAATACCTCTTCTGATCATGGGCTCAGTGACTGAAACCATGAATGGGACAGGATTTCCTCCAAACCAATCCGTCGGCTTGGGTCCAGCTGCAGGAGACACTGAATCAGAAGACGGCATTCTGTGCAGAACGATGAGAGACAAAGAGAGACGGGGGAATCAGATTATAACCTTGAACTTTACATCTGCTATCTTTGTAATAAGCTGTAAGATTTGAGATTCTAAACTGTACGTTCAGAACTTCCAGAATTCCTGGCACAGGTTTGATCTTTTTGTGATGAATACCATCTTACCGTGTGACAAGCCAGGCTGATTCCAAGCGCCCGAATTAATCACCCGCAGTTCACTGGGTCCTGGAAAGTGTCCAAACACAATTTTGAATAAGAGGACTCCTAGTGACCACACAGTTGCAGGATTCCCATGGTACCTGCCCTCTGTTTTGAACTCAGGGGGGCGATATTCACGTGTGCCTGAAGGAAAGACATTGTGTCTGATGAGTAGGCTTGAAATATATTCTTAATACACAGTCTTAATACATACCAGAGAAATAATTATATGCAGATTTCTTCAGGAGATCCCCGCATCCAAAGTCTATCAGTTTAGTCTCTAATGTTTGTGGATTGATCAGTATATTCTCCATCTTAATATCTCGGTGGAGAACTCCACTGGCACTGCATGCGATAGAGGCGTGCGTTACTTGCCACATGACAAGTCGCGCTCCAAATTCGCTGAGAGTTCCTCTAAAGTGACTAATGAAGTTACGCAGATCTGTGCAGGGTAAGGGGCGCTCCAAAACCATGATGTAGTAGTCCAGCTCGTCCTGCCAGTCCAGTAGCTGAATGATCTGCTTAACTTTAGGCTCCCTATTATTAACCAGGATTAACAGGGCGACCTCTAATGGAAGGGGTGCGGGATGACCAGGCTAGAAGAAAGATATATTGTTAGATGGGGGTGCTTTCCAAAATCAAGATTTAGCCCAGTCTTGAACCAATTGTTTACATGTGTTAATTTTAAAAAATGTCAAAGAACATGGAAAGAGTAGTCTACTTACAATGGAAATGTACTGCATTTTCCTCGGCTTTCTGGCAAGTTTTACTGCCACCTGATCAACAGAACAAAACATTTGTCAAAACAAGGGCACTAAAAGTGGACATAATATACACTAATATTGTATGTAGAATAATGATACCTCAAGGCCATCCTCCAGGCGTTTCCCTTCATAGACAATGCCGAATCCTCCCTTACCAAGTATTCTGCCGAACTGATACCGGCTCAAAATATCTGGCGGATTTGCAGGCGGCTGGACTTCGAGGCCAATGAAATCTGCCACTACATTTTGATATAATTCTGAAAACATGAATAAATTAAATAATAATGACATCCTTCATTCTCATACATTATGATGATTCTTCAGTTAGAGGCATTTATGATTATGCTTAAGGTTAATTAAGCTTCCATTAATGGATACTCATATCTAGCTGAAGGATTATGTCAAGTTTTTGTTGTACAGAACAAAAACACAATTACAGATTCTAATGGCAAGGTTATCGGATTTACCTTCAGCATGTCTCTCGTATATCAGCACAGCAGTCTCATCCTGACCCTGATCTGAGCTGCCTTTCGGGTCACAGGAAGAGGGCGCGGATGCCACCTCAACACTATTCATCCTAGGTCTCTTTCTCGCAGGCCCCTCGTCCGGGTGAGAACTCCGTTTTCTCTTCTTGCCGGTGGTAACAGTTCTCCATGTGTTTTTAGCTGTGTTTAAAGATTGAACAGAAGTCATGGAATACAAATCTAATCCTGCCCTTAATTAAACTTCAATCAATTGCGTTTTGAAATAACGTACAAAGGTGTGGATTTTTTCTTATGATAATTAATGACACGTGATTCTAGGAACAGAAAATCCCCCTATTCTTCAATAATGGATAGCCATAATTAGGTTAAAGTATTTTTGAAGCACAGAGCTGTAGTTAACAAAACCAGTTACTGGTTACATGTCTCATAACATGTTCATTTGATTTACCATCAGCGCTTCTATCAGTAGTCTGGTCCTGCACTTGCTGAAGCTGACCTGGGCTGGCTAATGTGTCAGAGGAATGAAAAGATGGCAGCTTCTCAAAACTACTCTTTCTCTCCTGACTATCATTTCCCTCACTAACACGGTCATACTGATGGTACAAAAAAAAAGAAGAACGGGTTATTGTTAACATAAACAAATTTAAGAGATTTGACTTCAGATATTTTTTTCTTATGTCACAAAAGATGAACAACATATGAAAACAAATGCAAAAAAATAAAATAAAAGAAAGAAAAAATAAAAGCCATTTGTAGCTGAAATTAGGCTCAGTACCTTAAAACATCCGTGGAAAATAGTTTTCTCCAAGCGGTTTAGGTCCTGCTGAAGGAGGGGTCGAATCAGATGGCAGCTTTCTGTTAAGAACAATGGGAGAGAGAGAGAGAGAGAGTCAGATTATAACCTTAAACTTTACACCTGCTGTCTTTGTAATAATAAACTGTCAGATGTGACTGGTCTAATCTGTAAGGTCACAAAATCCGAAAAAATTCCTGCATTATCAACAAGCATCAACATTTTGGCTCAAAATGTCCTCTATTAAAAGATACATAATTAATAGTTAGAAAAATATTTATAGGGTGCCATGAGGACGTTGAGCAGTGGCAACACCAAAGCAAGCATCCATGGATAATTCTTATGGGGTTCATGGGCTGACTGTCATACACATTTGGATAAATTAATGTGCAAAACAGCAGAATTACCACACAAAAAATCATCTATACTGTTTAAAATAAATAAATAAATAAATATATATATAAAATTATAAAAAAAATGTCAATATCCCATTACACTGGCCATTAAACACAACAAAAGGTTTAAAAAAATGTCTCTGAGCAAGTAAAAATAAATTATTTTACATAGGCCAAGTAGCCTAAATCACAAGTTTAAGTGACATTTTTTCACATTTAAGTGCCAATGCTTAAAATCAGCAGAAGAAATACTGATTATGTGTCTGTGTGTGTGTGCTATACTGTGAAGATTCTGAGGTGGCAGATGGGGTGGCAATGCTTTACTTTAGGGTGGCAGTTGCAACCCAAATTAACATAAAACTTCAGTACTGAAAAGTGTGTAATCTTTGAGATTATAGCAGTAACTCACCCTCAACTGTCAAGTCCACTTTGTTGCTAATTGGTGCTGGACTGACGAAGTTAAGAGATGGCAGCTTCTCAAAACTACACTCCCGCTTCTCCTTTCTCTCCTGGCCCTCATCAAAACTTTCCGTCCTCCTCCTCTTCCTCTTCGGCCCCTCATCAAAACTCTCCGTCCTCCTCCTCTTTTTCTCCATCCTCCTCCTCTTTCTCTCCAGCCCCTCGTTAAAACTCTCCGTCCTCCTCCTCTTTCTCTCCGGCCCATCGTCAAAACTCTCCTTCCTCCTCCTCTTTCTCTGGGGCACGAAAGAACTCATTTTTCTAGCCATGATAATTTCCATTAGAAAACAGAAAGAATTATCGTCAAGAAAACTGAGTCGCAAACTGAATCACCTTTGTATAATGTTTTGTTTGTTTGTATGTATGGCGCTCGGGCTTCGATGAGGTCATAGGCTAACTTACACGTTATTCCGCAAACGAAACGACGCCAGGCTCGTTCTAAACTTTTTCGCTGATATAGCTATCCCTTTTACATTAAACGAATTCTATCCACATTCATTCATTAAATCCAAAAATGTTTTTTTTTATTATTATTATTATTATTATTTATGGAAACAAAAACAAATGAGAGTGATCACACAAGGAAACTACAAACTAAATGTGAAACAGTTCTTATGATTAATATTTCATCTGTTCAATAAACAAGTAATTAAGTCACTCATTCATTTGGACGGTCGCCTGCCGCCACCTACTGGCGGTTTATTTTCGTGTTTTGTCTAACATTTCTTGTTTGACTCTATATCAAACTAAAATACTGCATTAATATTTTTTTTAAAATAATATATATATATATATATATATATATATATATATATATATATATATATATATTATGAGAATGTATACTTTTGAGCCCTTGGATTAAAATACCATGCAAACATAATGTGGTCTCATGCATTTCGTACTACCCAATTATACAGGGAGTCCCTGTGCATTTTGCTGTAAGACTTAATTTTCTCCAAGGGGATGAATAAATTGTTATCTTATCTTTATTATCTCACTTATAAAGAGGCAGCTTCCAGTCTGTGTCTAATTTTAGGATTTCTTATAGCACTTTCATATCATATAGTTATATAGTCCTCAATGACTTTCAAATTCTTCACATCTTTAACAGCTTCTTTAATAGACAGAAAATACTTCACAGGGCCATGAAGCACTCAATCTCTTAATGTCCCACTATGTTACATGAAATATTATTATGCAAACTATGTAGTTCTTTAATATATCTCTGAGCTTTTAGGTATGATGCCCTGACGTTACACTGTTAACATTTGAATCTATTTACTCCTGGTGCCATTCACCAGCTGTCACCAGCTCAGGATCTAGGCCTATTCTTTTGTTTCTCATGTTACAATGACAATTCAGTTTCCATATCAGCATGCTCTGGACTGGCATCACCAATACTGATGGCTACCCAAAGAGAGCATCAATAGCATTGTTCCAGACAGTAGCTTCATGGAAGCTAACTGGAAGCTTAAAGGGACACTCCACCCATTTGCATTAAGCTTTCTAATAATAATAATAATAATTCGTTACATTTATATAGCGCTTTTCTGGACACTCAAAGCGCTTCACATAGAAGGGGGGGATCTCCTCAACCACTACCAATGTGCAGCATCCACCTGGATGATGCGACGGCAGCCATATTGCGCCAGAACGCTCACCACACACCAGCTGGTGGAGAGGAGACAGTGATGAAGCCAATTGGTGTATATGGGGATGATTAGGAGGCCATGATGGACAGAGGCTACTGGGCAAATTTGGCCAGGATGCCGGGGTTACACCCCTGCTCTTACGAAAGACATCCTGGGATTTTTTATGACCACAGAGAGTCAGGACCTCGGTTTAACGTCTCATCCGAAGGTTTCTAGAAACCCAGTATTAAATGGCCGTGCAACACTCTTTCATTTTCCCCTGAGACGAGAGAAATCTGCTATTTACCCTTTTCACTTCCTCCTACAATGACGCAAAAATAATTTCTGTAAAGCACTAGATCCCACCGTTTCAAACCTGCCCATAGGGGGTTGGACCTAATCCGCTAACAAACCTATCACAGATCAGTGCCAGTGCATTTGATTTGATTGCGACTGTAGAACGCAAAAGCCAAATCCCGGACATTTTGGGCGAAACACATTTTTGGGCAGACTCATCACGGAGACTCAATAGCCTTCACTGTTGTTTACCTACTGCGCAGTTACCGGTAGGCGTGGCGAAGCAAGTGCATTCTGGGAGTTGTTGTGTTTCATCCACATAAGCCCAAAATTCATTTTCTGGCTTTTCTCAGTCTAGAAAGTTCCAAATTCAAAAATAATTTCACATTTCTTTTACATAAATAAATTACCCATTTATACTACACATTCATCTTTCCAGAGGTGGAGTGACCCTTTAAGGGTTTAGTAGCCTAACGTCGTCATACTCAGATTCAAGTTCAGAATATAAGTCTGATAGTGCTCCAATGGGGCATGATTATGGAGCGTGTTTTTCAACGGAACCAGGAAAGAAATTGCCTCTGCAACTAATCAGATCAACGGAGTAAGTGATTTACGTTGAATCCCATAGGAAGGACGGCAAAAATATCTTTCCGATCGGCAAATGCCTTGATCGCGGTTCTCTGTTCCTCTTTTAAAATGAATGCGCTGTCTATATCTTCTATAACATACGCGATGACCTCAAATGTTGTGAGGGGGGGGCTAAGTTCGGATGGTATCCAGGCTAGGGGTTTAGCTAATTTAGATTTTAGCGTTCAGAGTTCTTCGCCTGGTATTCACCCTAATATAGTCCCAAATCAATATCTGCCTTTTTAATCGCCTAGTCTTAATTTTAAATGATATTTGTAGTTGTTGTGAATACATTTTGTAGTTGTTTGTGAATACAATTTTTTGTTTTTCTTAATCACTTTTACTCACGACATGCTATTGGCAACATAGGATTCCATTCATTATGTACTTTGGCTAAGATAAGCTAACTTTGGCTAAAGACAATGCATGCACTTAGAAAAAAAATGCTTTTGCCAAACTATTTTACTGTTGGGGACACTGTAAATAAGCCCTATTTTAAAAAAACGGTGGAGTGTTCCTTTAAGAATAGGTGCTGATGTGACTGAATGGTTCGAAACAATAGTAGGAGTACTACAGGGCTGCATGGTGTCTCCACTTCCCTTTAATATCTTTTTAGAGGTGATCATGGCAAGTGCACTGGTCGAGGTGAAGGAAGGAGCAGTCATGAATGGACGAATCATCAACAACCTCAGATTCACAGACGACATCACAGCTTTGGCAGAAAACCAGGATGACCAGTAAAGATCAACAGAATCGTAGAGGAGAGTTCAATGATGGGCATGAAGGTCAACACAGGAAAGACAGAAATACAACATATTGGACGGGAAAAGACCAAAGTATTCATCCAAATAGAGATGAATAGGCAATTCAAACCAAATAGGTACTCAACGAACTATTGTATAATTCAGAAACATGGGACACTAACAGAAGCAGACAAGAATAAACTGAGTGTTTGAAATTAATTGCTTACGAAAAATCCAAGGGGTGACAAGAAGAGACCGAATGAGAAATGTCAACCTAAAGAAGAGAGTTGGGGATGGAAATTGATGTTGTGCAGCGAATTCAGAAAGCCTTGGATACTTTGGACAGGTGGTCCGAATGATAACAGAATGACTTCTAAATGTCGCTCTATTCAATCGCGTCCACGGGACAAGGAGGAGAGGGCGTTATCTGTAAAGTAACACGTTTTATTTTTTGTTTGTCTTAGTTTAACTGTCTTATCTTATCTTTTCTTATCTCATCTTATCTTTAAAGGGACAGCAATAGTCTATTTTTAGGACTTTACACAGTCTCTATTTTTGGCAATTCTTCACTGCTTAAAATAAACTTTCAATTTCTTAATGCAAATTGCTTTAGCACTCTGCAATGCAGTTGTGAGTGAGAAAGGCCTGTGGTTTACCAGTGTTCAGTATGACTGTATGACACCTCTTGCTCAGGAAGGCAATCCTTGCAAAGAGAGGTGGTTATTCCAATTATCTAAAGTTTGTTTCTTAGTGTCTGTGGGATAAATGAGTTCCGATTCCAGGCTTTGTTTTCACTTATTGAACCAAAATGCAAATCCTAAACAAGGATTCACAGTTTTGATGGATAGCATGACCCCACTACACCTGGTAAAACATCTACAATAATATAATGACATTTTGACAATTTACTGTAGGCCTATATGTTGCTTGCTAAATCAGCCTGGACAAGATATTGGTATAATTACTATTTTCCTATTTTAGCTACATTTTAGATCCCAACCCTACTCCAAAACCCAAACATAACTATTTTTTAGAGAAATCTAAACATCGTGTTAAACGTATTACAACGTTTAGTACAACGTATTAAAAACTTGTGTTTTTAATTGTGATTAATCACGACTAATCACAGAAAAAAAATGTGATTCATCTTGTTAATTTTTTAATCAATTGACAACATATAGCAATATATGTATAGGCTATATATAAATAAATTAATAATACTTTTGTTGTAAGAAAAGAAACAGTAAATACTTTGTTACAAAATGAATATATACATAATAATGGTTACATGGCTTCATTGCGTTCTTGGTTCAGTCCTGTGTAACCTGGTTTTTCTGAGTTGTCATCATTAGTCATACATTTCACCGGTTGTGCCTTAATTATCTCATTAGCTCCATTTGTTTGATCCGTCTTAAGTTCTGCCATTCAATGTCCGTCTTTGTCATATCACCTTTTCCAGGTCATGTGATTTCAACGTTACTACGATGCATAAACAACAATTAAATGCTGTTCTTTTGAAAAAATGCATCACAGTTTCCAAAAATATCAAGCAGCACAACTGTTTTTAACATCGATAATAAGAATTGTTTCTTTAGGACCAAATAAGCATATTAGAATAATTTCTGAAGGATTATGAGACACTAATATCTGGAGTAATGATGCAGAAAATTCAAATTTGCCATTCATAGAAATCAGGTATTTTATATTGTACTAATAGTTCACAATATCACACAACCTTGGTAAACATTAAAGAATTCTTTCAGAAAAATCTCACCAACCCCAGACTTTAGTGCAGCCAATATATTTAGTTAGGTAGAGAGTGAGTATTAATTAAAGTAAACTTTTCTTGATTTCCAAGAAAAGGAGAGAGGTCAGCTTTCATGTTAACAAATTGACTACCCATAGTTCTACCATGACACTATTGACACAACATGCTTTATTGTGTAAACTTAACTCTTCTGATTCACCCATGTCACACTCTTGTGTGCGTTTTCATCCTCAAGTTGTAACTTTTAAAATATTTTCTCATCTTAGAAACATCAAAACATTACCAGTAAGATGTGTGAATGAAATTCTGCAGATGTTAATTTTTAAGTTTGTATCACAATAAAAACGTCCTGATTTGGTCCTGTTTGAGAGAAGATTTTAAACTGAGCTCCTATTTTGCCAGTGCAGTCAAAAGTCAGAGATTTCAATAGGAACTATCGAAACTAAATACCATTTTTTTTATTTTAAGAAATAAAACCTTAAAATAATAGTTTTCCTAAAAATACGATTCTTAGAAGAAACCTCAGAGACTAAACTGTTTAAACAGGGACTAAACAGAGCTGTTTTTTTTTTTTTTTTTGTCAAATATGTATTTTTAAAGCTAACTGGTACAATTTTTTTTTTTACTTATCTGAAAGTCGGCACAACATTGACTGGTTGATAAAAATACTGTTGCAGGAACAACAACGGATGTGGATCCAGGAGCATGTCCTGTTTGTGTAAATCACACGAAGCTTCAGGCTTAAATGCCTTAAAATAGTACCTTAAATTACACATACCATGTAAGTGACGGTAAAGGGCGCCTAAAACGTCAAATATTGAAGCATGGTCAAAGGTGACGCCTTGGGGTGAGAATGTGTTGCATTTACACTCAGACAAAACTGTTCTTTTTTAGACAACAGTGCACTCTTAGAAAAAAAAGTTTAAATGGATTTATATGTTTTCGACTCTTTTATGCCAGAACTGTTCTGTATAAGGCCGAAAGTGTTTGCATAATCAATTAGTGTTTGTTATAAAGTATGTTCACACAGTTTAATTCATAACATTTAACTGAAATTAGAAATTGTTCTTGTATTTTCTGAAAGCACACAGAGGAAAATGTCTAAAAGAGAAAGTGATACACTCATCCTTGTTAGTCATCCTTTTATAATCCCATCAACGCAAACAGACCGCAAGTATTTAGCCGAATCCGAAATCAAACCTAAATCCGGAAGTATCAACATTTAGTTAACAGAAACCATGTTTTAAAGCATGACAGCAATGTTTGATTGATTTGATTTTACAATAAAAGACACATAACGGGTGTGTCCTCGTGTAAATACAGGTCAATGCAGGTTCATGGTATTCTGACCTTCTCCTAAATCAGCTGTATTTGTACTTTCCTGCTAGCTGAGAAGTCCTTCACTGTGACAGTAAATATTAGCAAGCTACTCAGGAATCTTGTTAATGACCAAGCCCGTTCCTGTGACACAACCAGTTTCACGAGGCCTGTAAAGTCAAAATAATACAGTATGTTCCACCTTGGGTCTAAACTGTACGCTCAGAGTGCGTTGGGGAAACTGCTGGTACTGAAAAAGAGACAGTATAAAAAACCTTAAGTTTGTTGCTTTCTTGTTTATTATAACAAAGTTTGCAGGGAGCAACAGTAAAAAGGAAAAAAAGAATAAAGAGATAGAGAGGCCTTCTTTTTGTTGAGTCTGTGAATGAAGTCACAGAATTCTCTCTGTGCTAAAAAATAAACTATGCTTTATGGGAATTTATGACAAAGCTTTTTAGGTGCATTCAGTGGTGGTAAGTAACAAAGTAAAAATACTTAGTTACATTACTTAAGTATTTTTTTCGGGGATCTGTACTTTACTTGATAGCCTATGTTTTATTTGCATCTACTTTCACTTTTACTCCACTACAATTTAAAGACAAAGTTTACTTTTCACTCCGATACATTTCCCCATGCCCGCTCCAAGTATTTATTACACTGGCTGTCCAAACCAAAGAAAAGCGTGTTTTTCTTTTGAAAAAAAAAAAAAAAAAAGAACGCGCAAGCTCTTTGCCAGCATAGCAGTCAGTTCACCATTGACCGCAGAAACAGGTGAAGGTACAGCTCTCACTGCCAGCAATGATCCCAAGATTTCCGAAAGGAATCACCCATGGCCATATATCAATGATAGGTTCGAATTCACCGAAGTGGGGAGATTTTCATCGGCTGAAATGTCGTCTTTGCCTGCCACGGGTGAATGAAATTTCAGCATTCCAAACTTCACCCTCAAATCTGAGAAAACACATTGAGGTGAGTTAACGTTAAAGCAGCACTAAAGAATTTTTTTACCTTAAAGCTCCACTGTGTTACTCTTATAGTTTATTGTTAGCTAAAAACACTTAGTTCTTTCAAAAATATATGTGCTCATTAATGTATATTTACTTCGTTCAAGTAATAAAGTATTCTCGTGAGTGTATAATATGCCATTGAAAATACAAACGGGTAAGGGGTTCTAATGTCGGTCGCCATGTTGCCCCTCTATCTTGAAAGTACATTAGCCAAAGAGGGACATACCCGTTAATTCAAGCTTCGCCTTTCGCATTTACGTTCGAGTTAACACTCATGGACGAGGTCGAACTGGAAGCCATGTTAATCTTGGACTACATTGGCCACCGTAGGAGTTAAAACGAAATCGGAATTGAGAGGAACAGAAACTAATATTCACTGGATGGTCATATACCTTTTCACCACTAGATGGGGGTAAAAATCACACAATGTAGCTTTAAAATAATGCTTCCAAAATCATTTCAGCATTTCATCAAGTCGTAACAGGGTGAAAGGCACTTCTGCCTTCGCTTTGTGGTCCTATATCTGCTAGAACCACATTATATAAGTTTGCCATATCGGGTCGCGTTTCTGTAGTTCGAATGAGACATGAGAAAACGACAAATTTGACTTTACGGCAAGCGTTACAATTGGACAACGTTCACTCTGAAGCCGGTTCTGGATACACAGTGGATAAACAGCACGCGACAGTAGGCTGCGGTTGGCTAAATTATTTACGACAGCGGTAACGGACTATGCTGCTTCCAACCTGTAGGGCGCCCGCAAAAGAAAAGTTCTTTAGTGTTGCTTTAATGTTACTATTTTTAGCCAAGTGATTTCATATTGAAACATCTAGCTAACAAAATGCCCTGTAAACAGCTAGCTAACAAATTCTTAATTGCGGTATCTAATCTTATCATTCGTTCAAAAATAAAACATTGCATATCACTCCCAAAACAATTATGATAATTATTGATATTTACAGTTAATTTGAATATTTACTTTTTACTTTCAGTACTTAAGTACGTTTGAAATCGGATACTTTTGTACTTTTACTGGAGTAATTTTTTATTTAGGTATTTATACTTTTACTCGAGTATAACTTTTGAGTACTTTTACCACCCCTGAGTGCATTTAGCTATCATATCATATTCCCTTGGTTTTTGACATACTGTGTGTTTTTTTAAAGCCAATCTGAAACGAGCCTTGAGGTTTATTTGCTTTACGGGTTGCATATCACAAACTCGGCGGTCTGTCAAAAGGATTGCATTACCTCTCTTAACTGTAAAATAAAAGAATTCCTCTGTATTAAACAGAACAAAAAAAAAAAAAAGCAGACAATAATGTCTGTGGCCTGTTTTATGATGAACATATGTTGCCTGGAACAAATTATGGCAAATAAAGGATTGCAACTTTGGACTTTGATTGCAATTACTTTATGTAATTTTTTATATATAAGGCATTGATGTGTAAAGCACGCAAAGATGACGTCCTCAAAGCATCTGAACCAGCATGGAACAACATGTTATACTACCCTCAAGCCTTATTATTTATGTAAATGTTTTTACCTCTATATAACCGCCAAACCAAAACCTTGTAAACCCTGAACTCTTGGGATCCCTCTTGGTATTTTATTTTGAGGTGGAAAGATGACACTGCAACACATTACATAGCACTTTTGCATAGAAGGATAGACCATTATATTCATTTTGTCAATGCATTTCTATTCTTCATGGACAAACTTGAATTTCTATTCTTCATGGACAAACTTGAAACAGAAGTGAATACATTATAGTCTAAATGATGAAGTTTCTTAATAATAGACACATCAATGAATTCATAAATAGATGGAGTGAATGGGAGGATTTTTTTAAACAAATAGCCCTAATTTAATAAACATATTGTAATACAAATAATAAATACATTTATTTATCAAATAAACCATGCATATACAGTATGTGCAAATGTTTATTTCATTATATATATATATATATATATACACTGTATATACATACAGTATATGTAGGCCTATATATATTGTGAATATACATTATATTATATACTATATTATATTATATACTCTTTTTTAAGCATTAAAAAGCAAGGATCTAACATTAGGAACGATTGTACATTTTACTTTGCGATTTGCATTTTGGTTTGTGTAAAAGATTATGCTATTATCAAAAGGTAAATAAAGTGGCACAAAAAGTGGGGGAATTGTGTGTACTTGTCTTAAATTCATTAATCTATTATATTTGTCTGTCTTTGTCTGAATCCGTATTTGGCACATGACTCATTGTTAAAATAGGCCAGAAGAATAATTTAGGAACAGACAATGAGTATGAATTTCTGAGTCCTATAAACACAGATCCATGGGGGTTATGGAGGCAGGCCATACAGTCAGACGTTTCTTCCGGTGTTTTGAGGGGAAGGTGGTTTTTACCTCAAACATAAACAAAGTAACTGGACAACATGAACTTGCCATGCAATAATTCCTATTCCATTTAGGTCTAAATCGTGAATTGACATCTTAATAACAGCTTATAACGCAAACCACTGTTCATTTGTTTCAACAATGGTTGCATTTTATAAACATAAAGTGAGGTTCATGCCCAAAGGAAGGGAAAATAAATAATAATTTCCAAATAAACTTAATTCAATTAATTTTATTTAAAAAATGAATCAAGAAAAATTATCTAATTTGAAGGATGTTAGATATTTCCCCTGAAAAGCAAGACAATCATAAAGGTCAAATGAATAAATAATCGAAAGTGATAAAACTGAATAAATAGTTCCCAAAAATGATGTCCGGCCTGGGAAAAAATAGATCTTGAATGTTTATTCAAATCATTTTTTTAAATGTTTAAAGATTTTGTAATCATATTACGCAGTTGTGCATGCATAACGCAATGAAACATGCCAGATTGTGCGAACATCATTTTTGGCCAGGCTGAAATACAAAGAAATTATGAACTGATGCATAAACAAGAGAGAATGAAATATTAATAACTGATTATGTTTTAGTCAATGCTTTTTCCTGTGAGCTTTTCTATGCATTTTTTTTTGCATAGTAAATAAAACCAATAGCTGTATTTTTTTTTTTTGCCAAATACATATTAACCAAGTTTAGCATTTTGTTCTTCCATCATATTCAAAATATGTGTATATATATATATATATATATATATATAAACATTTTTTTTTATATTTTCCTCAAATTTAATGATTTAATCAAACTTGTAGAGTCATTTAAAACAAATATAGCCTACCCTCTGATTATCACTTTCGGCTACTACTGCTAAAACAAATTGGGTTGTTTCAACCCAAATTTGGGTCAAATATGGACAAACCCAAATGTTGGGTTAAAAACGTAATTTAAAAAAATCACAGTTGAAAGTGAAAGTTGGGTAAAAGTAAATTATAAAAGAATTATATCTTTAACCCAACATTTGGGTTCATCCATTTTTTACCCAAACTTGGGTTATAACAACCCAGCATTGTTTAGTGTGTGCACAGTACTTTTCAAGACAATCTGATGTTTAGGAGACAATGGTTTGACTGTGTCTTTGCCATACTATGGACCTCTGTTTTCCTCAGACTCCTGGCCCAAGGTGTTTGAACCCGCCCCCTTCAATAAAGAAATATGTTGTACAAATCCTTCAGATGAGTCCCACACAAATAAGTACCTGGGAGAGACAACAGGGAGGGGCCACATACTACCTCAAAAGTGAATCTTTTTTTTGTAAAAGGCGGGACAATAAGAGAAGGAATGGACAGCATATACATGCTATAGCCAATCTCAGACTGACACAGCGAGGAGAAAGACAGCTTTTAGTGATAGGAGCTTAGAAACGCCAGGATATAGGATTGACTGCATACAACAGTTACAACATCAATGAGAGCTAATTAATCCAATAGGGATCGAAAAACGTCTGCCATGGCGCTTCTACGACCGTTTGCACTTCTTCTAGCATTATTGATCGTTTTCAACACACCATGCAAGGTTGCAGCAGTAGAAGTAGATATTGCTAAAGTAGGCTCTAACTATTCTTCAAAGTCATCAGCCACTGAAACCTCAACCAACGTCACCACTGCGACCATCACTACATTACCTATTGTCATCTGGAAATGGCATCACGTAGAAACTCCATACCTGGTGGCCCTATGGATATTGACCTGCTGGCTCTGTAAATTAGGTAAGCCGAGCTCATGTTAGTATATTACAAAAACAAAGGAAAATAAGAATCCACCCTACACACTGTAAAAAATATTGTTGGTTTCACTTAAAAAATTAAGTAACCTGGCTGCCTTAAAATTTTAAGTTATTTGAAATGGAAAAAAATTGAGTTAATACAATGAAGGAGATTGATTTAATCATCAGAAACTCAAAATGTTATGTTATCTGAACTATATGAATTATTTAAGTTGATTTGACAAAAGAAAACATGTTGTGATTACAAATCATGGAAATATTTTTTTTACAGTGTAATCATTTTTGTCCGCATATAAAATTTGGCTCTGACTAAGCAAGCTTGAGGAATGCTGGTTAAGTTAAGGTTTGCTCAAATGTTTTGGTAAAGATAAAGCGAGTTTTAAGGTATTCTTTGTGAACATTCTTTCCCGGATAATGCGGATATTTTTCCATGCCATTTGGCAGTCTGTATTGTGATGTTACCTGTTCACTCATTGAGTTTTTAATTCAGATAATTTAAATAGTACCACTGAATGTGCACATCTGCCAGCTTATTGTCAAACGGGAATCAGGTTATCTGATATCTTTAATATCAGATTACAGATTAACAAACTTAAAAAAAAAAAAAGCCCATACAACCTGACAACAAAAATCCCAGTCATTTTACGCCAGACAAAAGCTCCTCAAATTAAACTAATGCAGTCTCGACAAATACAATACAACACAAATATTGTCAAGATTTGTTATCACAACATTTTTTCTTTTGTCAAATCAACTTAAATAATCTATTTAGTTCAGATAACTTATTATTTTGAGTTTCTGATGATTAAATCAATCTCCTTCATTGTAGTAACTCACTTTTTCCAGTTCAATCAACTTAAAATTTTAAGGCAACCAGGTTACTTAATTTTTTAAGTTAAACCAACAATATTTTTTACAGTGAAGCGTTTTTAAACCTTTTGATCCAGTAACTAACATGAAATAACAATAAATATCACTTTTACGGAAATTAAATGGGGGAAAAATGGTTATGTTGAGAGAACAAAGGGGTGAGCTTCAGCTTTTGTCTTTTGGCATGAATTCACAATGAAACCTGGCACAGCTCAAAGACACAATGGAGCATGTATTCTCATAGTAATGGAAGGCCTGAAGTTTTTACAGCGTTTGCGCTCCTCCATCCTCTTCTCACTTAACAGGCAATTTGTTTTTCTATAAAATGCTGCCACAAAGATAAAGCGCAACGAATAAAGCTCGCCGGCTTCTTGACACTTCTCAGACATATTTGGATGATTCAGAAGGCGGATTTCTCCAAACTGAACAGTTACTGCAGTTACTCAGGAATCAGTTTTAAAATAAAGTATGTCTGCCACTTAGAGGCTCCATGGAGGAACTGTAGACTAATGCAAATTGAATTCTCTGACACTCATTTTTACATTCGTGTTTTTTACTAGTGATTGTACTTTTTTTTTGATGGACCCAGCACGCAAAACAAACAAAGTGCCACTAAGAGCTCCACTGAATGGGTGTTAAATCAGGTGTAGAAGTAGGCGTAGATGGTATTAAGTGGTTTTAATGGCAGAGCTTGAATAGCCTTGTCGAACCATAACTGTATAAAGAACTGGGTGAAGATTTGGCTTTTGATACTGGCATAAAATGATGGCAAACGACCAGAGATTTTTAAATATGAAAAAAATGACATCAAAATCTTATAGATTTAAAAGGAGACCGAATGGACAAAACATTTGCTTAAAAGAAGACCGAATGGAAGGAAGTCGAGTTTAGATTTAGGTATAGCTATAGGTCTAGTTTGTATATTGAGACGTGGTCTGGGAACCACATGTTCATGTTCTACTGTATCGAATGCTTTATTAAAATCAACAAATAGTATTAGATTGTCATCATTGAGAAGTTGATTATAATCAATAAAATCGAGAATAAGATGAATATTATTACAGGCATGCCCCTCTTTCATGAAGCCAGACTGAGACTGATCAATTAAGGAGCCCAATCCTAATTTCAACCTGCTAGCAAATATAAGAGAAAACACTTTGGCATCACTGTTTAATAAAGTTATGGGTCTCCACCCATCTAAAGATAAGGTGTCCTTATTTGCCTTTGGTATTAAGGTAATTAGCCCCTGTCTCAGGGATGGAGGTATGGCATTATTTATAGATTAAACATTAAACATAGCTAAAATAAACGGGTAGTTTTGCGTAAGCTTATCATTACCAGGAGATTTGTTGTCCTTGAGTTTCTTAATAATGTTGATAATGTCTGTAATACTAAGCTCTTTCTCACAAATGCTGCCAAATTCATCATTAACAAACAATTAACAAAAACCAATTTTTCTAAAAAAGCACTCCAGTATTTACGAATACTGTACATTCAGAGCACAAAGTTTTATAAAATTCTGCTTTATTTTTTACTGTTTTTGATTATAGCTAAATCATCTGTGACAGAATTATTTAATTATTAATTGATAATCATCACCATTTCTTTTTTCTAAAGAATGAAAAATATCTTGTGTTTATTCACTTGTTCGAGTCAGTTTATTATGGAACGTATGAAAGCAGATTTTGCCTTTTCCTCATAATGTCTATTTAAATTCTTTTGTAATTTTCTGAGATTTTGTGCTTGTTCTTCCGTTAAATCTGTTTTATCACACAGGGCACCAAACTCTTGGATGATGGCTTACATTTTGGCCCGTTTATTTTTGGCAACTGTTTTAATCATTCAAATGTTGTAACGATGTCAACTCCTCTGATATTAACCATAAATCTATTCGGGACTGCAAAGACAAATCATTATTTTTCCACCTGAGTTTTTTGGGGTTAATTTTCTGCCAGATATCAACAAGAAGTTATTGCATAACCCAGAGATAATCTTGCTACTATCATCTTTTACACCTTTGGGAGGACATCTACTATCTGGGACTACAATAAAATCACCCCTGAGAATACATTTTGCATTCATGTATTTAGTTGATAGGTCTAAAATTCGTATTTCTAATTCATGGAGTAAAATCAATTTTGTAGATTTGCAATTAGTTCCATAAATATTAGCAATAATATATTGCTTATGAGAGTCCTGTAATATGGTTTTTAGCCACATTCCATTATTATTACTCTCATTATGAAGAATTTTGTCCCTGAAATTCCCTCTGAGAATAGCGACCCCTGCTGATCTATTTGTACCATGACTCAACCAAATGTCCTGACCCCACCAACTCTTCCAAAAATAATCAGCCTTTGAAAATTTGTGCGTTTTTTGTAATAAATAAAAATCGGATCTTTTGTCTTTCAAAAATAAAAATACAGGCTTTCTTTTATTTATATCGCGGATGCCCCTAACATTAAGAGAAACTAAAGAAAAAGACAGGATAAGAAAAAAAAAAACTTAAACAACAACCGTCCTGTTTACTAGAACAATCATCGGACAACCCTTCTGTGTTAAAATGAACAAAAACTTCCTTCCTTTTTTTTTTTTTTACCTGAACACAGAAATTTCATGAAGTCTGTATCCGCGCGACCAGCGAGATTCGCGCTCGCGCATCACATTAAAGTCCCCGTGAAATCAAAATTGAACCTATTTACTTTGTTAGCGCATATTACTAGTCTTGTGGTGAACAATTAATCCGTGCAAGTGAATATATATTAAAAAAATGTTTTACCTTAGTAATCTTTAATCAAAATCTGAAAAGTTACTTCCGGTCTGGAACAGTTTCTTTCTCTGATGACGTAGGTTTCACAGTTTGGGTGGGGAAACGCTTAACCACTCCCCTCAAACCGTTAGTTTGCTATGAGCGAGAGATGGAGAGGAGGAGCGCTAGAGTAAAACCCTGCCCTCTGTTCAATATTCCGTTTCACTTGGAAACACGTCACAGCACTGGAGAAAAATCGTTTGCAACTTCCGGTTCACGGGGACTTTAACGCACTTTCGTGCTACAATTATGCGCTCTCGACATTTAACAGGAAAATAACGCCATAGTCTGTCAGGCTGTCAAATTTCACAGGCCTGGAACTGTGCTCGTGTTGAATTCTGGAACGACAGCACGACACACCTCCTTATCTGGCCTGTTCTCCGCTAGCCCGTTAAAGCCGTAAATTCCACCTCCTTCCATAACGCTCTGCATCGGACAACCTCTCTTCTTCTAACACCGCAATATCTGTTCATAAGCTTCATGTTTCTGCTTGAGAACGTCCATTTCGATGCTAAAACCGCCCACTTCGTTATGCTAGCTACTTTCTCCCGCAGATCTTTGACGCGCACAGTATTTACAGACACCTTTGATTCAGTTCTGATAAACGATCTCTCCTTTATTGAATTATAGGCTATAAATCAATTAAGGAAAAATCTTTTTTTTTCTTACTCTCGGGGCTAACTTAGGCTACTCGTTCCATCACTATACTTTTCTCATTAAAATTCTTTGCATAAGAATGCATTTCACTCTGTGAGCGCTTTTTCTCCTTTCGCCGCCATGACTAGGCCCACTATACACGGTTCAGTCAAAACACTTGTCGAAGAATAACACGGGATAAAAGTTGATCGATTTCAAAAATTCGATAAGAAGTTTTTTACAGTCTATGACCTATACACCGCTCTATAGTAATTTGAAAGTGATTGTACCAGTTTTGCCCACAATCTTGCATACGGCTCCGATAAGAAGATTTTAACTTTAACTTTTATCAACCACAAAAATTGCAACATGGCATCATGACTTTTGCGTAAACATATACACCACTTTCAAGTCAAGTGGCGTGTTTGTTATCTATACGTATTTTGAGCTATCCCCGTGTATGCGTGTATGTACACACCGTAAATGTCCGAGCGAAACATAGCAAAATGTAGATGTACATCTGGGGAGCGATATTTTGTTTCCTAGGATGGTGGGGAAGACTCATAAATTGTATTAACCCCAGTGAAGGGTCGGTTTAGGGATGGGGCATAAAAGCCCGGGCCCTTTCACACAGCGCGTTTTCCCCCGGGAAATTGTCGGGAAATTGCCAGAACGCCTTCTGTGTGAATGCAAACACGACCCGGGATTGATCGATGCCGGGTTGGGGACCTAGTAACATTGCCGGAATCAGTCCCGGAACGCACTCACAGATCCCGGCAAATCACTGGCAGTGTGAATGAACCGAAATCAAACAATCTCGGGACAAATACCGGGTCACATTATACGTGTATTTCCCGGGAATTTTGTGTGAACAACACATTCTCATCCCAAAAAGTCATATAACTGACGTTTTGGGACGTCTTTTGACCATACGTCAATATTCGTCTTTTTAGGGTACCCTTAAACGTCGGTAGATGGCGATCCCAGGCCGTCATACAACTGACGCTTTACCTTTAACGTCAGTTAGGTGACGGGTTAGGTTTAGGTCTGGGGTAGAGTTAGGATCCCATAACCTCATCTACCGACGTTTAAGGGGGCCCTAAAAAGGCGAATATTGACGTATGGTCAAGAGACGTCCCAAAACGTCAGTTATATGACTTTTTGGGGTGAGACTGCGCTGGTGTGAAAGGGGCTATATTTATATATATATACAGTAATGTAACGTTAAGTCAACGGCGTTCATAAACACGCCGAAAAGTGATTATGCGTGTTGATAGCACGGCAAAAATGGAAATACAAATTGGCATGTCATACATACGCCATTTCATGAGATCAGTCTGAAAATAGAATAAACTGCTAATGAAAACATGGCAATAAAAATCACACAAACAACACCTTTACACCTGTAATGCATTTCACAATAAAATAAAATCCTGTTTATCGCATTTATGCCATAATGACTGACTGACAAAATAAATTAGAACTTACAGAACAGCCAATTTATCTTTAGTTTCACAAACTTAACTGTAAAATGTTTGCTATATAGGCCAAAACAAACAATATTGACTGCTAAAGCCACATTTTGTCATTTTTATTATTTTTGTTCTGTTTAGGCAAATGTTGATTAATTCCGAATTGATTCATAAATTGTGCATATTGTGTAATAAATTGGATTAAATGTTTAATAAATTGACTGCACTATAACTCAAAACATAATGTTAAAGTCTGAAGGTGAGTGATAACTGTATTTCTTCAAGTTTCACGTCAATGTCACCTGCAGTTTTATGTTCAAATACTGCATGTGCAAAGATCCAATGTTCATAAACTCACATAGACTCTGGTAATTGCCTGTTGGCAAGGAGCAAATGAAGTATATAATTCAGATTTAGTTCCAGGACATTATCTGTAACACATGCATTGGCAGTCATGGGTAGAGCTGGAGTGATCTACTCTCTGGGAAATTACAGCGTTGAAACAATACCTTACTGCTAGTTAATTATGTACTACATTAAATAATTAATGGCTCACCTGAATCTTTGACTTTCCTCAAAGGCAGAGTCTCAGGACAGCTTTAGTGCATAATATTAAAAATAAGTCTGAGACTTGACATTAACACAGTATGTTTGTTTTAATGCAATAGTCTAATGTAATGAATAAACCAGACTAACTTTATCACAGACACAACTAAAATAACCACAGAAAAAAGCTAAAATACTAAAACGGGTCTGGCTAGCAATTGTCTCAATCTGTCCTGATCACCCCATCATTTCCTGCCATCCTCAGGCAATTTAAATAAAAATTCTGGTGTTGCCGAGCCAGCATGAGGACTGCATGCTCATTGTATAGGTTGACATTGATTCAAGACATTGAGAAATAACTGCATCAATCATTACTTCAGATTTCCATAAATGATGCCTGCTACTATTTTAGAATTCACAATTGTTAAAACCATTTTAGCTCACTCGTAAAAACATGTCAAGGTCACCTACAATATAATGAATGTGAATGCCCACCCTGATGCTGTAACGCCCTGACTATTTTTAACAATGGGTTTAGTTACAGAAACATACAAGAAGAGAGGGGTCAACAAGGTGCAGAACTCCTTACTAGTTTAAGCCAGATCTGTTTAGTAAGCATTATACAGCCATTATTGCCCAGAGTCAACGGGATTTAAACTGTGTAAGTACTCCAGACCCAATATTCCACATAAAAATCTAATTGTTTGTTGGTCAAACAATTGCAGGCTATGTCACGGCTCAATGGACTATGATAGAATAACGTGGATCAAAGTGAATTAGTCCTGTTACATAATATCGTTTATAAGCTACAAAGACATTGCAAAGTACAGTAATTGGGGACATTCAAAAGCATAATCTCATTGAGAGATGAAAGCATGACAGGCCATGTCTGGCAGTGGCAAAGCTTTTAAATTCTGTAGAAATACACAACACATTCTCATCCTTTGGCGTTATAGGTGATATGCCATTTGATATTTCGCTGAAATACTACGCACATGGCACCCTTTAGCGTCAATATAAGAGTCTAGTAGAGTCTGCGTCTCATATTGACGCTAAAGGATGCCACTCACCTGTATGACGACTTGGGTTCTGCGTGTTATATTGACGCTAAAGGGTGCCATGTGCATAGTATTTCGACGAAATATCATATGGCGTCACCTATATGACGCCAAAGGATGAGAACGGGCTCCACCAGTAAGTAATACCATAGGAAAGGACTCACCACTGTTATTAAATGCAAAGCAAACAGAATATTTTGCTGAAGTCAGATTTGTCTGCAGAATTTATAAAGCTGAGTTTGTGAAGATGAACCAAAGTTTAAGATTTCAGTTTGAGCTTAAAGATTGTGGAAGAGAAGATACAAGTAATCCATGAAACATGGTGCATGGACCGAGTACATTTACTTGAGTACGGTAACACTTTGTAAAGTGTTACCCTTGAGTACAGTATTGAAAGGGATACTCCACTTTTTTTGGAAACAGGCTCATTTTACAGCTCCCCCAGAGTTAAACAGTTGAGTTTCACCATTTTCAAATGCAGAAGAATGTCAGAGAATCGGCTGAATAGATTCGAAAATGATGAAACCCAACTGTTTAACTCTGGGGGAGCTGTAAAATGAGCCTGTTTCCAAAAAAAAGTGGAGTATCCCTTTCAATACTGTACTCAAGGGTAACACTTTACAAAGTGTTACCGTACTCAAGTAAATGTACTCGGTCCATGCACCATGTTTCATGGATTACTTGTATCTTCTCTTCCACAATCTTTAAGCTCAAACTGAAATCTTAAACTTTGGTTCATCTTTGGTTCATTTGGTTCAACTCTGGGGGAGCTGTAAAATGAGCCTGTTTCCAAAAAAAGTGGAGAATCCCTGCAATTTTGAGGGATATGTAGCCTACTTTGCTCGAGTATAATTTTGGGGGAGTACTCATGACTTTACTCAAGTACATTTGAGAGGGAAATATTGCACTTTACTCCACTTCTATCCATAACCATGAGTGCCCGTTACTTCTAAAAAAAGAAAAGAAAAATCTGGGAAACCCTTACTGTAAAAATACGGTGTGTTACTGTTTTTGAAATTAACATCTAAATACCGTACTAAATACAGCTAGTATAAAACTTTAATGTAACAATATGCTCTAATAACACAAAAACAGTAACACACCGTGTAGTTACATGATGCTGGCAACCACAGCTGCCAGTAGTTTACCATTTTTTTTTTACAGGATAATTTTTTACAGTGTTGATATTATAATGTTTTTCGTAAGAATCATGTGACACTGAAGGTGCTGAAAATTCAGCACATCATCACCTGTTTCTCTATCTCTTCTCTCTTTTTCTAGTGTGTGAACTAAACCATAGTTTCACCAGTGTGATCCCGGAGAGTGGTCTTCTCATCATGATGGGCTTTATTTTGGGAGGAATCGTCTGGGGAGCAGACAAGGCGCAGACTTTCAAACTGCTCCCCGTCAACTTCTTCTACTACTTGCTGCCCCAGATCGTCCTGGATGCAAGTTACTGCATGCCAAACAAACTATTCTTCAGTAACCTGGGTGCCATTCTTGTCCATGCCGTTATCGGAACGTGTTGGAATGCGGGCACAGTGGGCGTCGCTTTATGGGCTTGCTATGAGGGGGGCGCAATGGGTAAATATGAGATTGCCACCATATGAATAAATTACATATTAAAATATATCAAAACAGATTGTAATAACATTTCCCAATATTACTGTTTTTTTAATCAAATAAATAAATGCAGCCTTAGTTAGAAGATAGTGCCATTTAATAAAACAAACAATCTGGCTTACCCTAAGGGACCCTGAACATCGGCCCTCTGCAGTTCCTGTTGTTTGGTGCTCTGATGTCCGCCGTGGACCCGGTGGCCGTCATTGCCGTGTTTGAGGAAGTGCATGTGAATGAAGTGCTCTACATCCTGGTGTTTGGAGAGTCACTACTCAACGATGGTGTCACAGTGGTGAGTCTCAGTTTTTCTCAACAACTCTTTTTGAGTAACCATGACCTGTTCTATTAGAACTTTACTTGACTGTCATTTGATGGCTATTGCATCCATGTTTTATAACGCCTTTCTCTTACTCTTTTTGGTCACAGGTGCTTTATAATGTGTTTGATGCTTTTGTGTCTCTGGGAGGCCCAAAGATCAATGCTGAAGAGATCATCAAAGGAATAAGTATGGACACAGACCTTGGGGTCCAAAACTCTTTGATCACTAGTGAAAATGCATCTTTTTTTTCTGCTGTTCCCTAATAAACATCTTGTCATGGCTTTTTATTTTATTACAAATTGAGCCAAATGATGCAGTGTTACTTAAACTAAAAGAAAATGAGAAATGTTGCATTGCCAACTAGCTGAAATTAAATTAAGTTTTTGTATTTTGTTATTTTTCAGTGTATGCTTATTTTATTTAAAGTAATGAATATGTTTATTTTATGATTTAAGATTTCATTTTAGTTAACGATAATCATAATAACCCTGATTGATACCCCAAACACTGGGGGTGTTTTCCGAAACGAAACTAGAAGAAACTTTTCTCCTTTAGTTTCGTTCTTTGTGGTGGCATTTGGAGGCTCGTTGGTTGGCGTTGTGTTTGCCATTCTGATATCCATGCTGACCAGGATCACCAAAAACGTCCAGGTCATCGAAGCCGGCTTCATCATTGTGCTTGGCTATCTGTCTTACTTGACGGCTGAGATGCTCTCCCTCTCTGCTATACTTTCGTAAGGATCTCAATGCTTTTCTGATAAATGCCGATAAATAAATACATTATAAAATAGTAAATGAATGTAAACAATTCCTAATTGGGTTTACAATAATTTGACTCTGGATTTGTGCATTACAGGATCACTTTCTGTGGTGTCTGCTGTCAGAAGTATGTTAACGCCAACATGGATGAGAAATCGGTCACGACGTTACGTTATAGTCTGAAGGTGTTGGCCAATGGCTCTGAGACCATGATCTTTGTCTTCCTGGGAGTTTCGGCCATTGATAAAAACATCTGGGTTTGGAACACTGGCTTCATCCTCCTTACAATCCTCTTCATCATTGTGTTCAGGTTCATGGGTGAGACATAAATTCCTTGTAAATTCTGCTTAAAACTTGTACGTATTTTGATGAAAACTGATGTTTTTAACTTCTTTTTTGATAGTTTTAATAAATCTTTTTTTATAAACAGGTGTTTTCTTCCTCAACTGGATCTTAAATCAGAGTCGACTAATTCCTATTGACATCACTGACCAGATTGTAATGAGCTACGGTGGTCTTCGAGGAGCAGTGGCATATGGACTCGCAGCTGTTTTGGATGAGGCTAAGATCCCAGAGAAGAATTTGATGCTTGGTACAACACTCATTGTGGTGTATTTCACAGTCGTTCTTCAGGTACGTCCCCTCATCCACTGGTTCTGACTGTAGAGAATGCTTGGCATCCCACTGCCATTGCCATCACTCGAATATAAGGCCTGCAAGCAAATTATAAAAGTCAGCTTTTTGTGATGTTCCCATGGTCCCCATCTGACAACAGACATGGATTAAACTAACTTGAAGTCATTGTGTGTGTGTTTTTTTAGGGAATCACCATGAAACCATTTGTTCAGTGGCTGAAGGTTAAAAAGGCAACTATATCAGATCTGACACTCAATGGAAAAATAAACAACAGGGTAAGGAACTGTAATGACACATACTGTATTCCTCTACTGCATGATCAGCATATATATATATATATATATATGAAGAGCTCTTTTCCAAAACGCGATAAACGCCATTTTTTTAAATTATTAAATTATTATTACGCCAACTTTTAAATTATCATTAACAATATTGTTGTTTGATTTAATAATTATTGTTCAAAATGTTCAGACTGAACCAATAAAACATTTAAACAGGATAATTTGAATATTCACAAAATGTGTGGGTCTAGGTAAAAAATGTAGTTTTCCTGAAAACTATTGAAATGGATTTATAGCGTTTTGGAAAAGAGCTCTTCATATATATATATATATATATATATATATATATATATATATATATATAATTTTAATATACATCAAAATCTGTCATATGTACCTTCAAAGATTAATTTAAACAATTGTAATATTTTAATGTAATAATGAAATAAGCATTTAAACAATTTAATCGAGTAATAATCAAGCAATAATTATAAGATATAGAGTGATAAAGTCATTTTGACAAAAATGATGTGACCTAACCTCACTGCTATACTGTCAAGATAAACAGGATTACATAAATAGCGGTTAAGATAACTGGCTATATAGGAGAGTAGGGTAGATTGGTGTAATCGACCCCCGGTCTTACCGCTCTTTTAATTCCATAATAACAACTAAAGTAGCGATATGTCTATTTATTTCCTATTATAACACATTGGCTGATGCATCATCCTGCACATGCTAAACTTATTTCTAAATATGTTACAATTGAAAAAAAAAGTAAATCCACATTGTTATAAGAGAGGCATCTTACCACACGATTCATATGAGTTCCCTGGCTCAATCATGTGATATAAATGAACCAGGTAATAGGTTATTAACTATCTATAAATAAGCACTATAATATTAATTCGCAGAGTCTCCCAAGTTAAACACCATTCAAATTTTGTGGTTCGTCTTGTCATATTAATTGACTGCTGCCTGTCACAGTAAACCTGTGTTGTCACCTCACCTGAATATGTCTTCGTGTTGGATGTTTTAGACGTTGAAAGTGGACTTAAATAGATCATGCTCTTTGGCACAATAAGCAACATAACATTTACTACATTATTTATCTTTCATTCTATTTAAATATATGAGCATTTTAATCTATATAGCGTGTCAGCAATTGGCTCCGTTGAAGAGTGCACAATGCGCGTGCATTAAATGGCAAGCGAACTCCAGAGGGAGTATGGCGTATGAGGGAACCCCGTGATGAATCAAACATCAAATAAAGCAAAATGACATGGAACAAAAGCAGTGAAGTCATTATGTGTCATATAGTTACACCAGTATATCGGAAATCTCAGTAAGATCCAATTAACAGACTTACTACCCCACCACCTGCACGCGACGTCCTAGCAACAGGTCCACATTGTTGAATCATGTGGTTCAAATAGAGGGTTCAAACCAAACGACAGAGGCGCGACCATGTTGTACAACGATTTCGGGAAACAGTCATGGCTAGTTGGTAAGTTTCTCCAACGATGAATGCATCGTGAGGTAGTTACTAGTTATTCAGTGAATTACATTGTTGTTCGGGAAACACACCCGGCCGGGACAATTCAAATTAAACTAATTCATAAACCGATTCATTGAATCACCTGATTCAAAAGAGTCATTCGTTCAGATTCATTCGTTCTGAATGAATAAAAAGCCGACAGAGTAAAATCATAGAGTAGACTTTGTTAAAATGTAAAAATATCTGCAAATGAGATCAAATATTGTGAAGAAAAATGTTAACCTCAAAACTCTGAAAATATATATGATTTAAAAAATAGTAACACTGGTCTGACCTCAGTGCGGAGGAATGTTGTAAACTAACAGTCTCTAGCTATACGTAATACACAGTTTACAGTTTGTGTCATTATGGATTGAGTTTATGCACTGCAAATATGATTTAGTGCATGACATCTAGTTACACTACAATATGTAGTGGTAATTTTCAACATCAAAAAATCATTGTGTATGTTTCTCGATAGACTTTTGAGCACACACTAACAGCAATGGAGGACATCTGTGGCCGAATGGGAGATAACTGGTGGACCAGACAGTAAGCATTTCACTTTATAATATATATACTTTAAATTTGATCACTTTTACTCAGTTTTTTTTTCTTTTCTTTTTCTTAGTTGGAAACATTTTGAAGAAAAGTATGTCTGCTGGCTATTAATGAATAGCGATGCCAGAAAGCACAACGACAATATATTTGGTGCCTTCCACAAACTCAATCTTGAGGACGCCAAAAAATATGTCACTGCGGTGAGAGCAAAACTACTAATTCAGCATAATACCGTCGATTGTATTAATGTTTAATTTACTTGCTAAATGTTCTGTTCCATTTTTAGATACAGTAACTTAATTTTATTATCATTTTATCAGCTACTAAATCATATTAAGAATGTACTCAACAGTGTTTTTCACATTTAGGGTGAAAGCAAAGGTTCTTTGGCTTTCATTCGTAATGATGACAATGCCTCTGTAGACTTCAAGAAGAAGCTTGCATTAGAGTATGGAGATGTTATGCCTGACATCATGTATGACATGTCAGAATATGACTTTGGCATTGACAATGTTCCAGTGACCTCTGTCATGTAAGAATTTCATACTTTATGCATTCACCTTTCCTACCTCACAGATATTGTTGCCCAATCATTTTAGTAGACTACTGAATACAATTCCTATATGTAAAGAAAAGTGCAAAGGTTTTATGAGTTCAAAACTGCACAAATATCTAGATGGCTAAATGTGTTCTGCTTCTTTTAATATAGGAAGAACCAGATTCCATCAGTATCCCTGGATATCCATGAGCAAGACAGGGGGAGCATGCCTGGTGACCTCAATGCCCATCATCTACTAGAGCAGCACCTGTACAAGAGTAGAAGATTTGTAAGAATTGTGCTACTCACAACATGATTCCCTTTTTTTAAAATGGAGTATTGTTTCCTTAACAATATTTGGATCTATGTGGCTGCCTAGTGGAAACACTCATCCGAATCTCATTCCATCTGAAATCAATCCATTTCTCCTGTTTCTGAACAGAACCGTCCCACTTACAGCCGTAGTCACTATAAATCCTCAGAGAATCCAGACGAAATGCAGGAGATCTTCCAGAGAACCATGAGAAGCCGTCTTGAGTCCTTCAAATCAGCTAAGATGGGTGTCAACCCTGCTAAGAAACTCTCCAAACATCCCAAGAAGGATTCCACTCATAAGGTATAAGACTTTAATGTCCTGCTGTCTTCCTTTGGTTAAATATTTTTTGAAATAGAGTTAAATGTAGGTTTAAAGGGATATTCCACTTTTTTTTTTTTTTTGGAAATAGGCTCATTTTACCACTCCCCCAGAGTTAAACAGTTTTACCGTTTTTAAATCCATTCAGCCGATTTTCTGATGTTTAGAAGAATTTCAGTAACTAGACAGTTTCTGGTCTCATTGACCTCCATAGTAGGAAAAAATATACTATGGAAGTCAATGAGACCAGAAACTGTCTGAAATTCTTCTAAATATCAGAAAATCGGCTGAATACATTCAAAAACGGTAAAACTCAACTGTTTAACTCTGGGGGAGTGGTAAAATGAGCCTATTTCCTAAAAAAAGTGGAGTATCCCTTTAATGTAGAGTTAAATGTGAATCCAGGTTTTTACAGATTTTTTTTTTTACATTTTACATTATGACAACATGCTAAAAATACTATATGTTAAACACAGAAAGACGGGGTTAAAATTTTGTGGACTTATTTTTGTTCATAATTGTATTTTTAGCCTAATGGAAAGCCAGCGGACCCAAACAGAACCTATCCATATGGAGATGAAGGTATATTTCTTTATTTGATGCATAGCTATCACTTGTCACTATTTAGTTTTAGCATTTAGCTTACTTTATTCGGAGGGTATGATTATTTTAGTATTAATATACTGATGGAAATTATTTTTTTTCGTCCTGTCAGATTTTGAGTTTTCTGCAGACAGCGCCTCTAGCAGTGAGATTGGTCATTTCCCTAGAAGCACAAACGCACCTGGAGGTAAGAATAATTTTGTGTAGCTAAATACTGAATTTACATGACGTACACTCACCTAAAGGATTATTAGGAAGAACACCTGTTCAATTTCTCATTAATGCAATTATCTAGTCAATCACATGGCAGTTGCTTCAATGCATTTAGGGGTTTAACTCCAGACTGAAATAACCACTCGTTACAACCGAGGTGTGTAGCAAAGCATTTGTAAAGCCACAACATGCACAATCTTGAGGCGGATGGGCTACAATAGCAGAAGACCCCACCGGGTACCACTCATCTCCACTACAAATAGGATAAAGAGGCTACAATTTGCAAGAGCTCACCAAAATTGGACAGTTGAAGACTGGAAAAATGTTGCCCGGTCTGATGAGTCAGAATTTGGATCCATCATGCCTTGTTACCACTGTGCAGGCTGGTGGTGGTGGTGTAATGGTGTGGGGGATGTTTTCTTGGCACACTTTAGGCTCCTTAGTGCCAATCGTTTAAATGCCACGGCCTACCTGAGCATTGTTTCTGACTATGTCCATCCCCTTATGGCCTCCATGTACCCATCCTCTGATGGCTACTTCCAGCAGGATAATCACAAAGCTCGAATCATTTTAAATTGGTTTCTTGAACATGACAATGAGTTCACTGTACTAAAATGGCCCCCACAGTCACCAGATCTCAACCCAATAATTGAGCATCTTTGGGATGTGGTGGAACGGGAGCTTCGTGCCCTGGATGTACATCCCACAAATCTCCATCAACTGCAAGATGCTGTCCTATCAATATGGGCCAACATTTCTAAAGAATGCTTTCAGCAGCTTGTTGAATCAATGCCACGTAGAATTAAGGCAGTTCTGAAGGCGAAAGGGGGTCAAACACAGTATCAGTATGGTGTTCCTAATAATCCTTTATACAGTGAGTGTATGTCATAGTGTGGTGGCACGGTGGCTCAGTAGGCTAGGTGGATTGGATATGTCACATTGGCCGTAGGAGTGTGTGTGTGGCCCATGGTGTAAAACCTGTGCCAAACCTGTGACTATTATAACTATATATATATATATATAATATGTAAATTACAATATAATCTTACATAAAAAAGTTTGCAAGTGAGAAGAAACAATTTTTTTAGAGGGTTGTTTCCATGGTGTCTCATTCATAATTATTCTCATGACTGCAGCTGGTGTAGATAATCCAGCATTCATACCTGAGATGGACAACTCTGCACCCACGCGAAACCCACCCTGGCAAACAGTGACCGGGGACAACACGGCTGTGGCACCTTCTCAGAGAGCTCCGGGACGACTGCCCTGGGAGCCCACCAACCTGAGACCGCTGAGAAGAAGTACCCGCTCCACAGACTCCATAGCATTGGCTAATGCTTCAGTTGATGAGGAGGCACCTGAGGAAAAGCCCGGAAAAAATCATACTAGATTGTAATCTGATATATTTTCATTCACCAACATTAACCTGCCAAAAAAGCGATTAGGTTAATCCTTTCATTTTAGGCTGTTATTATGTCATGAGCCCAGAGATTAAGGAATCATATAGTGTTGAATCATAGCATTATATATCTCATATATCTTTAAAGACTGATATATATATATATATATATATATAATGCCACAAACTAAAGCAAGTGACTTGAAGTCATGCTGGTACGACTTTGTTCTCTGAAATGTTTTACCTAGTTATATATATATATATATATATATATATTTAAAAATCACAAAGGGAAGGAAGAGAATAAAAATACGGATTTAGTAGGCAAATGGTCACTGAAGTACTTATGTTAGTTGTTATGGAATGTTCTTGAGGGGCTTCTTTATACAAGCCCACATATTTGTGGAAGCTATTATGGCACTTAATTGTATTTACACCATCCTAGCACATTTACAAATCTTTCCTCCAATGTGAAACTAAAAATACAAAACCATTATAGTCATCTATACATGATTTGTCAGAGTGCCAAATCAGAACTGTTTAGCAATTGTCTGTCGGTTCTATGTTCAGGTGCATCTTGATATTTTTTTTTGACCTTTGACAAGTTGGTCTATAATGTTAAATTTAACATGTTGCATATGGTTATTTATTATTATATGATTATTCTGTGGGTGCTTCTTTGTAGTATCACAATATCTGTTTCTGCATTTCTTTATCTTACAATGATTTATTTTTGAGTTTGACTCAAAGCTATTCATGTTTTATTAGTAGAACGAAGACCATTAAAATGTAAGTCATTAAAAATAATAGTTTAACAGTAACATATTAATGTATGAATTTCATGCTTTATGAGAACTGGTGAAATCTGTAACTTGTAGTGTCTGATAAAACCTGAATTTGCACTGTAATGTTGTTTGAGTAATACAATTTTAATTGTTGCAAATAAAAAAAAAATATTTTGCTTCAAAGAGCACAAGAACAAAATGATTGTCAGTCCCTTGCATTTAAAGCTCAATTTGAATGATATTAACATTATATTCACCATATAATATTAATATTATGATTGACAGCAGAAGAGAATTGTTGTAGCCTCAAGTGAAAAAGTTTGAGTAATGGTTCAATGAAACAGTTTTGACAAGATAAATAATAGTATCATTGCATGTACATTGCAGAAAGCTTGTTTTGTAAATCATTACACAGAAATAAAAATGTAAAAATCACAGAGCAGGATTTGAACAAACACACAAAACACCAATAAACACTTAAAAAGAACAATTTGCATAATCCCTCACTTATTAACACACAGCAGAACAGGAATGATAAAATAAGCAACAAAAAATACTGTATTTACTCAATTTACAGCAAGAGGAGAGTTATTTGTCAATGACCTTTGTAGATATAAAAAACTGTAATAATAATAATACTTTTTATTATATTTTTATTTTACTTTCAATAAGGTTCCAAGGTGGAGTTGTGTTGTTTTGCCTTTAGCCTTATTTTTCAGTTCAGTAAGTAGTGAAACTGTCATCTTAGGATCTATTAAAGCCAACACACACACACGAGTACAGGCCGTACCGATCACTTCCTTTTTTTTTTTTTTACGTCACATTCACACAGGGACAAATAAAGTAAAAGTTTAACTCAAAATGTGTGGAAACTTTTTATTTAAACTGCTGTATACTAGAACCGCCAGAAGTCAGCAATATGGTTTCACAATGGTTTAACATCCTTATAAATATAACATTAATTTCGTAAATCTATGTAATGGGGGAGGGGAAATTTAAATTAAGTCCCCAATCATTTACTCACCTAATGTTTGATTCAAACCCGTTTGACTTTCTTTCTTCTGTGGAACACAAAAGGAGATGTTTAGCAGAAAACCCAAGCTGCTCTATTCCATACAGGGTGGATAGTGAAAGGAACTGATTAAAAGAAAATCATACAGGTTTAGAATGATGCTTAGAATGAGGGTGAGTAAACGGTGACATTTTTTTATTTATGGCTGAACATTCCTTAAATTGGTCTAAATGGCTATGATGTTTTCAGCCCATTCTCATCCCAAGGCTTCATATACGATCCTTTAGATATCCAACGCACATGGCACCCTTTAGCGTCAATATGACACGCAGATATATATGGGGCAGAAGGTGCCTCCTAGTCAGTGGTGGAATGTAACGAAGTACAAATACTTTGTTACTTTACTTAAGTACATTTTTCACGTATCTTTACTTTACTTAAGTAGAATAAATAGTGCATACTTTTTACTTCGTTACATTTTGCAGCAATTATTATACTTTTTACTCCACTACATTTCTACAACTTCTGTTACATTTTCATTACATTTTCTGATGCCAAAAAGTAATCTGACCGTCCGTTCGTTGCACGGTTTGTGTCACCAGTGACGTTTGGTTGCCATGGATACATCAATGCGTCTCCCACGCAGTGTGTTTATCGTGCAATTTATAAGCGAAAATTAGTTTTTACGTGCATAGGAAACGTCTCTGGTTACTTACGTAACCTATGTTCTCTGAATAGGGTACGAGAGTGAACCTATGAAAGAGAACACACCGTGTACGTTTGGTATGGCAAGCCAAGAGGTTCAGAATTACACCATAAATTAATCGCGTTTACTGCCAAGCATAGTTATTAACATATAGTAAGGATAAGCATGGTTTATATTGCCTAATTGCAAGCTTGTTTCAGAAATGGTGACAATAATTTTTTCCCATCATTATTGAACATCATTATAGGGAGTATTAGGTTGAATGAGTTAGATTTAAATGTTTTATTAATCATTAGAAGAGAATCAATTGTTATGCAAGTACTTTTACTTTTAATACTTAAGGTACATTTAAAAGCAGGTACTTTTTACTTTTTACTTAAGTATGGTTGTCATTGTGTTACTTCTACTTTTACTAAAGTAAATATTTATCTGGTTATTGCAACGCATTCTCATCCTTTAACGTCATATAGAACGCTATATGACAAAACGGCGCTATACTACGCACATGGCACCCGTTATCGTTAATATAACACGCGCTGTGAGGGCTAAGTTTAGGTGTGGGGTAGGGTGTGCGTGTCATATTCACGCTAAAGGATTTATAACGTCTTGGGTTCGCGTGTTATATTAACGATAAAGGGTGCCATGTGCGTAGTATAGCGCCGTTTTTGCATATAGCGTTCTATATGACGTTAAAGGGTGAGAACGGGCTGGTTATTTGTACTTTTACTTAAGTACTGAGATTCAGTACTTCCTCCACCACTGCTCCTAGTGGTCTAACCCTAACCCCAGACATAAACCTACTCTGTGCGTGTTATAGTGACGTAAAGGGTGCCATGTGCGTTGGATGTCTACGCATTGGCAAAAGCGTCGTATATAACGCCGCCTTGGGATGAGAATGCGTTGACGTTTTTCCAGGCTAACTATTGACTGAACTCTACAACTTTCAACTTCAAATTCCTGTATTATATGTATTTTAGAGAGTCTCACAATGCAATTTTCAATGAACACGATGTAGTATCTGGACAGAATATTTGGACCAAAATGTGCAATAAAAACCTTCAACATAATAACACAGCAGTACGGGATGTCAAAGTTGGCTAAACACTAACCAATGTAAAACTTTTCAATGGCAGCAGAAAGAGTAATCATCAAAAACGTGACAGAGTAACAGTCCAGTGACGTAGATCTCAGCCCCCTTTCTATGTAACAAATTAAAGGCTGACTAGAGGTTTCAGCCCTACTCCTATTACGCTCTTACACTACCTAGATTGAACCACTGCTCTCACCAGGACCACAAACGCAGAGACACAACTGATGAAAGCACTGCCAAGTCACTTAGAGAGGGATCAACTTTGAAAATGACTGCAGATTTAAAAGAAAACTAGCTAAAAGGGGAAACTGCAATCCTTTGTTTCTCCATGGACTTTTCATTTCAGGACAATCAAGCAGAAAGAGCACACTGGGAATCTTTACTTGGACTGGATTGTGAGATTTTGTGAAGGACAACTTCAGTCTGGAGAGGAGAATGAGACTGTAACTGCATCTTTAACTGTCATCCGTAACAATGTCGAACTCTACTTATCTCTGCCTGAGGGCAGTTTTCCTGGTGTGTTTTGTTCACCCTTTAATCCAAGGACTAAGCGCAGATGCAAATGTGGTCCAGAGTCCTCGTCCTCGACTGGAACCGAATCTCACTGGACTTCCAATAGTTACGTTTGAATGGCATCATGTTCAGACCCCATACCTGGTGATAATTTGGGTATTTGTGGCTGCACTGGCTAAACTATCAGGTATGTATCTTCCCAGGTCACAGGGGACATTCTCTGAATTTTAGCCAACGTTCTGGCGAGGTTCTTTCAAAGTTATGAACAAATGTTCCTCCAGCTAAATTAATAGAATGTTTGTTCAGAGTTATCTGGTCTTTAATAATGTAACAAAAACTATTTTTACATTGTACGTTAGACATGTTTCTTTTTCTGAAACATATTTACTTTTTTTAAAAATGTTGTTTGTTTCAGAACATCCAGAGAACATTTAAAAGTAACATTCCTATAATGTCTACAAAATGTTAGAGGTCACCTATTGTGGCATTTAAAATGTTCCTAATATTGTTCTGGGAGTCCCCAACAACAGTTTTACATGAATGCAATGACAAAAAAAAACACTTTTGTTGTCTAATAATATGCATTTATTTTTACTTGATTTGCTCACCGACTCCCAAATGATTCGTACGACTCATTTTTCCAAACCACTCCTTTGCGTGACGCTAATCGGCGGCGATTGGTCAGATGATCCAGTCAATTATTGTTTGTTAGCCCAACACATAAACATATTGATAAAGCACTGCAGTACTACAAGATGCTCTATTCTTTATGACAACTCCAATAACAGCGACAAACATTTCACATATTTAAAAAAAAATTGACATTGCGACCTAGAAGCTGCGCTGAGCGTAACTTACACACACACACACATACTTAGACCTTACCCAGATAGCAAACTGACATTGAATCAACGTGGAAACATGAAATCGAAACAATCGAAACAACAAATTGAAATCAACGTTGTTTCAACGTTATGAAAGCAAACCAATTTTCGATTTTCATTTAGCTTTGAAGAATGCCGCGTCTGACGTTGGTTCAACGTTAATTCGATGAGCAAAATCAACGTTGTTTCGATGTCATGAGAGACGTCGTTTCCACGTTAATTCAATGTCAGTTTGCTGTCTGGGTATGTAGCCCCGCCCCTTTTCAGTGTTGTGCTCGTTGTCTTTTGACTTCCGGTCTGTATTTCCAAGCACCTCTCACCACTATGCTCCTGCGCTTCTGCTGCATTCTCGTTACAGTGGGGCCAAAAAGTATTTAGTCAGCCACTGATTGTGCAAGTTCTCCTACTTAGAATAATGAGAGAGGTCTGTAATTTTCATCATAGGCACACTTCAACTATGAGAGACAAAATGAAAAAAAAAAAAAAAAAATCCAGGAAATCACATTGTAGGATTTTTAAAGAATTTATTTTTAAATTATAGTGGAAAATATGTATTTGGTCACCCACAAACCAGGAAGATTTCTGGCTCTCACAGACCTGTAACTTCTTCTTTAAGAAGTTCTTCTGTCCTCCACTCATTACCGGTATTATTGGCACCTGTTTGAACCCGTTATCTACAAGTTTCCGAGGGGCGCTCCTGTAAAAAATAAAGTGGGTGAAACTTCCGGTGAGGCGGCGGAAGTAGCATTCCAATGGTATTTTGTGTGTTAGTTAGCGAAGAGGCTAGCTGTTTTTCTGAGAATTATTTTACTATTGAAAGACGCAAATCTTTATGAGAGATGGTGTTACGGAGCTCAGGGACAACATGTGCTGTTCGCGGTTGTATGTATAACCGCATTAAACTAGTTCAGTGGATTAAACAAGATTGTTTTGAACATAAGCTGAAAACGAAATCAGAGTGATCCTGCCAGAGCCCGTCTCTGATCCTGCCAACGACTGTAGTTTCCATCACCTCCCAAAAGACGACGAATCTTCCTATGTACATTTGTTTAAATTCTTAATATTCTATAAACTCTATCAGCATGTGGTTGGCTGTTCGCTACTGATGTTACAACTAAACTCAGGATCAAAGCCTGTGTTGACAGAAAACCAAATGTGCCAGTTAATGTATTCAAGCAGCACATTCATTTATAATTTTGAATAAACTCCAAAGCACAATGACTAAGTGTGTATTTTTAATTTTTAAAATTATTTGTCAGCTCGCACAACTGTCTGTCACCATGCCTTGATGAGTATTGATTATTAATAATGTTATTATAATACTCCCAATCAACTACTGCGGAGGGTAAAGGTACTGTTATTTCACCCTTTTGAATTTCGTTGAGGTTATGTTCCCACATCGTTAGCTAGTTTGGATCGCAATAACTTGAATGACTGTCAACTGTTGAACGAGTGTGTGGTATGTCAAATCGCGCTTTGTTTACTTCCAACCGGAAGTCGCGCCCACTTTTGACGCAAGGCCTCATGGGGCGTAGGAAACTTGTGGATAAAAGACTCCTGTCCATAGCCCCAAACAGTCACACTCCAAAAGCAACTATGGCCAAGACCAAAGAGCTGTTGAGGGACACCAGGAAGAAAATTGTAGACCTGCACCAGGCTGGGAAGAGTGAATCTACAATAGGCAAGCAGCTTGATGTGAAAAAAATCAACTGTGGGAGCAATTGTAAAAAAATGGAAGACATACAAGAGCACTGATAATCTCCCTCGATCTGGGGCTCCACACAAGATCTCATCCCGTGGGGTCAAAATGATCATGAGAACAGTGAGCAAAAATCCCAGAACTACATGGAGGGACCTGATGAATGACCTGCAGAGAGCTGGAACCAAAGTAACAAAGGCTACCATAAGTAACACACTACACCGAGAGGGACTCAAATCCTGCAGTGCCAGGCGTGTCCCCCTGCTTAAGCCAGTATATGTCCAGTGAACGAAGGAGTGGCTCCATAAAAAGCATTTCAAGGTCCTGGAGTGGCCTAGCCAGTCTCCAGACTTCAAACCCATAGTAAATTTGTGGAGGGAGTTGAACGTCTGTGTTGCCCAGCGACAGCCCCGAAACATCACTGCTCTAGAGGAGATCTGGATGGAGGTATGGGCCAAAATATCAGCTACAGTGAGTGCAAACCTGGTGAAAACTTACAGGAAACGTTTGACCTCTATCATTGCCAACAAAGGTTATGTTACAAAGTACTGAGTTGTAATTAGGGATGGCTCGATACCACAATTTTGGCTTCGGTACGATACCAGAACCTAATACCTCGGTATCGATACTAAATCGATACCACAGTCGGAAAAAAAGAGTCTAAATTTAAGTGAATTGAAACAATTTTATTAAACACTGCTTGAAACTCTCAACTAACATATGTGCAAAGAAAAGTACCCCCCCCCCCCCCCCAAAAAAAAAAAAAACTTTTAAAAATTTTTAAAAATAAAATTATGTGTAGGTAAAATTTTGATTTGGGAAAACCACTGATATTACACAATTAAAATAGGTTAATATAATAGATTAACATAATAGAATAATGAAATGACGTAAACCATTAGCTGTCATGCATCAACAGAGAATTATCAACATTTATTGCATTTATTCATCTTGGTTTGGTTACTGTTTGTGTTTGGGCTCATATTATGCATATAATGCATTGCAAAAAGTAATGTTATGATGCTAAACATATATTAGGATATTACATTTTTAGGTCATTTTATTACTGATTGATCTAGAAGATTAATCAATGCTATATTGTTAGGCCAGGTTCCTTAATGAATGTTGACAAATATAGCTTAATTGTAGGCTAATATTATTAATATTTATATTACTACCCTATCTCTCTCTCTCTCTCTCTCTTCGCCACAGCCTCAGTAATGCCATTCATTTATCACTTTTATGCTTTATTAATTTAAATTAAATGAATATATTTGTTTGAAATAAATTGCAAAAATGAGATCATGAGACGTAAACTGAGATCATGAGACGTAAACTGAATTGGTATAGCGTGTCATGCAAGAAGATTTGAGCTTTCGTGTTTACCATATCATATTTAATTGATAAGCTCTTAGGTATGTGCGCTGTTCAGTGTTCAATAAAAGTCTAAATTAAATCAGTTGAATGATGAACTCACCAGTCGATCTCTTGAACAAGTCAGGATGAGCAACTGACGAGCGCTTTGGCAGATTTGATGTGTTGCCTTCCATGGCAACACATTATTGAAAGCAAAGTTTGCAGAGTGGTTCATTGAGGTCTGTGTCTACACTATTCTCATTACTTTAGTAGGCAAAGTAATGCCTTATTTCACTAATACTGCTCTCTCTATTTAATAATTTCGGGCGTGTAAAAACCCAAATGAAAAAGCTTTATTTCCACCGTGTTCCTTCGTTTGCCAGTTTCGCGTGACTTGCGTCAGTTTCGGTAGCGCACTGCCGCCTAGTGGAGAACTTCGGAAAAGCAGCTCATCAAATACCGAATTTAACAAAATGATGATATTGTACCGTTTTAAATTAATTATATATCGGTATTTTTGCAATACCGGTATACCGCGCATCCCTAGTTGTAATTAACCAAATACTTATTATCCACCATAATTTGCAAATAAATTCTTTAAAAATCCTACAATGTGATTTCCTGGATTTTTTTTTCTCATTTTGTCTCTCATAGATAAAGTGTACCTATGATGAAAATTACAGACCTCTCTCATTATTCTAAGTAGGAGAACTTGCACAATCAGTGGCTGACTAAATACTTTTTGGCCCCACTTACTTCACGCTGGCTCTGAACGAAAACACGCTGTGGAAAAGCGCTGGCCAAGTACTTTTTGTCCCTCTCTGCTATTATAGTTTTTCAAGATGGTGGAACTACATGGAAGCCTCCATGGACCTACCTGTCCCATGTATAATAAAGATAGGCCTAATAAATTCTTTGTTTACGAGGATAAGTCAGATAATTGGCAGAGGTATTTGTAAACCACTGAGGACATGTTTATGAATAAAAATATTGATTTTAAATAATAAAATACAAAAAATAGTACACATTGTTCCTTTAAGAATGTTTTTTTGTTTATTTTAGAACATCATTTTTGTTTGCTGGTTTGAACTATGAAGTAAAAATTGATTGACACTTAAAAAGTAAGAAATGAAATCTGTTGTGTAACATTTGTACTTGCGTACAATATAATTAGAGACAGTGGTCTTCCTCATGAATGAACTAAAGAGTTTGTTCTAAAGTTGATGTCATTCTTTAATGAGAGGTTGAATTTTAGTTCAGTTGAGTTCTGAGAAAGGAAGATGATCTCTTGATTAATACCTTGGAAGTGTAGAAACAATACAGTGTAACTTGACAAGTCCTGCGAAAGCTCAACGATTCACATGAAATAACGTTGTACGCACATTGCTACTCATGTAACTGGTTCATGATGAAGCATGAGGCTTGTGAATAATATGGTTAGTATTGGTATTCTTACCCTCATGACCAAAAATAAGGTCACGAGAAATATAAACTTAAAAAAATCATAAAAAATCATCTGTCTACTGTTCTCTCTCTGTATCTAGTGATTGAACTAAACCATCATGTCACCAGTGTGATCCCAGAGAGTGGAATGCTCATCATCGTGGGCTTTATTTTGGGAGGAATCGTCTGGGGAGCAGACAAGGCGCAGACTTTCAAACTGCTCCCTGCCACTTTCTTCTTCTACTTGCTGCCCCAAATCATTTTGGATGCAAGTTACTTTATGCCCAACAAGCTATTTTTCAGCAACCTGGGTGCCATTCTCATTTACGCCATCTTTGGAACCTGCTGGAACGCAGCCACAGTAGGCCTGTCGCTTTGGGGCTGCTATGAGGCTGGAGCGATGGGTAAATTCAATACTGTCATTTTCTGCATTCACTGTTCTGCTAATCTTCATGTTATTTAATGCACATTGGATGTCTGTTGCACAGATCAAACCCACATAATCCCTCTTTAAACAAAACAAGGATATAAAGCCCTTGAGCCTGAAGGGCAAATATGCCCTGCACATTTTAGCATATGCACCATTATAGAGAATATTAAATTAATTTGACAATTTCTGTAATCATCAGGTGACTTGGACATCGGTCTCCTGCAGTTCCTGTTGTTTGGTAGTTTAATAGCCGCGGTGGACCCAGTGGCTGTGATTGCTGTTTTCGAGGAAGTGCATGTGAATGAGGTGCTCTTTATCTTGGTGTTTGGGGAGTCTCTGCTCAATGATGGCGTCACGGTGGTGAGTATTATTTTCCTAATACGCTTTAAATGTCTGTTTTGTTGCATTGTGTTTGTTCCTGTCTTGACCTGGTTTCTAGTATGCTCGTTATTTAATTCATTTGTTCCCTCATTTAGTTCTGTTATAAATACTCCGTTTTGTTCAGTTCTTTGTCCTGTCTTATTATTGTTTCTGTAAGTGGCAGTTTTCTGAGTTTCCCCTGCCTGTTTTCTGAGTGTTTGGATTAAAAGAATATTTCCTAGAATTCTCCTTCATCATGCGCTTCCAACAGCCACCCGTGACAGAACTTTCCCTCATCCTCATTTACCTTCCAGCAGTGTTGCTGCTCTGCCTTGAGCAGAAAGACGGCTCACTGGAGGACCACACCCGGGACTTTTTAGACTTTTTACCTGGACCGCTCGCTTTGTGCTTTTTACCAAGCCTCAGCGGTCCAAGGGTGCTAGTCAATAACTAATCAGCTTTCACCATCGTCCCTGAGGAGCCCACCAGCCCCACTCCACCTATCCCAGATCCCAGTCAGCCATCACCCAAACAGACGGAGCTGAACTCCACCGCAGACACGGAGCCAGCATCTGCCGCAGAGAACTTGGCAGGAAACAAAGCTTAGCCATGTTCCGCCCCGGAGCCTCATCCCAACAATGCGTCTGACCAGGTACGCGAGTAGGCAACAACACCCATCCCCGAGGGAGTTCTGGTGGAATTCAAGGGCATGGATGGAAGCCCCGCCCACACTCCCATTGTGGTGAATGTGCTAAGCCTGGCCTCTGGGAATTTAAAGTAGGATTTTGGGGAGGTAATTTCCCTGTTTCTCTCGTCCCCTTTGATCCTGCCCAGCTCAGAGTTTCTTGTGTCTCCCGAGTTTCCTGTTTCTCCCATATTTATTGTGTCCCCTGAGTTTCTTGTGTCTCCCAAGTTTCCTGAATGCCCACCCAGCCTAGATCGCCCATCTCTCCCCACTCCTATACCCGAGTCAGCCAAGTCCCCAGCTTCGCCTTGGCAAGGGGATCCCCTGTCTCCGATTCCAGCCACAGAGCCCTGGACTTCGCCTTGGTCCTCCAACCCATCAGCTCAACTTTGGCTCAATGCTTCCTCGGCTCCACCGTGGCCCGCCATCCCACCAGCTCCACCAGGCTCACTTGTCCACCAGTCTCTTCCTAGTTCAAATGTCACCCTGGTTCCACGACAGGATTGCAGACTGCCGATTGCACCTCTGCCTTTCCCTATGGCTCCAACGTTGTCCTCAGTCCCAGGCGTCTTCCAGATCTTTGCCTCCGCCTCAGTCCGATTAACCGTAGGCTCCACCTTGGACTTCCAGACCTGCAGTGTTACCCTGGCTCTGTGTCTCCTCGGCTCCACCTTGGCCGGCTTTATCGCAGGAGATCGTACCCTTCATCATTCAAGTCCCCACCTTGCCTCCTCCGTCTTGCAACTCTGCCCTGAACCATCATGCTGACTGTGGCCTGGGTCATCATCTGACCCCTTCTGCTTCTGGATCCTCCCTCCATCCACTCCCCCATGGACTGATTTTGTTCGCCCTGGACTTTTTTTTTCTCTCATGTTCCACATCCTCGTCCAGAGCCCTCGCCTTCCCTTCTCAGTTTGACCTTGTACGGCGCAAGGATGCGCCTTTCCAAAGGGCATACTGTCAGGAGTATGTTTTGTTGCTTTGTGTTTGTTCCTGTTTTAGTAGGATGTTCATCTATTGTTTAAATGATATTACTTTGTATCAAAACGTTTAGAGAACATTCAAAAGTAACATTCCCATAATGTTAAAAAAAAATTAAGTGGAATGTTTCCTTAACAAGCGCATAACCAAGAAAAAAAAAACATTTTAAAAACTGGGATGTTTTCAACATTCAGAAAACATTTAGAAAAAAATGGTATAATACATTTTTTGGGGAACATTAGCAAAACATTTTCATGTCAAGTTTTTTTTTTTGTCTTTCTTTCGTATAGGTGCTTTACAAAGTATTTGATGCTTTTGTTGCTCTTGGAGGACCAAGGATTGACGCCACAGAGATTTTTAAGGGCATATGTATGAACACTCAACTCCACTCCCCATACATTTATGCAAACACAATAATATCCTTTCTTTTAACTTAAAACTTATTACTGTTACAGTTTCATTTGTTGTGGTGGCATTTGGAGGCTCGTTTCTTGGCGTTGTGTTTGCCATCCTGCTGTCCCTGCTGACCAGATGCACCAAACACATTCAGATCATCGAAGCCGGCTTTGTCTTTGTGGTGGGATACCTGGCTTACCTGACAGCAGAAATGCTCTCTCTCTCTGCTATTCTTTCGTAAGAGAACAATGTAACACATACAGACAATTTGGGAATATACAGTAAACATCAGTAATGCAGGAATTTAGGCTCAATGCATAATGTTTCAAGCAATAAATTTAGCTCATGAAAAAGATTGGCTTTCTGTGTCACAGGATCACTTTCTGTGGTGTTTGCTGTCAAAAGTATGTGAACGCCAACATGGACGAGAAATCGGTCACAACAGTTCGTCATGCCATGAAGGTGCTTGCGAATGGCTCCGAAACCATGATCTTTCTATTCTTGGGCATTACAGCCATTGATACGGAAATATGGGTTTGGAACACAGGTTTCATTCTCCTCACTCTCCTCTTCATGTTTATCTACAGGATCATAGGTGGGTTTTTTAAAATACAGACAACTCTATTTAAAAAAAACCCTTTCCAAAATAGGCAAGGCATCCTTCTTGAACAGATTTATAGATTTATTCTATATTTTCAGGTGTTTTCTTGTTTACTTGGTTGTTAAACAAGTTCAGATTGGTTCCCATCGAGGTCATTGACCAGGTTGTAATGAGCTACGGTGGCCTGCGGGGGGCAGTAGCGTACGGATTAGCAGCAATGCTAGACAAAGACAAGATCCCAGAGAAGAATCTGATGATTAGTACCACACTCGTTGTGGTGTATTTCACTGTCATTATTCAGGTTAAAAACACACCCATCACTCTTATAATAATTATGAGACTCTAATATATATATATATTTCGTACTGTCCTGTAGTTAAATAATGTGTCTTGCTTGTTTTTAGGGAATCACAATGAAGCCATTGGTTCAGTGGCTCAAGGTCAAAAGAGCAGCTCATTCGGACTTGAAACTTGTTGAGAAACTGAACAATAGGGTAACTATAACTGGCAATTTTAATATTTAATATAATATATATAATATTTTAAAATTGTATAGTTACATCAAACTATAATTTAAATAAACACATTTAAATATATATTTAGACGTGTATGCATATATATGCCTATATATTATACCATATTTGAAAACAAATGAATAAAATATATATAATCATGTATTAGTTTGTTTACATGTCAAAATTTTGTTTATTGTTTATTAGTTTTATTTTATTTATTTAATATTGTTTTCTTAGTGTTTTTATTTTATGTGTTAATGTTACTCAACTAATTGTTTTTAAAATTATGAATATTTTTTTAATTAGGCATTTGACCACATACTAGCAGCAGTGGAGGACATTTGTGGTCGTATTGGAGATAACTGGTGGACCAGAGGGTATGCTTTTCACCCTTCTGTGAATAACCTCAAATATTTATATGAATTAAATAAAATGAAATGTGTTGACACTTGCTCTCAGTTGGAACAGGTTTGAGGAGAAGTATATCTGCAGGATATTGATGAAACCTAAGGCCAGAAAAAACAAAGACTACCTCTTTAATATCTTCCACAAACTCAATCTGGAGGATGCTATGAACTACGTCAGTGAGGTGAGATCATAGACTGGCTTCATATGTCGCATAATATTGCCTTTTCTATTTTAATTTCATATACAAGCATGGTAGATTGCATTGTAATACACATTTACTTCAGTACTGTTACTGTCAACAATGAAGAAGATCATGAAAACTGTATGTCACTTCTTTCTGTCTTCATGTAGGGTGAACGCCAAGGTTCTCTGGCCTTCAGTCGTAGTGATGAAGCAGCCAACATAGATTTCAAAAAACAATATGGTTCAGAATTTTCAGATGTGATGCCTGATATAATGGTTGATATGTCAAATTACGAGTTTGGAATCGAAAATGTGTCAGTAACCTCCATTGTGTAAGTGCACTGACTATGTTGGAAACACATTTAAACAATTGCTTAATCAAAGTTGATCATAAAAGAATTATGCCTAATGAAGGAGAGGAATCAGATCTAGCTACATGTGGGACTAAGAATCTTTGCCAGGGTTGCAATGCACAAAGAGCTGAAATTTGACAATTCAATTCCCTAGATGGCGAGACGTGGCAATAGTAAAGATTGTTTTGCCTCTTGTTGATTAGAAAAGACACTATTCCCTCAATATCCCGGGATATCCATGGACAAGACAGGAAAAATCCGGTGGATGACATCAATGCCCATCATCTTCTACAGCAGCACCTGTACAGGAGCAGAAAGCATGTATGAATCGCTCTTCACCAACACGCGCGCACACACACGCATATAGTTTGCATCTCATTTGGCCAATCTGTGCCTCTCTTTCTGAGCAGCACCGTCACAAATACAGCCGCAGTCACTTCAGCATCAACCAAAGTGAAGACGAGGTGCAGGAGATCTTTCAGAGGACCATGAGGAGCCGCCTCGAGTCCTTCAAATCAGCTAAGATGGGTGTCAACCCTGCTAAAAAGATCACTAAGCACCACAAGAAGGAGCTACATCAGGTATTAGACCTCCATTACATTTCTTTCAACCAAATCAGTCAATTATAGGATTGCACCTCAAACTTTATACATATTTTCAGATGTCTAATGGACACCAACAGGGCCAGGACCATCTATATGGAGATGAAGGTAACAATATTTTATTTATAAGCATCATTTATTAAAACTTATGACACTGAGAGACTGGCTGCAATTAATTGCATTTACATATTTTTAAATATATAAATTATACTTAAATATAATTATACATATAATTTTAAATAGATAAATTGTAACAATGTATAATATATAAAGATATTTCATTTAAATAATTATATATTAATATACACATATATAATGGAATATAGTAGACTAAATAAACAAAAACATATTAAAAAAAATAAAAATCTTAATCTTACAAAATACAAAACATAAACAACCTCAACATGGGATTCCCTCAAGTAAAATGTATTCTATATAAGCAATGACATTTTCCACCATTTATTTGATTATTTATACTTATTTATTAAGTTATTCTTCTCTATTTTTTATTTATATATTTAGTGTTTTTGTTTTTTTAGTTGACAGTGCTGTGGGTAGTGAGACTGGTGCTGTGAATAGTACTTTTATGAGAGACACATATACATTTGGAGGTAAGAAAAGAGTCTGACTCTGAACAGATGTTGCTTTGTACATAAAGAGCAATAAATCTATTCAATAATGTTAACCATTCTAAACTATTCATTTGGGATGTGTTGTTTGGGTCAAGACCCGAGACAATAAAATGTGATTTTGTCACATCATAATGTAATATTTTTAATACAAATGTAAAGTCATCCACTTTATTAATGTTTTTACTGTACAATTGTGCAGTGTTTGTGGAGGTTTTAGGTATTTAAACAATTTTAACATAAATAAATGATTTTTTTAAATAGGTTGTATGCCCCTTTATCTTGTGTGTTTTCTGCATTTAAACTGATTGTTTTATTGTTGTTGACATTGTGTAACAAAAAGCAATTTTCATAGTCTCCTATTGAAGTCTCTAAAAAAATAATTAAATTAAATTATATAAATTTTAAAAATTCCTCAAATTCACCCAACACTGCACAAATGTAGGGTAAACATTAATAAAGTGAGCGATATTACATTTGTTTAAAAAAAAAAACACGTACATTATTATGTTACAAAATCAAATTTATTGTGTGGGGTCTCACTATAAAAAATATTTTCAAGATTTGTTATCACAACATATTTTCTTTTGTCAAATCAACTTTATAATAATTTATTTAGTTGAGATAACTTATTATTTTGAGTTTCTGATGGTTAAATTAATCTACTTCATTGTATTAACTCACTTTTCCAGTTCAATCAACTTAACATTTTAAGGCAACCCAGGTTACTTACTTTTTTTAAGTTAAACCAACAAAAAATGTTTACAGTGTAGTAATAATCACAACATTTTTTCTTTTGTCAAATCAACTTAAATAATTTATTTAGTTCAGATAACGTATAATTTTGAGTTTCTGATGGTTAAATTAATCTCCTTCATTGTTTTAACTCACGTTTTCCAGTTCAATGAACTTAAAATTTTAAGGCAACCAGGTTACTTACTTTTTTAAGTTAAACCAACAATATTTTTTTACAGTGTAAAGACCCCAAACATCTGGAGTGTGACCTTTTTTTCACTCTCATACTAACATACAACAAAATATGATTCCAATTAAATTTTTTTTGTTTGAGCAAGTGTCAACCACCACATCAAGTCTCATGCCATTTATATTTTCTTCAAAAAGACCCTGAATAAACACATTTGCATAAAAGGTTAAAGCTTTTTTTTATGTTTCCTCCATATCTCATAAAAGCTGGCATAGAGAATCCAGCATTCATGCCAGATATGGAGAGTCCTATTCACAGCCCACCCTGGCTAATGGAGACTGAGATGGACATGGCTGTCGCACCCTCCCAGAGGGCCCAGAGACGCCTGCCCTGGACGCCCAACAGACTGCGGCGTTTAGCACCCATGAGGATCAGCACCTGCTCCACAGACTCCTTCCTGATGGCTGATGTTTCTTTAACTCTAGAAGAGCACGAGGAACCGCCCCAGGGAGACGATGAAATGTGAGTACGCATTCACCTGTTAACCAAAACTTGTCTGAAAAAAAATACAAGTGTATTGTTACTGACCATTATTTCTGAATACAGACGACCAGTCTTTGAATAGAAACTGGGACAAGTAGATTTGTCACAAAGCACATCCACAGACTTGACTGTTCCTGTACCGTCTACAGTGAGGATGTCTAATTCTGCTCATGGAGGGCCACTGTCCCTCAGAGTTCAGATCCAAACCTAATTAAACACACCTGTCCCAGTTAAGCAAGGTCAAAGTTGGAGCTGAACTCTGTGGGACAGTTTGGACACCCCTGGTCTACAGATTACAGTCCGATCTAAACGAGGTGGAACAGGAGGAATTGCTGCAGGAAATCCCATCGAAACTGCCACACGCCAATGAAATTGCTGCAACAGTGAAAGTATATTAAAAACAGGGCATATAGGTCCCCTTTAAAATAGCCAAAAACCTTCAGTTTACATCATAGCCATGAACATTATTTGCTTGTTTCTTCTAGTAAGTTTTTAAATGCATACTGTATTTTGCTGTAAGGGTTTTCTTAACCTTTACTGTACTACACTAGCCGATAGATGTTCTTAAATCAAATAAAAACTCCAATTTTGATTTCTTTAGAAAATGGTGTGTGGGGGAAAGGTTAAGACAGGGATATATTTTGTGCAATAATGCTGATAGTGAGAGCAAAGCCATTTTGTCTTTCTCAAGATTCACCTTTTGGTTTAATTTTTAATGGCACTTTAAAACAGTGATGTCACCTCTACAAGGCACATTCTTCCCTGCACCGGAAAATTAATGTAGCTACATCGATGGTTTTAAGTAAATAATTATACAAAGCGAGTTTTTCATTCCTCTGGAAACTTGTAGAAATCAGTGACGATGTTAGTGTTTTAGTCTGTATGTGAGTGAAGGTGTCAATTGTTATGTTTGTACATGGAAAAGGTCATATTATTTTAAATCAGTTGTTTTTTCTTGTCATTTAAATAATGTATTTCTCTGGGCATTTTACTTTCTTTTGTGGAATTAATAAAGAATTTATCAACATGTTTTATGTATCTAATGAATCATATTACATTAGCCTCATCTTCATCTGTTCGATTTCTATGATAGTTTTATTTACATCTATGAAAGAAAATGACACTGAAAACAATCACACTTCAGCTATTGTTGCCTTACTATTATTTATATATTATTATAGCATTTGATAAAAAATGAATGCATTTTCAAATAAATATTTAATTAGTTTTAGAATTTGTTCTGTGCTTTAATATTTTTTAAATTATGTATATTTAGCTTCATGTCTATTCAGATTAAGTAATTATAGTACTTCAACTTATTTCAGTTAAGATTTCTAATTTTCATTGATTTATTTGCTTTCAGCCTTAATTCAATTTTAGAAAATAATTTAAGTTAATAACAACACTGAGATGCACACTCCTTTCTTGCACAGTAAACAGGAATGCATACATTCAATATTTATTCATTAATTAAGTATAATTTTTTGTCCAAGACAAACCATTCAAAAGACATCCATCAAAGTTTGCATACATACATTTTAATTGAAATATTGACAATTAAATAGAACAACCAAATAAAAAGACCCAAGGAAAGACCACGATTTGAAGGGTTGAGATAAAACAAAAGAGACAATAATATATTTTAAAACCGGACAGTTCTGTTAACAATATTTCATCACACTATAACTAAACCGTTATGTCAGAGCATTGAATGCGTGTTCACAATGGAGAGAGTGATAAATAGTAAATATTATTTATAATACAAAGCAAGATTCTCATCTTAAAGAAGCTTGCATTGCATGATAAATCTGGATGTTGATACTCCTGCTCATCTGTAATGTGCTATATTTAATCACAGACATAAATATCATTATATAATCACCAAATCGATCTGATTAAACATGTTAGTAAAAGTAACCGTTGGATTCATGGAGTTCATTTATGTCAAAAACTGGAATTCAGGCCAAATATTAGTGAAATTACCAATTACGTTATTGCTATTTCATCATGAATAGAGAACACAGATTTGACACTTTTGGAGACAAAAAAATAAAATAAAGGGAAAACATCACTTGGGATAAGTTTCCAGGCTTCATACAGTATAGGTTGATCTATTTTTGCAGTGCCAAATCTTTATAAAAAGTGTAGAAATTTTGGTCCAGAGACCTTATAACTGGCAAGCTCTGTGATTTGATGTGTTCTTGGCGAATAAAGAGGCACAATCACACCCACACATACAGTTTTAACACTCTTAAACACACATTATACAGTATATCATATCAATATAACTTCAATATAGGCTTGTTGGGCCCTTGAAAAGGGATTTTTTTTTTTCGGTCTGAAAACAGCACCATCAGAAAAGGCACATTCCACTAACTCATCTGCCCAAAGGATGAATCTTCACCTCAACAAAGTCAGGAAAATAAAGTCAAGAAGCAAATCCTCTAGGCTTGAAGAAAACAGTTTATCACTCATCTATTCAGACACCAATAACATGACGAGATCAAGAGGACCAGTAGCCTACAGGCTTTTTCAAATGTGCTTGTGTGTGAATTGCCATGCTAAATAGAAATATTTGAGGCGGTACCTTCATGTTTACGTCGATAAAAGCAATGAAGAATAAAAAGAGGACTGAAGGTTCATCCCTTTGTGAACAACATCATTTCTGTCATAAATACCGTAGGACGATGCAGAGACACTCACAAACGACTTTTGAAAAAATACGAGACGAACCTAATAGTCTATTGCATATTAGCCATTTTTTTTATATTAGTCACTATCATGATTAACATCACTATTTTCATCTTTTGCTAAATATTTCATAGACTTTGTTAGCAAAAATAATTGATGTGCATTATGCAGTTACGTTATTTTAAAAATATACAAATACACTTCTCTGAATTAAAAACGCTTCAAGGAATCCGCCGTCCAGCTTTAAGCCAAGGGGTGGAGAGTGTCGTGTCACAGTTGTAGTGCGAGGGGCACTTTAAGCCAAACCCACTAACTAGAATAGCACCACCCCTATGCAATGCCCCACCTACTTTTTATTTTTTATTCGCAGTTTATTCCGTGGCAACTTCGAAAGGCTGTATAAGCTGCCATAAAGCCAAACATTCATATGGGTGCAGGTTCTACTGATCACTCCCCTTTTTCAAGTAAGTTCAAATGCTGGTAGCGGCAGAGAAGTAACAGTTCTCAGCACATTGAAACAAAAGAAAAAGAGCACCGAAGCAAGAGCATGTTTTTGTTTTTTTGACAAAACAGACCTAAATTCCAGTTTACTCGCTAAAACAGACATTTTGTAAGAACAAGTATGCGTGTATGAGTATTTTTGTATAGAAAAATGAGTGAACTAACCAAATATCACAAATACCAAACAAGGCTCTAAAGTCCTGGTGAAACACTCCATGACAAGTGTTCACACTAAAGATTAGTGTGGTTAACATCCCCCGAATTACAGCACCACACCTCTTAGCACCTCGGGCGTTTCGCCAAATCTGAGACTATACAGATTTTTAAGTGCAGCAATATATTTGTCAGTCATTTCTCAGAACCTCTCTTTCTCTCTCTCTCTCTCCACATATAAAAGCAGATGTAATTTATTATCATGTAAAATAGCAGCTAGACTGGTCAAGACGTATTTGTGGGTATAGGGCAAAAAGACTACAGTGCCATTCACATTAAAGGCGATGTGAAAGTGTGCCAGAGGCCACAGAGTTAACAAATATAACCCTCCACCTGCCCTGCTACAATCCAAATGCCTTTACTCAATACTCCCTGCCACCCCTGTTTTCGGAGGCACATTGGTTTGGTCTGTGTGGAATGCAAGATGAATACACAGAGACTTTGAAAAAGCAGGGACTTTGAAGAAAAGAGATCCAAATAAACAGAGCTTTAAAGTTCAAACGAAAGTTTAAAAAGTATGATTGAAAATTCAGAGCAAATGTTTGAAAATTCAAAACAAATGTTTGAACATTCAGAACAAATGTTTGAAAACTCAAAAGAAAGTTCAAAAAGCTTTTGAAAGTTCAAACTAATGTTTGAAAATTCAAAAAGCTTTTGAAAGTTCAAACAAATGTTTGAAAATTCAAAAAGAAAGTTCAAAAAGCCTTTGAAAGTTCAAACAAATGTTTGAAAATTCAGAACAAATGTTTGAAAATTCAAACGAAGGTTCAAAAAGCTTTTGAAAGTTCAAAAAAAATGTTTGAAAATTCAAAAAGAAAGTTCAAACAAATGTTTGAAAATTCAGAACAAATGTTTGAAAATTCAAAACAAATGTTTGAAAATTCAAAAGAAGGTTCAAAAAGCTTTTGAAAGTTCAAACAAATGTTTGAAAATTCAGAACAAATGTTTGAAAACTCAAAACATATGTTTGAAAATTCAGAACAAATGTTTGAAAATTCAGAACAAATATTTTAAAATTCAAAAGAAAGTTCAAAATGCTTTTTAAAGTTCAAACAAATGTTTGAAAATTCAAAACAAATGTTTGAAAATTCAAAAGAAAGTTCAAAAAGCTCTTGAAAGTTCAAACAGATGTTTGAAAATCCAAAAGACAGTTTGAAAGTTTGAAAGAAAGAAAATGACCCGGGACTTTTAGTCAGTTCAACGATTCAAATTGCCCTTAACAACAAAATGACCTTAATAACAAGTTTCAATAGCTAAATATCTGTCCAACCGTATATACACGCCACTTACTTTAAATATAGATTTAACTAAAACGTACCCCAATAGAATTGCATTTTAGGGATATTTCCTATAAAACAGGCACTTTGTCTCATTTGACTTTTAACATGAAAGGTCTGCCCAAGATCTTAACAGCAAACTGAACCTTTTCCATTCAACATATCAATAAGAGTAACCATCCCCGCTGCAAACTCAATCCAGCATTCCAGCCATAAAACACATCATTCATTTCAATAAAACCTGCCAAATCCATGGCGTCCGAGTTCACTTACACAACGCCACATACAACAAAAACATTTTTAAAATGAAAGCAGTCACTCATAAGGTACTGTTTGCATTGTATATGAAAGTCTACGACAGAGCCGTCAATAATTGGCTTATTGCACTAAAAGGCTTATGGGACAGTTTTTTTTGTCAAAGTTCACAGGGCTAAAATGCTCAATTAAGAAACTGATAAGTTAAATAGATAATTTACAGATGCACTATTGCACTATATTGACAATGCAAGTTAAAAGCAACATTATAAATAAGCTCAAAGAACAAATGAGAATGAATGAAATGTCCAATAATAATGGATAACAGGCCTCTGAGTTGCCTTGGGTGGAATTATATGTGCACACACATCCATCGAGTGTGTTACGGTCATGCTCTGACTGATTCGAACAATTGCGTTGTAAGCGCACACAAACCGAACGAGGCACAAAGCGTTCAACGCACATACAATAACATATGGTTAACTACGTGGAAACTTTTTTACCGACTCTTGAGTTTCAAAGTTCAAAGTTCCTCTTTTGGTGATTCTGCAGCCCTTAGCTAATCTGTCACCTCTGCTTAATGAGCGAGCCGACAGGAAAGACGGCAGGAACCGCAAGGAGCTCAATTTTCCAGGCAGTGCATGGGCCAGAAAGTTAATGTATCACAGAAGTATAAAGAATCATTTGAAAGAAGGAAGAAAAGTGGTGTCTCCAATGTTCAAAAAGCGGAATAAGACATGGACACATGGTAAATGAGACGTAAAGGAACAAATGTGGATGTCCGACAGGTTGGAACAAAATGGAATGACATTTCAGTTGTCGTTTTTGCAGATTACAGATTTTTTTTTTTCTGGAAAAACATGACTTACTAGTAAGAGTAACTCGTGAAATATCAAGCCTGGTCACAGATTAGCGCAATAAATGTCCAGAGGAACAGTGGAGGACCTACAGCAAGATGTCATTGCAAACTATTAGCAAAACCTTACACTGCCCTCTAGTGGCATTCCACCAAAATCCTTCACCAAACCTAATAAAATACTAATCCTAAACCAAAGGTGTTCAAACACACTTACTCTGAACCTGAAGATATTGATGTTCAGCTTCATGTGTGTTTGATTAGTTGTGAAACTAAACTTTGTAGGAGATCTCGGCATAAGCAGGGCTAATCACTCCTGTCCTAAAGAAATAACACTGCCTCATTCGCTGATCTAGCATGATTTGATCGAGCCGACCTTTAAGCTTGGTTTTGTGACCTAAGCAGGCAAAATGAAAAGTTAAACAGATCTACAAATCTAATAAATAATGGTATAGCTGCGATCTACATATTAAAAACAATCAGTAAGCGAAGGCAATTGGAAAGATTGGCTGTTTTTCTATTGCATTCCTCTTGTAAGTTCGGTTACATTTGGTTCTCTTTAGCAGCCTGTGATTGGGAGAAGCCTTCCTCCTCTAAGTGCATGATGAATGGTGATTGACAGGTCTGTGGAGGCGGGGCTAAGCAAAGTACATGGTCCTCAGAGTGTCGTGATGGATCTGCACAGCTTTGGCCAGGGCCTGAGGATCTCGGCCGTTACTCTGACCCGACACATGGCTGCCTTCCGCGCTGTGAAAGAGGAGAAAGCAATGAGCAGACGCCAACATTTACACTATGAAATCATACATTTTCCCTGACATCCCAAGGAGATGAAGGTACACTACTATTGCTGCATAGAAACCTGTGACTGAATGAATGCGACAACTTCCTGAATTCAAACCAAGACTTTGAATCATTGAAATGATGGATATTTTGGCTCACTTTAACAAAGGAGCGCCTATGGCAAGCAAGAATATGCAAAGCCTATTCAAATCAAAGTGATTGACAGCTTCTAAAAGCCTTTCATTTAAACAAATTGAATTTCTACTTCTATGTACATAGACATCATCAACTCACCTGTCATGCTCTTTATCCACTAAATGGTAACGGGCTCTAAAGGCCACCAGGTGGGCATAGTAGGCTGGTGCAGGGATGGAGACGGAGCGGGTACAGCGCACGTATGTGTGGCACAGCTGGTAGGTCAAGAGCTGGAACTCATCGGCTGTAAAGCAGTTGTCGTCCCATAGCACGTGGTAGTGTGAGGGTCGGCTTGTACCCTGGGTAAACGTGGAATTTAATGCAATTTACTCAATTCTTCCAATTTGTGTAATTGTGAATTCAATTAATCAGTCGTGGCTTTGTGTGTTCATACCTGTATTCCAGCATGACTGCACAGATAAAAGTCAAATTCATAAGGATGGGTGATATCAGTGTCCACTGTGGTTCCTGCTGGAATGTTACCACTGCGGCCCACCTTTGAAAACAAATAAACGAATATTACGAAAAAGTGTGTGTGCGTGTTGCAAAAGTGACATCGTTTTTAAGAGAACTCTCTCATATTCACCCTCTCAGTACGGTCAGCGCAGAAGAGACGAGTGTGGTGACGTTTCTGTACGACGATGTAGGTGATTCCCGGTTGATAGTCCTTCTCAAGGCTGATACAAGCTTCACGTATGGCCAGCAACTCATAGTACAGCACCTAGAAGGCAAGATGTTGAAATGGCTTTAGGGCTGTCGGTGAGTGTGAACTCTGATTGGATGTCTAGTTAAGTGAACGAGTCAGTGCTCGAGAATTAAAGCGAAAGTGATGAAAGAGAGCAAGGAAGTCAATGATATGTCTAATGATATGTTATCCTACCCGAGCATTCCAAAAAGCGACTAGCAGGTGCTGCTTTTTTACGTTTCATATGTCTGAGTAAATCTCGGATATCTTTGTTTCGGTTCCTCTTTTTGAGTGACTAAAATAGACTGCAATCGGCTGTAGTCTGTGCTGTGTGCTCACGCGGATCTTTTTGGCCTTGACACAGCCGACGAGAAACGACAACCCATGATTTACTCACCCTCAAGCCCTGCTATGTATATATGACTTTCTTCTTTCAGATTCTAGCTTCCGGCCAAACACAGTCTACTTGCGCCTAAAGTGCAACTCATGACATTGGAAGTAGCGTAGTGCGTCAATCCGATTGTTCGTTCGCTGGAAGCTAGTTCCTTAGCTAATTTTACTTTATAAAGTTGGATATTTTTCATACAAAAACTCATCGTTTCACTTCAGAAGGCCTTTATTAACCACCTGGAGACGTGTCAATGAACTTTATTGAGCTTGAACTGTTGGTTGCAATACACTGCCATTAATCAAGCTTGGAAGATCCATGATTTTTTTATATAACTCCAATTGAATTCGTCTGAAAGAAGAAAGTCATATACACCTAGGATGGCTTGAGGGGGAGTAAATCATAGGCTAATTTTCATTTTAAAATGAACCACTCCTTTAAGACCTGAATAAATGAAAATGAATACTGTTCATAAGACAGAGAGTGTAACTGGAGTGCCTCACCTGTCTGAACTGTCCCTCAGACACGCCGTCCCTGTAGAAGATGATTCTGGTGGGTTTGTAGTGGGTGGACTTGTAGAACTGGATGAGCAGCTCTCGCACCATGGACGCCAGGTCCTGAATCACTTCCTGTCTGGGCCTCTGGACACGGACTGTAGCACAGTACCTGCTGGGGTGAGCGTCCATGCTACCCACCACCTGTTCAGCAACAAATTTGTAGTGAGGAGAAGGAGAAAAATAGCAGTATTTCTTTAGTCACCATGAAATAATTTGTATTGCAGTGTTTATTATTATTAAACTTATTATTATAAATTATTATTTATTAAATTATTATTATTATTATTATTATGAATTATTATTATTACAATAAATGATTTATCCGTGCACATCATTTTTTTATTTATTTATGTGCCCTCGTAATCTTTTATTAAAATAATTTCCCTCCCTTTTGCTTTGTTCTCTAATCTCTTCTCTAATGACAGGACAACCTGTCATTCACATGAACCAAATCAAGTCCCGCTCTACATTTGTTCTTGTTCGAGAAGCCATTTCACTCAACTTTTGTACTTTGATTTCAGACTTTAAAATATCCATTCATATATATGGACACAGAAATATCTGTTCAACAATTTCCAGGTCCCTTATTATTATATGATTTGAGATGTGTATGATGTAGTGCTGTCAAACAATTAAAAAAAATTAAATCGCACATTTTCTTTAATTAATCACGATTAATCGAAGGCCAACATTCAAGTTGTTAATATATTTTTATATTATCCAAATTTCACATTTAAACTCCAAATCAATGTAGAAAGAAATCAATGTGGTCATTATAATGTAACACTTGCCAAAGGATGATTTGTAAAAAACTGATTATGCATTAATTGCATTAAATATTTTTAACGTGTTAAATTGAAAAAATAAATAAATAAATTATCGCATACACGAACGAGTTAATTTTGATTGCACTAGTATGATGTGATGACATTGTAAAGTGTCTTATGTATATGTGGTCGGTCTTTCTCACAGCTGCAATGGAGGGTTTCTTTCCATCTCCTGCGGGCGGATGAGTGACATCAGCTCCCAGAAAAATGACGGGCTGCTGGAAAACAGACGGGCTAAAAAACAAACAATATAAATGCACACAAACAAGATGTTTAGTACATTTAAGGAAAGCATGTCCAAACAAGAGAATTAAGTTTTCAGTGAAATGAATGGAGTGACTTAATTCACTTTTGATTTCTCTTACCGCTGATGGGGTACCAATATGTTGTTGATGCCGCCAAGTTTGACATTGATCTTGAGACACAGGTTGGAGAGGGTCTGAGGGGAGGTCTTCACTACATTCTTCACCTGAACGCATTGAGTTGCCATTCCCAGAAGTGTGTCTCCAACGCGTTTCACTTCCGCTGGAGAACGAGAGCACAGACTTGAGTGCAACAGCCAGCAACTCAAAGAATATATCATGGGAAAATAAACACCAAATTTAAATCATTTAATTTGACAAAAACAAGATGGTGGCGAGTATGACTGACGTGTTACAAGTTCCAAACCAGTTTGGAAGTTTTTCGCGTTGGAGGTAAAACTGTATATAGTTTACTACTTGTACTTTAATGTGTTCACTGTGTATATTGTAATTTGTATACATGGTTAACTGCACGTGTGTATTTACCATATACTTCTCATCCATACTTCTAAAAATATGTTGACTAAAATATGTTGAACTGTTGCACACATCTGGGTGTCAATTATACAAACAACACATTTTTTGTGTATAATCCTGTATAATACTTCATTACAATATATAATTACATATTTCACATATACATATTATTACACATATACACTACCATTCAAATGTCTGGGGCCATTAATTTTTTCATTAAAATAAAATTGATACTTTCATTCCACAAAGATGCATTAAATTGATCAAAATTTCCAATTCAAATAAATGCTTTCTATTCATTATATAATCCTGAAAAAAATTAATCATGGCTTCAACAAAAATATTAAGCAGCACAACTGTTTTCAAAATTAAGAATAATAATAAGAAATGTTTCTTGAGCACCAAATCAGGATCATGTGACAATGAAGACTAGATTAATGGCTGCTGAAAACTCAACTTTTCCATCACAGTAAAAAAAAAAGTAACAATTTTTTTTTTGCAACCAGAAATTTTAAATATTTGCTGTAAACAGGGCTTTATACTAACACCCGCCAAATGCGGTGGATTTCATGTGTGGTGGGCCTATATAAAGTTGTAATCCTGTTGCCTTAATTGTGGATTTTTTATTAGAAAAAATTATTTATTCTTTGCTCATCATTTCTATTGCAGATAATTGTTCTACTCTGTATTACAGTATTTACTGATGTAAAAAAGTATTATTTTATGTGTTTATCTTAATAGATAACATGTTTTCAAAAAAGGACCTTTACAACCTTATCAGAGCTAATGCTAATATTAGTCAATTTTAGCATGTTTTAAGCCCCATTGTCAACTTAAATTATATAAAACGTAATTTTCCAACAACAAAAATGTGGCTAGTTAAAGTGCTGTGTGGCAAGTAATTTTGGAAAATCACTAGCCACATTGGCTAATGGCTAGTGAGCAAAAAAGTTAATGTCAAGCACTGGCTGTAAATATTTTTTTTTTTTACTAACACCCCTTAAATAATGGCGCAAATGCATAGTTGAATCAGAGGTTGGATATTGATTCACAGTAAAAAGGCAAAATTCAAAGAAATATTCATGCCGTCTTTAGGAAGTTGATGACGAAATAAAAAGCACATTAAAAAGGGCCTGCATCTGTCCATCCATATATAGTTACCATAGACAGGAGTTTTCCCAGGCAGTATGACAATGATGAGTTGTAGGCCGGCGTACGTGTTTTTCAGGTGACGGAACATGGGCTCCACATTATCTGCTCCCTGAGCGTATTTGCAGAAACATGGCTGGCCTTGGATGGGCATCCCTGCATCCTTAGAGATCTTCCGCAGCTGGTCTGTAAAGCCCCTGCAAAAAAAAAAAAAGCAGACAAAAGAGAGATGCTTTAGTGTTTTGGTTTTAATTCCAATTATTGCTTTGTTAATGACCAAAAGATGGAGAAAGCTTTACTTGAGAACTTCCTCTCTGCATTGTCTCTGAGTGGCAAAGCAAGCAATGGCCCACATCTTGATCTCCACACCAGTGTGAAACTGCTTGCCTCTCATGTCCCACACGCCATGGCTTGGGGTGGCTACTGTACGATTCTGTAACGCATGTATACAAAGGTTGTCTTAATTTACTGAGATTAAACAGTGTACAAACTCTATAGGAGTACTATAGGATATAATTATTTGGATTAACTTTACAGTATATAATGATATAAACGCTGGCAAACTTTGGGATCTTAAAGTGATAGATCACCTCAAGTTGTTCCAAACCTGTATGAATTTCTTCAATGGTGCTCATCAAGTGTTAGGTTACTCATATTCTTTTGTCTTTTAGCAGAAGAAAGAATTTTACACAGGTTTGGAACAATTTGAGGGTGAGTAAATGATGAACTATCCCTTTAAAGCAAATCTGCTAAATGTTGGTTTAGACTGAAAAATATTGAAAAATATTTTTAGTACATACAAAGTTATATCCACAAGTTTCCGAGGGGCGCTCCTGTAAAAAATAAAGTGGGTGAAACTTCCGGTGACGCGGCGGAAGTAGCATTCCAATGGTATTTTGTGTGTTAGTTAGCGAAGAGGCTAGCTGTTTCTCGGAGAATTATTTTACTATTGAAAGACGCAAATCTTTATGAGAGATGTCGTTACGGAGCTCAGGGACAACATGTGCTGTTCGCGGTTGTATGTATAACCGGACTAAACTAATTTAGTGGCTTAAACGGGATTGTTTTGAACATAAGCTGAAAACGAAATCACAGTGATTCTGCCAGAGCCCGTCTCTGATCCTGCCAACGACCGTAGTTTCCATCGCCTCCCAAAAGACGACGAATCTTCCTGTGTACATTTGTTTAAATTCTTAATATTCTATAAACTCTATCAGCATGTGATTGGCTGTTCGCTACTGATGTTACTCCTAAACTCAGGATCTGTTGACAGAATACCAAATGTGCCAGTTAATGTATTCAAGCAGCACATTCATTTATAATTTTGAATAAACTCTAAAGCACAATGACTAAGTGTGTATTTTTTATTTTAATTGTTTGTCAGCTCACACAACTGTCTGTCACCATGCCTTGATGAGTATTGATTATTAATAATGTTATTATAATACTCCCAATCAACTACTGCGGAGGGTAAAGGTACTGTTATTTCACCCTTTTGAATTTCGTTGAGGTTGTGTTCCCACATCGTTAGCTAGTTTGGATCGCTATAACTTGAATGACTGTCGACTGTTGAATGAACGAGTGTCAAGCATGTCAAATCGCGCTTTGTTTACTTCCAACCGGAAGTCGCGCCCACTTTTGACGCAAGGCCTCATGGGGCGTAGGAAACTTGTGGATAGTTCAAGCTCAAAGAAGTAATGATCGTTTACTCAGAATCTTGAATTTCCTTCTATGGAACAGAAAGTAATTTTTAAAAGGCATGTCAAACACAAAAAAGGCCAAAATAACATCATAAAAAGTCTATACAACAATATTCTAAGTCTTGCTTGACAGCAGAATTTGTTATTTTGTGTTCCACAACAGAAATGTTGAGGATAAGTTACATAAAACCATTCAAAATCATACATTCAATGCTATATTAACATTCCTATAAATAGCTACACATATTCACAATATTTACACTAAATCACACATAACACACAATAAAATCACACATAAAAAATGAGAAAATAATTAGTATTTTCCAAATGCAAAAGAAAAATGTGTAAACAGAACAAGCAAGCAATTGAACATGAGCAACAAACCTCATTGCATTGAAAACAACAGACAGAGAAACTAAAGGCTCGTTCACACCAAAGACGATAACGATAAAGATGTAGTTCTAAAAATCGCTCAAAATATAAAGGAATAGAGTCTACACAACTATAAAAATAACACCACAAATTGTTGGAATCAATTTGAATGATAAAAACATTGACAGCCAATTAGAATCCATTCTGCTTTAAAGAGCTTGAGCATTTCAAGCAGAACAATGTATCTGAATAGGTAAAGAGAACGATATCATCCACTGGTGTGGATGCTAATATAGTTAATGTTATTGGTGTGCACGGCGATTAACTCTCCTTCAAAATTAGCATACACATTAATTATAATGTTAAATCTAGACACAAACCATGGCAAGTTTCTAGCCTTCTACTCAAACACAAACAAACATACGGCGCATGAGTGAAAGGGGACGGGTACCATAAAGTGTTCAGAGCTCACCCTGCCGCCGTACTGCAGCATGGGGGCGGGCAGGACGCGACCCGTCACCTCCTCCATCTCGTCCCGCACACGGAACTGGAACTCCTGCACGAAGGGGTCCGAGTTGTAGTTGGCACTGCGCACCTATGGTTTGAGCAAAAGATTTATACATGAGAATCGGGCCTTGTGACGGTGTTGGTTTTCCGCCACTGAGGATCTTAGATCATTGAGACTAGCAGAGATGTTGTGGAGTCTGTTTTCTTTATTGTGTTAGTGTTGAACTCACCAGTCTGCTGATCTCCTCTTGTCTGTCCGGTGCCGAGCGGGCCGTGGCTTTGATCATGGTGGAGGTTTGGTTGTCAGTTAATTTCTTAATGCAGCGCTGGCCTGCCACAATGTTGCACACCTGAGTGATGAAGAGGATGGCCAATATGGTCACCATTAAAAAGGATCAAGACATCTAAAATCTTCTAAAGGTGCCGTTAAAGGGATAGTTCACTTTGAAATCAATTTTTGATATGTTTTAGCTTACCTCAAGGGCATCCAAGGTGTAGGTGTCTTTGTTTTCGCAATATGTTCAATTTTGATATTTTTAGGTCAAACCGTTCAGAAAAGAACAGTCAGTCATATAATGCAGGTCTATGGTCACCACCTCAAAGAGCATGCACAGAGAAGTCCAAATAAACATGATTTAATGACTTAAGTGATTTAAGTGCACATTGATGGCCTAAGACACGAAATGAGCGGTTTGTGTAAAAAAAAAAAAACTAAGGGTATTTATATAGTTTTTACCTTGTGTAACCACATCTGAGGGCACGGGGGCTTTGTGGCTGTGGTTACAAGAGGTAAAAATGATATAAATACTGTTAATTTTCTAACACAAAACGCTTGTTTCGTGTCTTAGGCCATCAATGTGCACTTAAATTTACGAGTCATTAATTCATATTTAATTTGGACTTCTCTGTGCATGCTCTTTGAGGTGGTGACCATAGACATGCATTATATGACTGACAGACAAGAACGGTTTGACTTAAAAATATAAAAAAATTAAACTAGTGTGAAAACAAAGACAGCTACATCTTGGATGTCCTTGAGGTAAGCTAAAACATATCAAAAATTAATTTCAAAGTGAACTATCCCTTTAAGTGTCTAAAAATTATGCTTCAAAAATCCACAAATCAGGGAAGAGATGGCGACTGCCATATGAATGTGTGGAAGGAAATGGTTCCTGCTAACATACAATAAGTTATCAAATCTCTTGACTCTTACCTCCAAAGGCAGGTACGTGTGTTTCTGCTCCTGCCCCACTTGCAGACAGGGCAGATGGGGGTACTTGAGCTGTAAGTTGTACTTTTCCCTGAAATATTGTGCAACTGTTCTCTCTACAGTCTGTCCATTTTCCAGCTGTAGAGGAAACCTGACAAAGTAAAAGAAAAAAATAATGAAGCACTGGAAAGATTAACTAAACAGAATTGAAAGAATTCTGAGACAGTTTCTAAAGTGTTCGCTCTTCGGAAGTCAAATATTTCCTGTAGTGACAGTACAGACTTATTGACATGTCTGCTTACAGAGACCCAACCTCACATTATCATAAGACAGATGAACGAAGCTGCATATACTCTTACGTCTGGTGGCTGGCCGGCCGTCGAGTAACATTACACACCCTGTACTTCCTCCGCATGGTGCCACAGTGGGTGACCTCCACCTTTAGACCTGATGAGAGGAGAAGATCAAATTTACACCACTATACAGAGACAACTGGGCAGTTTACAGCTCAGCATAAGACTGATATAGGTCTAAGTCAGAGTAGAGTAGTGGGTTTTCACTATTAAATCCACTACAGTGAATATCATGTATAAATCCAAGTTCCAAAATGTAATTTAGGCAAAAATCTAAAGGAACAATTTGCAAATAAAGCAGCATTTCTTTCCCATGTATCCAAGAGAACAAAACTGGCAATTACACATCTTTGTATTTCAACTCAACGTTTTTATGTTATCCCGAAATGTGCATTAAAATATGTCAATGGAAACCAGCTACTGATTAATCACATTTTTAAAAAAATCTGCATTTATCTAATGTAAAAAACAACAACAGTAGTATCAGTAATATTGTGAAATATTGTTACAATATATACAATAAATTATAAATTTTATTTTAAAATGTAATTTATTCCTGTGATGGCTGAGCCGATTTTCAACATCACTACTCCAGTGTCACATTATCCTGTAGAAATTATTCAAATTTGCTGCTCAAGAAACCATTTCACTATTAATGTTGAAAACCTTTTAACAAGTTAAAAAGCATAGCATGTATTTGAAATAGATTTTGTTTTTGTAACAATGTAAAAGTCTTTACTGTCAAAGGTTCAGAAAGTATTTTGTTCCATTGACCTGGATTTGCTAATTAGCACAGTTTTTCAGCCAGGAGATATAACTAATTAGTGAAATTAGTGAATTCATGGGTGGAATAAACATATGGCAGGACTTTTACTTTCTGACCCCTGGACTTTACACCTCTGCTGTCAATTTTGACCAATGTAATGCATCCTTGCTGAATAAAAGTATTAATTAAAAATCATAATGACCCTAAACTTTTAAAATGGTATAGAGGGAATGCATTGACGTCACTTTCCCACCAGAACAACCCATTCCAGACTGACTGAGTGGCAAAAGATCTGCTGCGTGACTGGATTTAATAGGGGAAACTGCGAAAATGCGACTAAAACGAACAATTTTATCAATTAAACTAAATGTTGGACTCAATATAGTGTTCCTTACAACTTACTAAAGATCCAGTGATCCATGGATATTGGCATGCAGCCAGGAATCATGTTGCCTGACATTTATGTTTGCCTGAATTCGACACCGGGGAAATAAAAGCAATATAGACCTAAACATAAAGCAAATTTGCCTGTTTACGCTTCATATAAATACAATATAGGTAGGTCTAAATCCGGGTGACCACTTATATCAGTGTTATATATAGCCTATATCATCATATCGTCCAGCCCTAAAACTTTATAGTTTTTTTTTGGTCAGTGTTTATTAAAAAACATCCAATAATGAAGAATATGCAATGATTAATATTTAATTGATGAGTTGTTGTATAACAACACAAAATATATGGGTATGGTTTTACACCTAAATTCAGAAGAGACACAAAATGATAACTGCAAATCCAGCTTTAGCTGACTGGAGTCCAGTTGTTTCTGTGAATTGCAGCGATCCATTTGCTCCTCTTTCTATAGCAGTCAGTAAATATATAGCTCCAATTTTTTGTCAAATCTAGTTGTACAGTCAATCGCAAAGCTCTTTCGCACTTTATATGTGTTGTGTTTGTTTTTCGAGGCATTCAAGCTCAGTCTTTTTGCCACTCACTGCAAGTAACTGCATGCACTCCGGCCGACGGTGACGTCACGGGCATACCGTCTATTGCCTTCACGCTATACATATCATGAACTTCCCGGGTAATCAAACCTACATAATGACCCATAGTCAAATCATTAACATTAGAGTGCAATGCTAACAATGTGAGAGCTACTATAATTCATAATAGAGTTCTGACAATGGCTTTAGCGGATCAGTCAACATACGACAAAGAAAACTCTAGAACTTGCCACCATGTTCACACAAACCTTTGATCTCTTTGGTGAATTTGACTCTGTGGGAATCCGTAAGAGGACGAGGCTGCTCATCAATGTTGTGGATATCCAGAACCTCACACATAAACTGAATCACAGGTTGAGCTTTGTAGAAAGCCGTGGCAGACACTATGGGGAAAATAAAACTCGGTCAACGTTACATCAACAGTTAATTAAATAATTCATTTGAAGGTTGAATCCACCCAAAATACACTGCAAACGCTGTAATGCTATTGAAAGTGGCAATGCTTTCTGCTTGTTGGACCAATGACAGATAGGGGAAAACGTTTTTATTCGAAAACTGTTAATGGCACATAAATTACATACTTAACATTGCTGAGAGACGGTGATTAATTTATCTTTTTAATCTTTAATAACCACATCCAGATCATGTAACTGGATAAATCAAGCAAAAGTGTGTTTTTATAATCTTCTCTGACTTACCATCAATGTTCAACATCATTTTCCACATAGCTGGCCGCACAGATTGGTGGAAACCAAACCACACCTCCCTCCCCCCACCCAGCGGGTGATCATAGCCCTCGGGGGAGGAGAAAAAAGACCGTCCCACTGGGGTGTACCTGAAGCCAGAGAAGACAAATAACACAGATGTTACCTGCAGAACAAACATGTGCACTCCAAAATGATCCTTATCTAACTGCTACACACTGATCCTTAAGAAAACACTCGTCTCATTTGACTAGGTATGCATTGCATCGCTGAAGACATAAGCACTTTGTTTCTAATTGTATTAAAAGCCCTGTAAGAGTACTCATGGGGAACTCTTACCTCATAGAGGGCAGATGGCGCAGAACAACATCTACAGCGTGTATGGGATTGGTGCTGATTGGCTTATCCAGCTCCAGTGGATCAGACGTGCTTCGCCCAGTGAGGACCTCATGCAGCATGTGCCAGCTGACCAGTGACACGAATTTAATGGAGACCTTGAACAGCCTGTCCTTCCCACCTTCACCTGGCAAGGTCACATCCAGGTCCACCTACAGATATTTCACAAATTTGCATTGATATTTTATCCAGCCATACAGGATATAGTCATGAAAACCTTCAAAAGTATGAGATGTTCCTTTAAATTGTAAAAAAAAAAGTGTGAAAATACACAAGTCTTCATTAGGGTTGCTAACGGTTAATTGACGATTGATTAATTGTCAATAAAAATGTAATTAATAAAACTTATCGATGTTAATCGATAAAACTATGGTGGATTAAGCATTAATCATTAGAGTGCATAGTTTTGAGGTGCGTGTGGTGCAGCTCGTGCACAAAACAAGTGCAGCAGACACACAAGACACACAAAACTAAAACGAGCACGCATGTTGTATTTAAATATTCAAAGGCCTGGTTTCACAGACAGGGTTTAGATTAAGCCAGGATTAGGCCTTAGTTACATTAAATGGTTCACCCAAAAATGAAAATTCTGTCATTAATTACTCACCCTCATGTTGTTCCAAACCCATAAGACCTCCGTTCATCTTTGGACCACAAATAAAAGGAGTAATTAAAGGAGTAGTTCACTTTTGAAAAACTTTTGCTGACAATTTACTCACCCCCATGTCATCCATGATGTCCATGTCTTTCTTTCTTCAGTCAAAAAGAAATTAAGGTTTTTGATGAAAACATTCCAGCATAATGCACTTTAATGGGACCCAAAAGGTTCAAGGTCCAAAAGACACTTTCAGTACAAACTGCAAACTGTTCAAGAGCTTTAAACGATTCCAGACGATGAATAAGGGTCTTATCAAGCGAAACGATCGCTCATTTAAAAAAAAATAATAATAAAGTTTAAGTTTTATAAGCTCAAATGCTCGCCTTGCTCTGTACTGCAATGCATGTTCGTGACTCTCCTGTTTGAACTCGTTCATCAAAATGAACAAATCTTTTTCTGAGTCATTGAATGAACCAAATGACTCGGAAAAAGATTCGTTCATTTAGATGCAAGGCGAGCATTTGAGCTTATAAAACTTAAACTTTGTTATTTTTTTTTTAAATGAGCGATCGTGTCGCTTGATAAGACCCTTATTCATCGTCTGGAATCGTTTAAAGCCTTTTGAACAGTTTGCAGTTTGCACTGAAAGTGTCTTTTGGACCTTGAACCATTTGGTTCTCACTGAAGTGCATTATATGGAGAAAAATGCTGGAATGTTTTCATCAAAAACCTTAATTTCTTTTCGACTGAAGAAAGAAAGACATGGACATCTTGGATGACATGGGGGTGAGTAAATTATCAGCAAAAGTTTTTTTCAAAAGTGAACTACTCCTTTAATGACAGAATTTTCATTTTTTGGGTGAACTAACCCTTTAAGACATTCAAGTAGCTTTTATAAACATTAGGGGAAAAAACTACACTATGTCTGATAAGAGGAATATCATAATGAACACACAATTTAATCAAGACGCAAGTTATTTCCCACCAACCCTGGTATCTATTTATGGGGCCATTTATGTGTCTTACCCCCCCGGAGGCCACTGGTAACGGCTGGGCGGTGTAGAGGCTTTTCTTGCCATCATAGACTGGTCTTCTGTCTCCAAAAATTGTCACCTTGAAGTGCTGAACCATGGTATCCACCACCTCCCTAGAAGACATTACAGAAATAAAACCAGTTTTTAATTTGACTGTATACTGATTAATTCACGAGTCTCTTAATTGTAAATATGCTGTTTGTAAAATAAATAAGTGTTGAAAACAATGTATATCAAATAATATATTCTCAGTATTTGGCACCTGTTAACACGCCGTGGACACTTTTCTGGATTGATGTCCACCTCGTACAGGTAGACGTCCATCTTGGGGATGTCCACCTGGAAGCAGTTGGCCAGCAGCTTGATGGGCTTCCCCATGGTGCCATAGCCTGGCCTCCGAGGAACGGAGAACAGGGGCGCAGCCCCAACGGCTCCTGTCAAGAAAATCACAGGGGATTTCCATCAATACGAGTTCTCAAAACTTATTAGATTACTAAGAGTTTCAACATCGGTTATTACCACTGACATAAAAGTGAAAACCTAAACAAGCTCCCACAAAAAATTATGTGTAAAAGCATGTAACTGATACCATCAAGAAATTCAAGCCACAACCTTTGTATGGACCTACAAGTGTTATTTCTTATCTGTCATCATTGACATTTCATGGAAATGAATTAATATCCAATTAATAATAGCGCAGCAATCACCCACTCGTTTCTTGACATTGACGTTCAAAAGAGGGGGTGGTATCGGAGTTATTATTCTAAACGCCTACTCATTGGAAACAACACTCAGCATTCTCACACCACACACACACACTACAGATTACAAACACATTTTTCTATACCATTAGACCTGCAGAACAAATAAATTCACAGTCGGCTAAGATTTCCAAAAAATCGACCTTTACAGATATTTATCAAATAGAACACATTTTTTGAAAGCAAACGTGTAAATTTTTTCGTTTTTTTTTTTTAAAAACCTGCTGCGGTTTTTAATCCACACATGAAACAATTAACACTAATTTGGCAGAATCAGCATTTGTAATCAAATGATGAGATGGAAATAAAATAATTGCCATTAGTGTGTGACTTGACTGCACTCACACACACTCATAAAAATTGTTTTCATGTTTCATGGGGACATTCCATAAATATAATGATTTTTATACTGTACAAACTATATTCAATCCCCCTACACTAACTTTACCCACCACAGAAAACTTTCTGCATTTTAACATTTCCCAAAAACACCACATTTATACAATCAAATGTAACTGTAACAACAAAATTCAACTTCGAAGGAGGTGGCGAATGTTAAACATAACTTAATCGTAACTTTAATTGTAAAATAAGCATAAACAACAAAATGGTTGGAGCAGCAGCAGCCAACTGTGGCATATTAGCCCCAGACTCTCAGCCCCATCCTGCTTTACACCACAGTAACGTTAATAAAAGTTTAATATATTAGTTCATCCAAAAACTCGAAGTGCCGTTGGATTGCTTTCTATTGGCTGTGAAGGTGAAGACGACAACACCCATGATTCCACATTCATTCACAGCGTTATCAATCTACGGTCGTTTTGAATAAGCGACTTCTAGCGACTAAACTTATATACTGTGCCTTTAACTAAGATAAAAAAACATTTATTTCAAAGTTAGTTAACTGATAAATTTTCGTTAACTAATGAAACTTTAATGACAAGTGATACTGGAAATATATATATATATATATATATATATATATATTCAGTAAATATCTATGGCATGTTTTAGTCCAGATTATAATGTAAATAGCCTACTAAGTTTTTAACTCTTTCCCCACCAGCATTTAAAAAAAGTTGGCTGTGCCCCTCCAGTGTTTTAACAAAACACAGAAAGCTGTAAAAACTTGTCATTGGCGGGGACATCCTTTCTCATAAAAGACGAAATAACTTGTCAATGGCAGGGAAAGAGTTAGGCTAAGTATTTAAGTATTTTTTTGAAAACCATAGCAAAAAAAAAAAAAAAATGGATGGTTGTTTGAAACATTTAAATAGTGTTTAGAAACAGACAGTGCACTCTCCGAGTAGACGCATTTGATTTTACTTCACGCCCGTAAAATAAAGTGTGCTCTATATATAGCATGAATATGGGTAGTATGAAGGAAATTAGGATGTACTACATCCACCATGTAGTTACTATCATGTGACCTGCCAGCGTCAGTTGTGTTGCAACTTGCTTCACTTTCATTCATATATCCCCTTCAATGGCCTCATGGAATAGTAAAGTGTCTGTCCTCTAAATCATCTGTAGACTTTTCGCCTAATGTTTTAGTTAATATTATGTATTCGGACATACAATGCTTTTGGTGTACCGTTTTTCGCACACTACATAGTAGGGAAGTGTTTGATTTCCGATGCAGCGAGAAAGTAGTGCAGCCTGCTTTGTTCACGAGGTTAACAAACGTGGTTTTCGCTGATCCATAAGCGCCATCTACTGTCAGAGAGTGAATGTGAATTTTGATTTAGTGCGTCTTCATTCGTTCCACCATGCTTCTCAACCAAGCTGGGCTTGTTTACGTCAAAGTGTACATTCCTTTTTGATGAAGAATACACGCAGTGATGTACATTTTAATCGAAAATAGGGGTGTCTATGGTTAACCGGTTAACCGATTAACCGTTTAAAATTGCACAACCGAGTGAAAACTTTTTGCTTGGTTAAGTGGCGTCAATACATATTTGTACAAAACTTTTGCGATTTTTTTTTTTCCTGAATGTCGATAAAAAATATTGTGAAATGACGGCGTTTCCATAATACTATGCCTCGTATTATGTCCAAACGGTCAGTGTACTTTTGTGTTCATTCGTTTCCCCTTATTTAATCCGCAGGTCTAATTAGAAAACGAAAAATTAACGGTTGTTGTATTTTTTAAAAACGCAAAGTTGAACACCAAAATGTTCATTTGAACTGGATGGCGCCTTGTATGGCTGACACTGCCGTCGGTGTGTGAATGTGAGGCAAAAAAGTAAAGCGCTTTGATGGCCATAAATGCAGTCCATTTATCATTTAACAATAACGTATATGTTCATTATCGCGATATTTAACTGTATATCGACACGTCTAGTGTCTATCATTAGTTTAGTGTCTATACACGGTACTCGTACGGTCTACTTTTTATGTAGAAGTAGTACCGTTTGACAACCCTAAGTGGGACATTGTGTTGTAACAGTAGGCGAGACTGTGTTACTGCTGTTGAACAGATGCTTTAGAGGGGGGTAAGTTAACAGAACAAAACTGTAACTGAGAGGTGTGGAAGGGGAATTCGACTGCAACCGCTTCTTACACATCCCAGTGTGCCGTTGCCATGCCGGTTGCACTCATGTGGCTTCTTTTCGCCATGGCAACCATGTCTACACTTACAACCAATTAAAGGAAAAACAGCTGTTTCTATATATAGGCACAGGACCAATTGATCTCAAAGGTCACGCATCAACGATTGTGCACAAATCTGACCATGAAAGAGTTGATTGTACTGTTCACAGTCTTTTTCTCACTTTAGTTGAAATCCCTGAGAGTGTGTGCTAAATATAGGAGTTTCTTGACGACACAGACTAAGAGGAACTGCATGTTTGACAGTGATGTGGTAACACATTCAGCTGAGTTTGACAGCCTATTGTGTTGCTTGGAGTGTAACACTCACTTTACTGGCAAATGGGGGACTGGCACATTTACAACAGGGGTTTCACTCATTCCGAGAATGAGACATCTCCTTTCTCATCATTTAATTGCTCAAAGCTAGTCAAGCAAAAAAAAAAATTAAAGTTGTCTGTTACTGTTCAGTCAGACAGTTTTGCACTAGATAGCAAATAAGCTTTTATTAATGACAGACTGACATAGTCGAGGGAACATATTTTATCAGGGGGGTGCTGGGGGTCAGGGCTTGATATTGCAGGGTGGTGGATTTTAAACAACACATACAGAGGGAATGAGCATTCAAATGAACGAGGACAGAGTTACGCGAGAATGCTCAGAATTAAATAAATGTTAAAGGGATAGTTCACTTTGAAATTAATTTTTAAAATGTTTTAGCTTACCTCAAGGGCATCCAAGATGTAGGTGTCTTTGTTTCCACAGTATTTTTAATTTTGATATTTTTCAGTCAAACCGTTAATGTCTATCTATGTCTATACACTGGAGGCTAAGGGGGTCCACCAAAGAGCATGCACAGAGAAGTCAAAATTAAACATGATTTAATGACTCGTAAATGTAAGTACACATTGATGGCCTAAGACACGAAACGAGCGGTTTTTGTGAGAAAACGAACAGTATTTATATCTTTTTACCTTGTGTAATCACAGTGACGTCCAAGTGATCTGAATCAGTTGTGCACTGTCCAACTGAACTGAATCAGTTCAATGTTACGCCGGAAGTGATCGCTTGCGTGTGACGTCACTCAATATTTACACTGAGATTTCGGAAGTTTTACCTAAACATATTTAGATATACCGAAATCGTCTTCCATTGCGGTTTCCTGTATATCTAAATATGTTTAGTGAAAGGTAAAACTTTTGAAATCTCTGTATAAACAAAGAGTGACGTAGACCGAAGCGCCCGTGCCGTCAGATCATTTTGTCATGGCTATGATTACAAGAGGTGAAACGATATAAATAGTGTTCGTTTTCTCACACAAACCGCTCGTTTCGTGTCTTAGGCCATCAATGTGTACTTACATTTATGAGTCATTAAATCATGTTTAATTTTTACTTCTCGGTGCATGCTTTTTTGTGGACCCCCTTAGCCTCCAGTGTATGAGTGATAGACAACAACGGTTTGACTGAAAAATGTCAAAATTGAAAATACTACGGAAACAAAGACTACATCTTGGATGCCCTTGAGGTAAGCTAAAACATATCAAAAATTAATTTCAAAGTGAACTATCCCTTTAAAAACACTGCATATTTGACTACCTGGCAGCACAAAAATCAGCATCTTACCTTATGATATCCAAATGTAATTAGGCGCTCAGGAGTTAGGGGCGGTTCACACAGAAAGCAAAGACTTTCAAAGCTAACACACAAGATGTGTGCAGTGGAAATGGGGAAAAAGAAATGCATATTTTCGAGTGCCGCATTTTTAGAAAGCCGTGTCATGTGTGAGACGCTGCAAAAGTGTGCAATGGTTAAACAAGTCAGTCTAGAATGTTTACAAAGAAAAACAATGGAAAAGTAGCACAGTGGAATGGAAAAAACGTGAACGGCCCATAATCCCAATCAATGCTTTAATCGAGACTTTAATATTTAGTTTTTCACCAATGTCTGCATGAACTTGCATAAGTGTCAAATGAATTCTGTGACATGCTGGTACTCAACTAGAGAAGTCAAGTCACTCACACAAATAGCCATTAATTCATTTCTCAAAGTCATAAGACCATATTCGACAACATATACAAAAACGAAATAATCAAGAGTAATTTTACAAATAAAGCCTTTAAAACTAAAAACATGTTTAAAAACAAAACTTTAATTTAAGTTGTGTCATCTTAAATACCAATGAAGTGAACCAGACTGATATATCCGCCGGGCCAGTTAGGCTACGTTCAGACTGCAGGTAAATGTGGCACCAATTTTCTTTGCTCGTGTGAACAGCACGAAAGACATGGATTCTGAGCTTTTCTATTCTGATTTGGGCCACCTCAACATGCGTCCTAAATCCAGTACAGGTCAGTCGTTTTGCAATGCAACCTCAGTCTGAACAGTCAAATCAGAATTCATGCACAATTCATCATCATTCACCACAATTCTGCGCTCATGAGTCACTTCAAATATTTTACATACCAAAAGTTCTCAAGAAAATTGCGAAAGGTAGTGAGTGATGTGTCAGAACTCATTACTATTACAGTGACAACTCCATGAAAGCAAAACACGAGGGCACGTATCATAATAAATGTTTCAAAATGGGTTTTTTTCACATCCCCGTCAGTTTTTTATTGCCTGTGAATGTATTCCCTGGCTTCAGTGGCAAATCTCGCTTTAAACAAATGAGTAATTGCTTGTTTAATGTGTGATTATTTTCATATGACTGCGTGCTGTGTGACGTCTTTTTATCATAATTTTACAGATGAGGTCAGTCCAGGACCATGTTATGTTCTCACTGGAATCTATCTGATATTAGCCACATTTGTTTATATCATCATCTGATATTGCCCACATGTTGAAGTTAGCTGGTAGCCTGATACATGATTTAATAACATGAATCCTCCTGACCCAGATAAATTTTACCTTTGTTTCTGATCACTCCTCAAGCCCAAGTTGGGCCACTTTGGACAAAGGTATTCGGCGGGACAAAACTCCCAGCCCATTAAGGAAGGCCTAATGAGGCTTGATCAAACCCAAGAAGAGACAGTGAAAATGCGATTGGCCCTGGCACACACTAGCACGCTCAGTGCTCAGTACTTATAGCCGACAGTGGAAACCAACCCGATCTCACGGGAATTCGTACGAATTTTACGAGGTGGCTAATTCGTAACAATTCGTACGACCTCACTCGCACGAATTAGTACGATTTTGCTAAATCGGACATATTTTACGAATTAGCCAATTCGTATGAATTTGTACGAATGACCTACCCCTGACCCCGCCCCTGAACATAACCGTCACGTGACGTGGGTTTAGACAAATCGTACAAATTCGTACGAGTGAGGTCGTATGAATTAGTACGAATTAGCCACTTTTGAATCACTCGTACGAAATGGTCGTGAGATAGCGTAGACCAGTGTTTCCCAACCCTGTTCCTGGCGGCACACCAACACTGCGTGTATTCTTTGTCTCCCTTATCAAACACACCTGATTCAACCCATCAGCTCATAATCAGGTGGGTTAATGAGCTGATGGGTTGAATCGGGTGTGTTTGATTAGGGAGACAAAGAAAACACGCAGTGTTGGTGTGCCGCCAGGAACAGGGTTGGGAAACACTGGCGTAGACAGCTAAGGTGAACAGCTACAAGAAAATCAGATCTGAGCAATCAATCGGAGTTGTGCCCCAAGGCTCGCAGTGTGAACGTATAGCTTTATTCTCAAATATGTCTAAATAAGTAATATTTGGCCATTGTTATATTGTCAGTATTGATTAAAGGAATGGTTAACCCCCAAATTTTAAATTGATCCATGATTTACTCACCCTGAAGTCATCCTAGGTGTATATGACATTCTTCTTTCAGACGTTTGGCGTGCGAACGGCCGTCTGCCAGAAGCTAGTATTTTAGTCGATAAAGTTTTAAATATGGATATTTTTCCTTACAAAAATGCATCGTCTTGGCTTCACTTCACTTCAGAAGGCCTTTATTAACAACCAGAGAGGGGTAGAGCACTTTAATCATAGATGTTGGTGCTTTGATGGACTTCCAAAGACATACACCCATTCACTCCCATTATAAAGCCAAGAGGTTTTTTTTTTTTTTTTTACCCTGATTGTATTCGTCTGTAAGAAGAATGTCATATACACCTAGGATGGCTTCAGTGTGAGTAAATCATGGGCTAATTTCCATCTTTGGGTGAACTATCCCTTTATTGTCCTTAATTGCTAGCTTATTTATACAATTTCTAATTGAAATTTTCAATTTTCAGTGCGTCTTTGTGTAAAATACCTTTAGATTTAGTAATGCAATTTTAAAAATCTTCATACATTGTGTTGACATTTTACAATGACTTGCCAATGACGCTTGACTTTTCTGATTTCATCTTGCACAAGCCAAATTGTTATTTGGTGCCCTTCGCACAGTCAACCAAACGTCAACTATGTTAAAGCACTAACGTTTCTTACAATATTTGTTTATTATAATGAAGTCATAAATAATAATTTGATAAGCACTCAAGCAGTACCATTGCTATGGTTACCTTTGCAGGTGAAAACCACTGATCTATGTAAATGATTTAATAATTTAAATAGATCAGTGCAAACAGCCCATCCTTCTATAGAGTGCAACTATTGGGTTCTGGAAGTACAAACTCCATTCACTTTTTTCCCATATGGAAATTGATTTTGAACAATAACTTTTTCAAATTTTTTTTAAAAAAAACGTGGTATTTGCTTCTGTCAGCACACATTATGTCAGCTTACAAAAAAATAAATAATCATGTTTAAGTGGAATTACCCATGATGTTGTACAGAAAATTACACCAATCAGAGCGTCGAAAAAAGCAAGCACTGTGAAAGAAAACACTATATATATATATATTGCAATAAATGTAAAATATATTGTTTTTATACATATAACATTTTTAACTACGCCGTTTTATATCCCTATTTTCAAACTGATTGTGCTGTTCGCAATGCATCATGGGATTGTAGTTCTTTCCCTAACTAAAAATGTTAAATACACAAGTCTTGTACGTACCTTTGTCTTTTTGTCTGATTTTCTATTATTTTTTTGCTTCAAAACAAAGTTTGTAGTGTTGTGATCATGACTGATAGACTTGGTCCATGTGGCATAACTCTGTAACATCCTAATGGGAAACCTTTATGAAAAAAATACTTGTGGGAGAAAAGCACAACAAATTAAAGTTGTTGCACTCTATATCAATCAAGACAAGGTCCTGGTTATTTATTTATTTATTTAAAGTGACTTGGGGAAAATAATTTCTATAGGGTCTTATATTTATCTATTTAATTATATTTATATAGCTCCTTTCAAAAAAAAATATTACAAAGTGCTTTACAAATAAGAACATATAATAAAACAAATAAGATGCATAACTATATGCAATCTGATATCTTGCACAAGCTAAATTGTTATTTGGTCCTCCCTGCACACAGTAGTCGACAATGAAAGACTTTATAAAAAAAAAATTATAAAAAAATAAAAACTAACTTTTTTTTTTGAATTTCCATATATATTCCAACGGACTAATAAAATGTAACCCCACACGTCCCAAATACATAGTCTACAGTTTTTGCGCTATACATTATGAGAAATCTATCAAAAATACATTTTACTTGGGCTATTAAATAAAGAACGACTTCCAAAATTCAAAATCCTACATGAGATCGTTCAGATTGATAGCAGAAAATCAGTGATTCAATGACAGTCGCTATGGCAACGGTCAATCAGAAACACGCCCCTCCCCCCGGCACCTGACGAACGCAGCACCTGTGCGTGTGCGTGTGCGTGTGCGTGACAGCTGGGCCACAATTGTGTGACGTCAGCAGAGCAAGTGAGTCAGGAGGATCTTCCACACACTGCATATGATACAAAAAAAAAAAAACCTAATCAAACTCTCATACAAATGTGGTTGCTACGCCCAAACGTAACTGAGTAGAAACTCAGAAACTGGCTACAGTAAATGCTTATTCATATCTCGAAAAGCAGTTAGTTAGTCATTGACCAAGAACTTTTGCTAAGCAATGAATGTGTGTTGTACTGACGGTGGACGTAACGTTAACAAAATTACACCGAGTACGGAATCGACAAATCGGTATGAAAAGCACAAGAGCGACGTAATTTACCTGTAGTTCCGATTTCCATTCATGAGGTCTCTGTCCGGATTCTAGCCGGCTCCAGGGGATCAAATGCCGGGTGAAGGGTGTTTGTTTTAAGCCGCTGAATATCCTCCGTAAATCGACCTACAAACCCAACTCCTACTGCGGGTGTTGAAGCGGGCCGCTCGGAGGCTGTGCTCTGGTCTGAGGTCCACCCAACCAGTACGAGTCAATCAACCAAAAGTCACGAACTCCCCCCGTGTCTCCAACCGAGTGTCGCAGATCCGTAAATGTTACAAGCTGACAAGACTCCAATGAAAATATTTGTAACAGCCGTCGCGAAAACAGAGTTTGCCAGGAGCCTCGAACCCTTCGCTCTGTGTCTTGTAAAGTGAACAATCTCTTATAATTTAACGACAAACACACATATATGAGGCTTATAGCTTAATATCCCTCACTGAGTCGAAATTGTGTCTTTTATTCCAGTCGCTTTAGACCGAGTTTGCCAGCGGTCGTTGACGTCTCATCGACTCCGTGTTACCGGTTTGCCTTGGTTGGGTTTACCATCTCGGTACAGTCCAGGCTATGTTGCCAGATCGCTACGAAAACTAGCAAGCTGGCCTGATAAAATCAACTCGGAATAAGCGACTTGCCTCGCCAAAATCAGCCGTAATAAGCTTGTTTGTGTTTTATGTTATAGTTTTAAGTATGTTATGGAAATAAGACAACAAACCCTAATCTCTCATTCTAATAAGCGACTCAAGCGAGTTTGTGAAGCAACAAGCACAACGTGACATTAAAAGGCGCAGACATGGCAACAATGAATCAGGGAGACCCACCGGAAATACCAAACGCAGGAAATGCCGTCACTTCCTAGATAATGGCATTTATTTGATCTGCATTTTATTGTTATCTATAAAAAGTTTTTTTTTATTGTGAAGAAAGAATATATATATATATATATATATATATATATATATATATATATATATATATATATATATATATATATATATGCAATGCATTTATTTAATGTCCATTTTGAAGTGTTAAGTTTCAAGGTATGTTATAAAATGAAAAAAAAAAAACGTATTTATTTTCACATTTAGTGTTAATCATTGTGGTAATCTTATATTTTTATTTTGTTCATGTTTAATTATATATTTTTTATATCAGTTTACAAAAAACTTTGGTCTACAGATGGCAGCAGTGTGCTTAGCATGCATGTCATTACCAGTGAAGAAGATCGAACTGGGATGTGTTCCGCACTGTAAACGTGAGAACAGTAAATTAATTATTTTGTCTATGATCTATAAAATAAAGAGGCATTCATTCAATTATGAAAGATTACATCATGTGGGAACAAAACAATGGCTACATATCGAAATATGTAGTCTAAATACAGCTAGTATTGAGATCAGTAGCCTACTCAACTCAAACTTTATGTAATAAAATGTTTTCTTCAGGTAAACAAACAAGTGTAATTCAGGGTCAGTTCTTGGTCAATAACTTTTTTATGTTTTTTGTTCATCTTCCATATTTGCCATCAGTTATACTGATCAGACATAATATTTATAGGTATTTTATATATTGACAGTTTGCATAGGATTCATTATTCTTAATGTTATTCTTAAGGTTTCAGAGGGATGGATAAAATCATTACTTGTTTCAACAAGTGCCCAGATGCTTCTGTCCGTCTCATCTGTTTTCCCTGGGCAGGTGGAGGCTCGATCCACTATGCTCGCTGGGCCAAAGCTCTCAACAGCTCTATTGAAGGTAAAGATGAATATATAGATGCAGTAATACACAATTTCACTTTGAACATTGGATAACTTTCGTGAGGTTAAACAAAGCTAAAAACATAGGGCCTTGCATCTTCTTTTGTGCTTTAACTCAAGCAGATTAGTGGAGGAAGTGGAAGCTACAGATCAGTCACGTCACATTTAAGAGCGTCAAAACGCAATTTGTTGTTTGAATTTCGTGATAAAATTGGACATCATTTGAAAGCTGTGACTTTGTTTCTTATCAGAATTACTTTAGAAGTATAATCATGCGATTGTAAAATGAGAGACAGGCTACAAATAATGTTTTATAGGGAAAAACAGCGGACCTGGCAACCCTGGCCTAAACATTGGAGCCTGCTTTAAAGGGTTAGTTCACCAAAAAATTAAATTCTTTCAGTTACTCACCCTGTCGTTCAAAACCCATAAGACTTTTGTTTATGTTCGTAAGACAAATGAAGGTATTTTTTAATGAAATCTGAGAGCTTTCTGTCCCTCCATTGATAGTCTACGCAACTACCAAACTACCAAACTTTTGAAACTACCGCTTCAAAAGTTCATAAAGAGATCGTAAAACGAATCGATATATATTGAGTGGTTTACTCCAAATTTTCTGAATAGACACGACCGCTTTATATGATGAACATATTTAATTTAAGCTTTTATATTTACATATAAACATTCATCAACACATACATCTGTAATGGTAAACGGAAGCTCAAGCATTTCTCGGATTTCATTCAAATTTCATTTGTGTTATGAAGATGAATGAAAGTCGTGGAACAATATGAGAGTGAGTAAATAATAATATAATTTTTATTTTTGGATGAACTAACCCTTTAATGTCAATGTTTTTAACTGTTAATGCGCTAATATTGTCACGTTAACTTCGACAGCCCTAATTTCAACACAAGGCACACTTCTTCACACACAGAATGAGACCCCTTTTGATTAACAGGATATATTCGGCCCTGATTATTGGCTGTTTTTAAATACAGTGAAAGTTGAAATTTTTATTTTATTTTATTTTATTTTATTTATTTGTTTATTTCGAGCAATATACAGTTACACATGACAAGGCAATGCGCAGCATTTTGGTTAATCTGTACAAGCCTTTAAATTCATAATATTTACATCGACTTTAACCAAACCTAAATCTATTGCTCGAAACGGAGTGGATAGAAGTCAAACTTATTTGAACCCACCCCGGTTACCAAAAACAGGAAAAACAAAACGATAATAATTACTTCCTTACACAATATCATAATACTCGATAGCAATTCTGAATATAAGTACATAAATGAAAACATAAGAAGGGAAGGAAGGGAAACCCTTTCTCCCTCATCAAAGGCAAAACAATACCAAAACAAAACAAAACATATCCTAAATACGCACCATGATCATGAACTCAGGTAACAATTATAATAATACCAACAATGGTAATCAATTACCTACAAGGTAAAATAAAACAGAGTATAAACACATGGATACATCTAAGAAAATACCAACAATGGTAATCAGAATACCTACAGGGTAATATTAACAAAATACAATGAATACAACTCACAAATTTAAACCATTTCCGACATATATTGCGATAAAACCTTCTGTTTATAATGTACTTTAAATTATATTTAAATATAATTTAAATATAATTAAATAATTGCTTTTATCAGCTGATACCTATCTTTGGCCCATCAGACCCGCTATATATATATATATATATATATATAAATATATATATATATGTAATACATTTAATTTTTTAAATGGTTAGTTCACCCAAAAATGTACATTCTGTCATCATTTACATCAATTTGTCACATCAATAAGAACAACTCATGTCGTTCCAAACCCTTAAGACTATTGTTCATCTTTTGAACACAAATGAAGATATTTGTAATGAAATCTGAGTGCTTTGATTCACATATAAGCATTCATCAACTCACACATCAGTTGTGATAAACAGAAGCTCAATTATGTTCGCTTGACGTGCGAGAACCAATGAGGTTCATTCTCGCGTTACGCAGCACGTTTGAGCTTCTGCGAGAACCAATGAGGTTTGTTCTCGCACGTCATCAGGTTTAGGTTGAGCTTCTGCTTATGTTCGCTGATTTATATGTGAATAAACTCTTAAATTAAAGGCTTAAAGACAATTTAAATATCTTCATTTGATGAACTCAAGATGAATGCAAGTCTTACGGGGTTTGGATCAACATTAGGGTGAGTAAATGATGACAGAATTTGCATTTTTGGGTGAACTATCCCTTTAACCTAATTTATTTGAATTGTTCATATATTTTCAGTATACTCAGTTAGACTGCCAGGAAGAGAAGGGAGAACCAAAGAACCATTTTTCCAAAATATGCAGGAAATCATTGATGAGGTCATTGGTGTGATACTTCCACAACTCAAAGAAAAGCCATTTGCACTCTTCGGACATAGGTATGTGAGACTGTTGCTAAACTATACAGGAAATTGTGACAGGTTTTAAAAAGTTTGTAATGTCCTGATCCTGATGTGTAGGGCCAGGACAGTGACAGCATAATAATGCAAATATATATATTTTTTTTTTTTGTTGTAGTTTTGGAGCAATGACCTGCTTTGCCTTTGCCGAGCATGTAAAGAAAGTCCACAATCTTGAGCCGATTCACTTGTTTCTCTCTGGAGCTTCTGCACCATATGTAAGTGTGATTTGATCTGTATTGTCATATCTGTCAAATATGAATGGAATTATGAGAAAACAGCTAGAACCATTTGCCACATGAAAACAATTATAAAGCATGATCACCCCAGATTATGTGAAATACACAGTATCTTCAAAAATCCCAAAATGAACAAATTTCATAAAACTATTACATAACATTGAGTGGTTAATCCATTCGATTTTTGTTTTGTTTTTGTTGATATTTTCATTTCTTTCTTTATTAAAACAAATATACTTGTATGTATAAATGTATCTAAATGTATTTTTATGTAATAAAATGACATTTTGTGTAAGTCTGAGACAAGACTACAGGCACCAAAAAGAAGTGATTTGTCAGATCAAGACTTTCTTATATGGGTATCTTCCATTGGAGGCACACCACCAGAGATACTGGCCAATGCTGAGCTTGCCAAACTCTTCTTGCCTGCGCTGAAAGCAGACATCGGTATATTGGACAACTATAGGTGGGTTTTTGAGAAGAAACAGACAAAGTATTTCCTTGTGTACAAAACATCAGCATATGTGGCATAAGAACTTACATCTTTATATTATAAAATATGTTCGGCAGGTGCAGCAGACCATCAACACCTTTCCTATCATGTCCAGTATCATGCTTTGACGGAAAAGATGATGTACCCCATGACTTACAAGGCGAGTGGTTCAGTTTTTTTTTACAAACTACAACAATTCTGCAACGTCATGCATGGGTTTGATTTTAGATTTATATGTAAGTTTTGTATTGTCTTTCGCTTTATAGCTTGGAAGAACATGACGAGTGGGGACTTCACTGTGCAGATGCTTCCTGGATCTCACTTTTACTTGAAAGAAGCAGCAAATGAAAAATATATCCTGGACCACATCACGAAACATCTTGAAACAGCAGAGATGGACTATCTATGAAAACTTTCTTTCATTAATGTGACTGCAACCATGATAAATATATGCTATAACTATGTAGGCTACTCTTAATTCATATTCACTAATGGAACACAAAGAGAGAACAGACAGAGAGTAAACCAATTAAAGGAGTAGTTCACTTTTAAAAAAAAACTTTTGCTGATAATTTACTCACCCCATGTCATCCAAGATGTCCATGTCTTTCTTTCTTCAGTCGAAAAGAAATGAAGATTTTTGATGAAAACATTCCAGGATTTATCTCCATATAATACACTTTATTGGGAACCAAACGGTTCAATGTCCAAAAGATAGTTTCAGTGCAAACTGTTCATAGGGCTTTAAACGATTCCAGACGATGAATAAGGGTCTTATCAAGCGAAACGATCGCTCATTTAAAAAAACAAACAAAAAAAACAAACAAAGTTTAAGTTTTATAAGCTTAATCGCTTGCCTTGCTCTGTTCTGCGATGCACGTTTGTTACCCTCCTGTTCGAACTCGTTCATCAAAATGAACGAATCTTCATTTGGTTCATTCAACGAACGAAATTACCAAATAGACTCAGAAAAAGATTTGTTCATTTTGATGATCGAGAACAGAGAACATCACAGAACAGAGCAAGGTGAGTGTTTGAGCTTATAAAACTTAAACTTTGTTTTTTTTTTTCATAAACGAGCGATCGTTTCGCTTGATAAGACCCTTATTCATCGTCTGGAATCGTTTAAAGCCCTTTGAACAATTTGCAGTTTGCAATGAAACTGTCTTTTGGACCTTGAACCATTTGGTTCCCATTAAAGTGCATTATATGAAGAAAAATGCTGGAATGTTTTCATCAAAAACCTTAATTTCTTTTCGACTGAAGAAAGAAAGACATGGACATCTTGGATGACATGAGGTGAGTAAATTATCAGCAAAAGTTTTTTAAAAAGTGAACTACTGATTTAATGCCAGAACTATCCATTCCATTAATTAAACACTGAAATGACCAATATATCATGATTATATACAGTATTTATAGGCCTACATACAGATAGAGGATAAAAATCTGGCATAGGCCTATGGAATTGAAAGTAATCAACCTCAACCTGTACAAAATATATAGCTAAAATATTTGTATGAAATAAAACTGACTGAGCCATTTGCTTCATGTTTTTTTTTTTCTCCCTTCAGGGCAAACATGTTTCTGACTATTTTTTTAAAAAAAAATACTTTATTTATTTATTGAAAAAATGCAAACGATGTTTTGGGTGACGACTTGGCACGCCGTTTTTTAATTGTTCTTAGTGGGTTTTTTTCGCTGTTCTACGACGTTCACGTCGGACCTCGTCACCTGATATTCGGTTCTATTTGCGATTCAGGAAAAGCACGTAGCCTATTACTTGCAATAGCTGAGACTAGTGGTCGTAGAGTATGTCACGGTCATATGATGACACTGTCTCAATGAGTGAGTAATTGTTGAGCGTTACTATGCTATTTAAATTATTGAGGGAGCTGCGGTTGCGTCGCCCCGTTACCAGGAGACCCGCTTACTGTGTCTCTTCACTCACAGCAGGCAAACAACACTTCTGAAAGTTTCATCCGTCTCGGTAAGTCACAAAGTCAAATGTCACATAACTTTTTATTTTGCCGTGTGACAGTTCGATCTTTAAAAAGTTCAAATATTCAACAGTCTCTCAATTACGAGGTCATGAAAAGTAAAAGAAATGAAGTTTAAGGAAACATCTTGAAATCTCACGCCATTGCTTGCTCATTATGATTATATATTAGGCCTATAGCCTGCTATATCTATTATCTTCTTGTAAAATGTGACACTGAAGACTGGAGTAATGGCTGATGAATTCAGCTTTGCATAACCGAAATTAATCTTAAGTATATTCAAAAACAATTATTTTAAATTCTAATATTTTTTCACAATATTAGGCTGCTTTTTCTGTATTTTTGATCAAATAAATGCAGGGTTGCTAATGATGAGCAATCATTCTTTTGAAAATATTCTTCTTTGAATAACATAAAAAATAGTAATGTTTCCAAAACATACTGCATACTACATACTGCATATGTAGGCTATAAATGTATTACTGTGGCCTTTAAGAGCAAGACATGGCAAAAAACAAAGAAAATGTAAAAATAAATAAAAATCAATAAAAAATACACTGAAATACCACCAGTTTTATTATCAATTTGGTGAACATTATATAGTGGTTTCTTTACATAGTGCTTTGACCCTGATTTATGTCTGAAGTAGTTTATGTAAAACCAAAATGTTTTCAACAGTGAATTTGATAAACATTTCTGACATTTTGTCCAATAATAATAATTGTAATTTAAACTATAGATTTTATCAATGCATTTCATGCATGAATAACAATCAGAACGGTTAACACAAACAGAACCTTTAGATTCAGATGGTAAACCATTTTCCTGTTTGCCAGAACTACTACTTTTGTGTTTGTCATTTTGTTTCTATGAGACCAGATACCAGCAAACATGGCCACCCTGAGCTCGAAGCCAAGCTTGCGTTACAGTGTGTCTGATTGGGCAACTGGCAATACACAGATCTCCAATGTTGCTGAGCACAAGCGCAATATTTCACACGAGATACGGCAGGCAGGAAGAGATCTGCGTAATGAGACGGCCAATAAGGTAATGCATTAAAGATCAGGGTGGGAATTTGTTTGGCAGGTCAAAAAATTACTTTATTTTAAGGTGACATGGTTACATTGTCCTCATTCAAATAAGTACTAATATTAATAACATACACTTACTATAGAGGTACAGTTAGGGTTTGGTTTAGGGTTAGTTGTAATTATGCATAATTTACTCTCATTGGTAGGCCTACATATAGTAACGTGTCACTACATAAACTTAAAAATACTAATTAACACATTTGTAACACTTTATTTTACAGTGTTCCTTTTACACATCTTACATTTACTTGGTAGTAACAGTAAATTATGCTAAATTACAAGCAACCACCTATAACCAAACCCTAACCATTATTATGCCGAAAGTATATGTAGTTAATTAATGCCCCCCTGTGGTGAAAATCAAGTTTTAATGTTGTTTATATGCCTATGTGGTGTTTTTAATGTGCTTCAAGACAAACCATGTGTGAATTCATAAGTCAACACCATTGCTGCTGAGTATTTTCTCTTTAAAACTGCAGTGAAACAAAGACACGGATTAAAATCGCTGGTGTTTCTGACGTCATAAACTACCTTGAAACCATGTGATCGTCAATATAGATCTCTGAGCTGGTGTGAGCAGGTGGAGGCAGGGCCAATTCCATATTCATAGAACTTATACTAAATGAGGCAAGGGTGTACTTACATATGCACGAAAAAAAAAACACTTAAATATGTAATTTTGGTGATCAAAGATGAGTTTTAAGGGATACAATTATTATACTTTGACAAAGACACCTTAAAATAAAGTTGAACCAACAAATTCTTTTTCTCACTTGATCAGACGAACTGGGAAGAGTATGACAGCAGCCGGCGACTGAGTGACAGAATCAATGACGTCTTACGCTGGAAGGAGAATCTGAAAGCCTGTGCACAGGAAGTGGATACAGAAATGGACGCACTAACCATGGTGATTAAAAACATCTTTTTTCCATCTCTTGAAGCTATCTAAAATGGCAAGCCGTTTTGACTTTTATTCACTCCAAGGAAATGAGTTCTTGATATCAACAATTATTTCAGTAGTTAAAATATTGATATCAAGAATTAGATTTCTACTAGTAATAATGGCAGTTTTCGATCAGGAATTACATTTCCATAAAAGAAAAATGGGTAACACTTTAGAATACGGTTCCTTCGTTAATCAATAACTACACAAGAACCAATAAGTAACAATCTAGTAACTATTATTAACTAACAAGAAACTCTGATTAACGAACTAGTAAGTAATAGCGCACAGATGAAAGTGGTAGTTCACTATTAAGTAATCAATAACTACTATTTTTTAATACTTCCCAGAGGACTAGTTTATTAACAATCTAGTAACTACTATTAACTAAAAGAAACTCTTATTAACGAAGTAGTAAGTAATAGCTCACAGATGAAAGTGTTACTAGATACTTCTGTGGGAATTACTAATTATTTGGATTCGTATTATAAAGTGAAGATCATTGGAACTAACTAGTAATGACTCAAGTGTTACTAAAGACATTTTCTAAAAGTATACTAAAGTTCACCAAAAATCTCAAACGTTTGCACAAATCATGACTAGATCATGTAGTAACACTTGAGTCATTACTAGTTAGTTCCAATGATCTTCACTTTATAATATAGATCCAAATAATTAGCTATTCCCACAGAAGTATCTAGTAACACTTTCATCTGTGAGCTATTACTTACTAATTATTTGGATCCGTATTATAAAGTGAAGATCATCAGAAATACAATCATTACCAATCATTATGTGGTTACTAGTCTTGCATAATCGTAAGTATCAGACATACCTGAATGTCTTTACAACACTGAAAAAATGTTGGTGAACATGTAGACAATTTTCATCCAGAAATTGCTGTAAAGACACCTCAAGCAACACATTAAACATGAAACTCTGAAATAGTCTTTACCATAAATTTTTTTTACAGTACAAAATATGTATTGTGCAAATAATATACTGTAATGCAAAATAAATAATGCAATTTAAGAAAAATGTGTCTTCTAAAAACACAAACAAACAAAACATCTCAAGTGTATTCATGAACCCATAAACCATTGCTAAGTCCAAGGAGGAGACAGAACGAGCCCTTGCTGCCACTGTTCTGCCCCTTGAAGTCACTGCGGAGTGCTTGACCCTGAGGGAAGGTCGTCGTGGCAAGGAGCTGGTCAGTGACCCTGTAGAAGCTGAACTTAAGAGGGAAGTAGAGGTGATCGATGGAGCACAACGCTCCCTTCAGCAGTGCATCGATCAGGCCTTTGAACAGCTGTGGTAAGTATAGCACAGTCCGATAGACCTTCATTGGTTTGAAGCACTCAATAGCAATCTGCTAGGCATCTCCTCAGATCTTCTCAGTCTTATCAAACCTTCTCAGTCGTCTACAGGAAGCACGGCAACAGCTGACCATTGACCTTCAGGATAAAATAGAGGCGCTTGATGTGGACATGTCATGTTTGTCTCTCACTATACGGTCACCTGAGATCTCCCTGAAGCCCAACCCGACAAGGGTGCCCCCTGGGTGAGTAAATGTGCTATCTTGGTATAATAATAATAATGTCCAGAGAGTATGTTATAGGACAATTATAGCTATTATGTATTTAGTTTAAAAATCGGCATAAAAAGGAAATTGCGTTAGTCGTGTCTTCCTATCGTGACGTAAAATCACTAAAAGTCTTCCTAAATAAAATAGTCCCTGGCCGTTTAACGTCCAGCACCTCTCAATAATAAAACACAGCTATTAAGGATTGTAACTAACCGTTGTATAAAATATTTTAAAATAAATAATATAATATAATAATGTACTATTTTGTTCACTTTGTTTGCAGTTCCACAACTCCTCAGCAGTGGGAGCAGTTCAGCCGATACAATATTACTCGAGCCAAAGAAGAGATGCAGGCCTCTGTGCAGATAAGAGACAATAACAGCATCACAAGAGCACAGGTGCAACACCTGGACTACAGATTTAATCGGTTACTGTATTTAAAAGCTTGATTTAAAATATTCACGAAACTTATTGACTTATAGTTGAACAACATTTAGTATGATCACCATTTACTACATAAAGGCTACATGCCTCTTCTCTCTTAGGTGCGGAATGAGCTGGAAGCCCAACGAATGGCCGTAGAGTTTGCTCTCCGTAAGCGGACTCACCACCAAGAACAAGCCCATCATGAAATGCAATGGCAGTTGAAAACTGTGAGGCTTCATCCTTATTCTCCCCTCTTTTTTTATATATATTTTTCTGGTGGTTTTGAATATGCAATGAAACAGAGAATCTTGGCCACAGCATACTAACCACACATGAACTGTCATACAAAGTAATAAGTGTTTAAAGAAAGTGCTTTACACTCATTTGAAATGTGAATTTTGGAAGTTAGTAATGACATATACACTCACCTATATATGATTATTAGGAAGAACACCTGTTCAATTTCCCATTAATGCAATTATCTAATCAATCACATGGCAGTTGCGTCAATGCATGTAGGGGTGTGGTCCTGGTCAAGACAATCTCCTGAACTCCAAACTGAAATGTCTGAATGGGAAAGAAAGGTGATTTAAGCAATTTTGAGCGTGACATGGTTGTTGGTGTCAGACGGGCCGGTCTGAGTATTTCACAATCTGCTCAGTTACTGGGATTTTCACGCACAGCCATTTCTAGGGTTTACAAAGAATGGTGTGAAAAGTGGCAGTCATGTGGGCGAAAATGCCTTGATGATGCTAGAGGTCAGAGGAGAATGGGCCGACTGATTCAAGCTGATAGAAGAGCAACTGACTGAAATAACCACTCGTTACAACCGAGGTATGCAGAAAAGCATTTGTGAAGCCACAACAAGCACCTTGAGGCGGATGGGCTTCAACAGCAGAAGACCCCACCGGGTACCACTCATCTCCACTACAAATAGGAAAAAGAGGCTACAATTTGCAAGAGCTCACCAAAATTGGACAGTTGAAGACTGGAAAAATGTTGCCTGGTCTGATGAGTCTCGATTTCTGTTGAGACATTCAGATGGTAGAGTCAGAATTTGGCGTAAACAGAATGAGAACATGGATCCATCATGCCTTGTTACCACTGTGCAGGCTGGTGGTGGTGGTGTAATGGTGTGGGGGATGTTTTCTTGGCACACTTTAGGCCCATTAGTGTCAATTGGGCATCGTTTAAATGCCACGGCCTACCTGAGCATTGTTTCTGACCATGTCCATCCCTTTATGGCCACCATGTACCCATCCTCTGATGGCTACCCAGCAGGATAATGCACCATGTCACAAAGCTCGAATCATTTAAAATTGGTTTCTTGAACATAACAATGAGTTGACTGTACTAAAATGGCCCCCACAGTCACCAGATCTCAACCCAATAGAGCATCTTTGGGATGTGGTGGAAAGGGAGCATCGTGCCCTGGATGTGCATCCCACAAATCTCCATCAACTGCAAGATGCTAGCTTATCATATGGGCCAACATTTCTAAAGAATGCTTTCTGCACCTTGTTGAATCAATGCCACGTAGAATTAAGGCAGTTCTGAAGGTGAAAGGGCGTCAAACACAGTATTGGTATGGTGTTCCTAATAATCCTTTAGGTGAATGTAGGTTAGTTGGTCATTATCCTCAAATAAACCCCACAGGGTGATAAAGTGAGGCATCAACCTGAGTTTATTTTGCGATAATGACCAGCTGACTGCATAATATCCGCTTATTATATTACTTCCCACCAAAAAATCAATACATGTCATGGACATTGATTTGAGTGTGTACTATTTGATTATGTTAGAAGTCAGACTTTGCCGTGATATGAGCGACATGATCTTGCAGTGTTGGAAATTGGTTGTTAGGGACAATATAGGCAATTATTCCGAAATATCTGATAGCAGAATGATACGATTGATCAGTCAGAAACAGGTATTCCAGATTGCCATGTGGTAATGGATGAATAGGGCATTTTCTTTCTTTCAATATGTCCCACTGTCTCTCAGACTCATGATGAGATTGCTGAGCTGGAGAAGGACATTAGTGGCCTGGAGGAGGACATGCATGCCAAGATGGCTCCTCTAAAGCTGGTCCACACCCGTCTGGAGAACAGGACAAAGAGGCCCGGCATGGACCTGTGCCGAGATGAGGTAAACTCCACAACCAGTTGAGTGGAAACATGCATGAAGTTAATTTTTTTGGTCCAAGACCCTAGGACTTTTGTCTCACTTGAACCACGAATACACACACACACACACACACACACACAAGTTTTGTGGTTGAAATTTAAAAAAGTAACAAATCTTATCCTCATGGATCAATTTGATCCCTTAGGAATTAATGGAATGCGAGGAATGCATCAGTACATATAGAAAAACCTAAATGTGAATAATGTACTTAAATTATTATTTATTTATCATAAAATCTTGTAATTTAAAGGTAAATAAAATATCAAAATGAAATGAAAAAAGCTTTCTGGATAAAAAAAAAAAAAAAAAAAAAAAAAAAAACTATAATTCTAGGGCGTCAGATCATTTTGACCCACGAGGGAAGGATGAGGTTACAGCAAATCCATTGCAAAACCTTTCGCCCTCACACAAAATACTTCAAATCCAGTGAACAACTCAAACCATGAAATTCCTGATCGGATAGATTTCCATCCACCTTATTTTGCACTGCGGAAATATTGTCTGTGAATATGCGAGACTTCCGATTTGCAATAGATAAATTATCATAAAGAACAAAGTGTAGTAAATACTAAATTTATCTGCGCTACAAACCAGTGTGTTTATTAATATGAATATAAGAAATGAATATGAAAAGAAATACCAGTTTGCAATATCAAGCAACATAACAGGCTGTTTTTGTACAGCTAAAATATCTGGGATGACACTGATAGCCTCACATAATCAAGTTACGAATGGCCATGCTTGCTCTTATGGTAAAAATATGTAATAATGTAATGAAATGACTGGATTTTGCCGAACAACAGTAAATCAGACAGCACTCATGTCATCTGCAATGATGCGTGACCTTTGTTCTAGTTAATTAATATCACCCTCTGAAACACAAACACAATCCATCTTAATCTTCTGTGTTTTGATTGGTTATCTCATAACTTATTACTCACAGGTACAGTTTGGTTTGGTGGATGAAGCCAAGCAACTGGAAGCCACCATTCTAGCACTGAAACAGAAGCTAGCACAGGCCCAGTGAGTCCAATTCCTCCTTTCATTTACAATATATAAATAATGTAAATGCAAAAGGAATCTGAACATCTCTGAAACTGTCTTGTCCATGACCAGGCACACTATGCAGGCTCTGAAGCAGCATGAAGCTCAAATGATAGAGGATCTGTCTCGTAAGCAGGATGCCCTGTCTCTGGAGCAGCGCACCAGCCAGACCCGCCAGCACCTGACTCTGAGGGTCCAGACTGAGGGTCTACGTTCAGCTGTGGTGCCGCTCACCAACTCTAGTGGCAGATCCAAGCTGGACCTCGCTTGAGTCGCCGTCCTAGTTCTTACCCCATACTTAAGGTGCATTTACTGTTGCTCAGTGAAATTTCACTGGCGAAATCCAAATATCCCAATTATATCCCAATTATCCCTAATTACCCCAATAGGAATTTGCGTTTCATTTGAGCTGTGCTTTTTACATCTCTACGCAATTGACAATTGATTTGGAACACATCCAGAACACATCCGGGTATTTGAACTGGACTGTGAACTTTGAATTGGAACAGTACTTGGGCAGTGACTGATGACGTTTCCCAAGTCCACAAGAACACAAGTACAGACAAGAACGCATATTGAGAAACGGCCATCGTCTTCAAGATTACTAGAAACTGCGAGACTGGTGTTTTAGAGCTGGTTGGAGCAACACTACTGGACAGTGGCCCTCCAGGAGTAGAGTTTGACACGTGGTCTAAATTTAAAAGAGTCATATCATGGGATATCAAATTTTAATCTATCTTTTGAAATAAGAGTCAAAATTCCTCATCAGCCCAATGGCTTGTTCGGAACTTCTGCAACTTTTTTGACGTCACACAGATGAACATATTGACACAGGATCATATACATTTATAAGTCAGTGATAGCAGTTTGATATTAGCAACTTCTGCCCAGTCCTGGTGAAGTAATAAAGAGGAAGTAGGGTAGTTATTACATGTTTGGCAGACAGTTTAATCCAAAGCGGCTTATAGTGTGTTCAAACTCAAAGGATACATTTTTTTTTTCAGTACTTGCATTCCTGGGCATCAAACTCAAGACTTTTGAGTTCCCAGTACCAATTTTGTTACAGCCAGAGCTGCAAAAAATGGCTAGATTAATTGGCAAGAGAGAGGGTGGAAACTAGTCAGGGACAACTAAATAAGGTGAATCAATACAATGAATAATTATTTGATAACCTAATGATTACATTTAAAAAAATGTATTGCATAAATAAATGTGGTATGACTTTTTTAAATTGTATTTTTTTTTTTTGCTTCATTCCAGTATTTTACAAATTTCTATTTCCTCTTCCCATGTCTACCAATCTTAAGACAACTTTTTTTGTTGATGTGGAAATGAGTTTTGAGTGTAGTATTTCAAATATTCATTTGATTTTATGATTAAGAGTGGAGCAACCTCAAATAAATACACACTAACTCGCAAACCACATGTGAATTGTGTTGTATTGTTAAATTCATAGTTCAAGTTTCATAGTTCTTTCCAACAATCCATCTGTCAACAGATTTTTATTTAATGTGAGGGAAGAGAAGCTAATGTCATATGAAAGGCTCTATTTAGATTGGACTTTGACTCTCAGTGATGAATGAGATAAAAGAATGGGTGACACAAAAATCTACGCAAATCCATTGGTGAGGGTTTATCAATTCTGTTGAAGTTAATAGCTACACTAATGTCTCTAAATGGTACCATTTGAGTCTATGCGAAAATAACAGGGAGGAAGATATTTCCCTACGAGTTAAATGCATGGCAAATATTACAGAGCTCAAATCATGCTTGATCACATTTTGTTAAAGCGTAAGATCAGTTCATATTTAAATGCAATTATATAAAGTCTAAGATGCTACTTTTGGCGTTAAAAATATTGTTGGTTTAACTTAAAAAAGTAAGTAATCTGGTTGCCTTAAAATTTTAAGTTGATTGGACTGGAAAAAGTGAGTTAATACAATGAAGGAGATTGATTTAATCATCAGAGACTCAAAATAAGAAGTTATCTGAACTAAATAAATTATTTAAGTTGATTTGACAAAAGAAAAAAATATAAAAAAATATTAAAAAATGTTTTTTTTTTACAGTTGTTTTTTTTCTGTTTATTGCTAATATTGTGAACCTAAAATTGAGGTTGTACATTGTTGTTGAAGCTCTCTGTTTTCTTCAGTTCTCATGCTCAGTGTATATATATATATATATATATATATATATATATATATATATATATATATATATATATATATGTACCCACACAAAAAGATAAAGATGCATGATATACAGCCATGTTTAATAAACAGATCCAAAGGCCTTTTGCATGCCGCTATAAAAGCGTCAAGTTAATTCATTCATTATATGCAATAGTCAATGCTGAATGATAAACCCCTAAACAGTCTCCTAGTGAGTTTACAGCTTCAGTAGTTTAACCATCCAGTTCATTTCATGTGACAAAGTCACGGCTGGATGGGCAATGCTTCCTGTAAAGCCCAATTATTCTGAATCATTTCACTAAAGGGGCCTGATCTGATGTGTGCACCAAGGACAAATAAGGCAACATGAGACCATATAAATGCCATCTTGCTACATTAAGTACCCATCCCCTTCCCTCATATCAGACCAATTCAAGCTCTTAGAAGCACTAACCACCCATCATACACCCCTCCCACGCCCCCTTTTTCTCCCCACCCTACTTTGCGCTTTCCAAATAAATACAAACTTCCGTGCAAATACGAGCTTCTCCATTGTCTTCATCTATTTTTTTCTCTCACACAGATTGGAAAGTGTTCAGCATTTTATTGATTCAGGGACCGCAATTCTTCCACACGGAATAACGAGGAGGGCAATGGAGAGCCTGTAAAAAGGAGTATCTGGTATTAGTTAATTGAGCAACAAATCTAGAAATTGATCTGACATGGAGCTGACTGCGTTCAGCTATGTCTCGGTGTTGATCTACTTCTTCACCTTCTTGCTTGGACTTCCCGGCAACCTCCTCGTTCTTTTCGTGTACATCCGTAAGGCTCGAAAACACGGCGCCACTCCCAATGTGGTCTACGCTCTTAACCTGTGCGTGGCCAACCTCGCTCTAGTGTTGTGGATGCCAGTCAAAGTGGCCGAGACGGTGCTCCAGGGTTGGGCGCTTCCAGCTGCCGTTTGTCCCATTTACAGCTTCTTTCTGTTCTCCTCGGTCTACGGTAGCAGTCTGATCCTCACAGCAGTCGTCGTGGGCCGTTACCTGAGTATCGCCTACCCCATATCTTACAAGATCTACCGCCGGGCCCATACTTCTTGCTTGGTGAGCGCCATTTTGTGGGCTTTAGTGCTCTTGCACGTGGGTTTTGCTTTTCTTGCCGAAGGAGGGGGACATTTTGTGTCTTTATCTGAGCATAATGTCTCTGCTTGCTATGAAAACTTCACCCAGGAGCAGTTGGACGTGCTAGTGCCTTTACGCCTAGAGATGGCACTGCTTCTCTTCCTGGTGCCACTTGTTTTGTCAGCTTTCTGCACGCTGCGCTGCCTTATGCTTGTCAGACACTCTTCTTTGCCCTCTGGTGGGAAAAGAAGGGTATTAGCCATTGCACTCTCCACATTAATAGTATTTGTGGTCTGTTATGGACCCTACAATGTTTCCCATGTGGTAGGCTTTGTCTATAACACTAATGTGGAGTGGAGAAGCGAAGCCATGCTTTCCAGCTCCTGCAATGTCTTTCTAGAGCCCGTGGTTATGTTGATGCTTTCGCCGTGGACGCCGAGGGATTTGATTGACAGACTGTGCCGTAAGAGAAGAGACGCAACCTGCAAGTTGTGGCATCAGCATCACTGCAGTATGGCTTCCAGGAACCCTCAGACAACAACTACACAGGCAATGTCAATAATAAGCCATGGAGGATCTAAAGATGACAGAGCAAACAGAGCAAACCCGTCCATAAAAGTGACCTAATTAGGGTGCTGCAATACACTCATGGCGCAAATAAGAACATGGAATTTTTTTGTAATCTATGAGTCACCCAAACAGACCTATTTAGGAGAAGGATATGAGCTGTAAGATAATGTTTTGGTGGTCATTAAAGATATTGTATGAGAAAGTGCACATTCTTTTAAAACTCAGCAGGGACCAGGCACCAGCTGTCTATGCACATCTTCACCTATTCAATAATGGTTGCTTCTGTATTATAACTAGGGCTGTCAAACGATTAATCGCGATTAATCGCATCCACAATAAAAGTTTGTGTTTACAAAATATATGTGGGTGCACTGTGTATAATTATTTTGTATACATATAAATGCAGACACATGCATGTATATTTAGGAAAAAAATATTATTTATATATAAAATATTCATATTTATATATAATATAAATCTATATACAGTATATACATGAAAATACTTCTTAAATATTTACAAGCATGTGTGTGAATTTATATATATGAAGAGTTCAGATGCAAAAGCCTCTAAATGCCATTTGAAATTTTCTTCTTTAATGATCATTTTTATCAAACTTGTATATTTAAGTTCAGTAATTTCACTTAAATGGCAATGAAGATTACCTATTAATTGTTATTTAAGTGAAATTACTGAACATAAATATACAAGTTTGATATAAATCATCATTAAAGAAGGAAATTTCAAATGGCATTTAGAGGCTTTTGCATCTGAACTCTTCATATATAAAATAATTATACACAGTGCACCCACATATATTATGTAAACACAAACTTTTATTTTGGATGCGATTAATCACGATTAATCGTTTGACAGCCCTAATTATAACATAACATTTTTAGGGATTTTATCCAAAAGTATAAACTACAGTAAATAAATTGCTAAATATTGTAAAATAGTAATATCTAGTATGCAACATTTTAAATACTGATAATGAACCATGTACTTCATTTTTACCTATTCCGTGAAACTCTTATTCTGTAATTATTATTTCTACTATAATAAATAATGTGAATGTGTATTATTAACATGGGCACTGTATATATAAATTAAATTGCTCTTACATTCTCTGGTATTATTTCATTTTCAGTTTTTTTTTTTTTTTTTTTTTGATATTATGAATTGTAAGTATAAATTTAAGTATGTTGCCACATACAGTATTATAAATATTTTTAAAATGTGTACACCTCTGCATTTTACAGGTTTTACAGGCCTAAAAAAAAGAAACAAGTGTCCTCCTTTTTCACATTACGCACTAACTGTGGATAAAAACCCATGTGACAGTTTGTGGTTTGGAATTAGGTACGTCCCTTGTGCGACATAATAAACATACATGTTAAAAGTTAGTACTTAAAACGAGAAGGAAGACGGGTCTTGGTGAGTGTCTTTAAATATATTCAGATGTAAATATGTTAGACTGGAATACACCCGTTTTACTTTTTGTGTTTAAAGACTATAAAAAACAGCAGTGATAACAGTCAAATTTTGATGTAAAAGATAATAGAAGTGCAAATTTTGCTTTCACATGAACTTTCACCATTAGCTGTAATTTGTTTATGGGCATGCACCAGAATATTATATTTAATTATTAATTAAAATTGAATCTTATTGTTCGCTGTTTGATCCACTCTCAACTACCAGACAACCACACAACTCTATACACTGTAAAAATGATTTTTTGGTGAAGTAAATACTGAAAAAAAAACCAATGTCATTTACATGAAAAAGATTGTTCAGGCAGGAATTTAAAAAAAAGTAAATTCCATATCAGTACTTAATTCAAGCGAGTAGAAATGAAAGTGCAAATATCAACTCAATAAAATTAAGTAAAAATTACTCAACTTTTCTGATACTGGGGTCCCCATCATGCACTGGACCTTGAATAATTAATGAGGTTCATTTTTCACTGGTTTCCAGCTGTATTTACACAGTTTTCATATCATTGATTTTTGTTGTCAGTATTGGTAACTTGCCATTTTGTGACATTTCGAGTAAATTTTTCCTCAAAATGACACATTCAAACACAAAAACGACCCATCAAATGTTACCGCCATGTGTATTTTCTACCAAGTATTGAGGTCTTTGCATTCACATGATGCTTAACATCTGACATGATGCAATATAAATTACTTAGATGATCTAAGTAAAGCACATTATTACTAAAAAAATGAAATATTATTGTTTTAGTGAAATGTAATGCAAAGGCAAAGGAAATTTCAACTAAATCGACATTAATCAACCTTCTACCAAGTTAAAATTACTTATTTTCTGTAAAGTTTACTTAATTAAATTTTCCAAGTAAGTTTTAAAGCTACTGATAAACATGTTTAGGTTTTTACTTGGCAAATCATTGTAAATTTACTAGCTTTTCTGAGTGAAAAAAGTTGCCGACACTGTAAAAAAATATTGTTGGTTTAACTTTAAAAAAGTAAGTTTAAAATTTTAAGTTGATTGAACTGGAAAAAGTGAGTTAATACAATGACGGAGATTGATTTAATCATCAGAAACTCAAAATAATAAGTTATCTCAACTAAATAAATTAAGTTGATTTGACAAAAGAAAAAATGTTGCTATAACACATCTTGAAAATATTTTTTTACAGTGAATCCTACTCCGATTTTTTTCAGTGAACCCGATTGTATAAAGATTCAAATTAACAATTTAATTTATATTTTTGTTTGCACATTCAATTGACTTGTATTTATCAGTACAGCATTTTTTTCCAAAAAACTCTGTCCTTTGACCCCAGCACATAATTAAATAAATATTAAATCATTTTATCAAATAGTCATTTAAAATATAAAAAATAATTTAAAAATAATACTTGTCATTCCCATCTTTTATGCTTTGAACAAATTCTGATTAAATTTTTATGTGCTCTTGCAAACAGTTGTGATCAAAACACTTTTTCTAGACTTTAAATAAACTATTGGGAACATTGACTATTAAATAACTTTAAGGTGTTTGTGTGTCATTTTGGTTTGATCATTAAGGTGATCACACTTGAGAAGAGTTAACAAAATGAGCAAAAAGAACATAGGTTTGCAATAACATGAGTGTGCAATATAATAATAATAATAATAATAATAAAATCACTTTATTTCAGTCTCCAGACTTTAAGTAATTGCTCTTTTGCTTATCACAGATCATGGAACATAAACCAGTCTGATGCTGTGTAATTTTATTAGCATTAGCTAGGCTAATGGGTAAAGCCCTAAGGGTATAAACGTGTCGTGCAGTAAAATAAAAACTAATTTTCATAACACAATGAATGCAAATCTCACAGCATGCTGTATACTGTCCAGGTGGTTTGGGTGTCACGGAACGGCATATCAAAGGAACCCGTTGTCTGATAACAGAAAAATATATCTTGGTAAGTCACATATTGAACCAAAACAGCTGATAGCCTACTTTTTTACTAGTTTTCAATGGTTTTAATAATATTGAAAAAACTACGAGAATACATTTAAAAGAAGTGTATCCATTAGGTAGTGTCTTCAACTGAACCTCGGGGCTGTTTTCTAAAGTAAAGAACATTACCACCACAACCACAAGCCGACAACAATATGTCAGAAGATCCGCCTCAGAAGGTGTTACTTTCTACTTATATAATCACATTCCTGATTGGGTTTCCTACTAGTGTGCTGGCTCATGCATTCGCAAGATTCACATTAAACCCATCCCCATTGACATCATCATGCTGAACCTCGTTATTTCTGACCTCATCTTCCTCACCTGCCTGCCCATCAAGATGAAAGAGGCCGCGGATAACGTTGTTTGGAAAATGCCCTCTGGTGTGTGCCACTCCAATCTGTTTGTCTACTTACTTCCCGTCTATTCCAGCAGCCTGTTCTTGACCGCAATAAGTGCTGAGCGCTATGTATGTATAGCGTTTCCAGTTAAGTACAGAAGTCCGAAGAGAATCATTTATACAATACCTATATGTATAGTCATCTGGGTGCTTGTTGCCGCAATTTTTACATACAAGGCGGTATCCACGGATTCTGGTGTAGCGGTCAACACCACAAATCAGCAAACTCAGAGATGTTACAGTAACTTCACAGAGAAACAGCTCGCAGAACTGCTTCCAGTGCAGATGAGTTTAGCAGTGGTGTTTTTCTTTCTACCCCTCCTTACCTGCTGCTTCTGTTACATCAGTTTCATTCGTAATTTGTTAAAGCTTCCTCTCATCAAGCGACAACGTAGACTCCGGGCAGTTGGAATGGCTCTGGGGACTCTCCTTGTGTTCGCCAGCTGTTTTGCACCCTACAACATATCACATGTAGTGGCCTTCATCAAAAAAGAAAATCCAAAATGGCGCACGGCAGCTTTAATACTGAGCACTTTAAATGCATGTTATGATCCTATTATATTTTTCTGTATCTCTAGGGAGATGAGAAGTGCAATCAAAGTATGTGCTAAGGCTTTTTTTCGGTTGTATGCCTATTTAAAGGGTTAGTTCGCCTATACATCAAATAAAGATATTTTTGATCAAATCTGAGACATTTCTGTTCCTCCATTGATAGCTACGCAACTACCACTTTGACACTTCTCTTAAAGAGATCATAAAGCTTAAGGAACTGATTTAATTTAGGCTTTTATTCACGTATAAACAATGAAATTTGTCATTCACAGGTTCAAAAAATATGAACACCGGTAACACAGGTAAATGTTTGTGTGGAGCGAGCAACTGAGTAAATAAATGCGGAGGCAACGTTGCTTATGCTTATATAGTGTATATGTCTATGATGAGTGTCAGCGGCAGGTAAATACATTTGTGTGATTGTCGTGTGGACCGACTCTCGGTTGCCCAGGTAACTTCATATCACTTCGCCGCTGCTGTAGACTGTGCTAATAAATATAGGTAAAACAATATAACTATTGCAACGCAATGAAAGGATAGTTTGATTTCTAACATTATTCTCTCAACAGACACTTACATTGATAGTCTGGCGTTCTAATTGATTTGCTTTTGGTGTACTGTGGAGTGGGTAAAATCATTATAATTGCATGCTAAAAGTTACCGTTGACTCGCACGAGCCTAGCCCCGGTGAACTATGCAACTCGTATGACTGGATGAATTTTTTTTTTTTTAACTGTCTCCACTGATAAATAACACTAAGGCTCACTTGGAAATGAGGCCCAATGTCCAAAATTCCGAACCACCCCTTTAAGGTGAACCGAGGGAGGACCCCCTAAACCTCCAGTGTATGACTGATATAGACAACAACGGTTTGACAAAAAAATATCAAAATTGAAAATACTGTGGAGACAAAGACACCTACATCTTGGATGCCCTTGAGGTAAGCTAAAACATATCAAAAATTAATTTCAAAGTGAACTATCCCTTTAAGGCCAAAACTGCTTTTCATCTTGAAGTAGCATCGCCTGGCAGGTACTGTACCAAGCCAGGCAGTTTTCAGGTTACAGACCAGTTTAAAAGCAGCATTGCCATCACTACACCCATTGTCAATGATTGGAAGAAGATATTTGTCACACATATGAATGGTGTTTTTGCCTATGCAAATTAGGACTTATTCAATAAGTGTGGAGCTCATGTGCATATTCAAATTCGTGTCAAACTTGTAATACAAAAAAAGTTACTTTTCAAGTAAAAATTAGCCTATTTTGGTGTATTTTGGGCATATTCGATGTATAACTCATTTGCATATTGCAATTATTTTTTAAAGAAACTTGCAATACAAAAAAATGTGCTTTTAATGGGTACTTTCATTGTGTAAAGTTTTATTTTGTCAGGAGTAAAGGAAAAAATAGCCCCATATCTCGCTTACCTGCCGTCGTGCGTGGTTGGAGCTCAACCTCTGTCTTGCATGCTCGCTCTAGATAAGATTACAGGATATTTTAACTAATTTGCGGTCAAACTAGTCAGTCGCGAGTGCCTCAACAGATAGACTACAGATAAACTCATCCTTCAGGCTTAACACATCAGCGTGAGAAATCAGCAGTGTGGCGTGACAGCGTGAGAATGGGCTATATGCACGCATAAGTTCCGCATTTGACGTAAGGATGCTCGTCCATTTCCGGTTGTGGAGATTAAAGCGGAGGAAAACCGGAGAAAACGGGATTATGGCAGAGTCTTCAATATTTACTGTCCTCCCGTCTTTGAAACGAAACGTACATAGATGTAATTTTATATATAGTTATGTTTATTTAATATAAGTTTAAAAAGAAGCATAAACACAACGAGGGGTGTCTGTTTTATCTGTTTTTGTGACTAACGTTTCATTAGTATAACCATGGAGTATAATTCAATATTAATTCTCGGTATTGCATTGGACTCTATGATCGGCGGAAGTTATCGAGCATCCTTAATCCTTCACCGGAAATAACGCCGTGCATAGAGCCCATTGGCTCAATTGTGTGAGTCTCAAGCAGAATGCGTGAGAGTTTGCAGCCCCTGAATTAATATCAGAATATGGCTGTCTGTGTCTGAAATCGCAGAGTTCAGCTCCAACCCTGCTTGGCTGTGCATGTGCCCGAAATCACTCCCTCATTCACTTTTCCCTTATTAGCCCAATAATAATAATAATAGTTAACTTGAGGGAGTGAATGAAAACAAGTGAGCGAATTTAAAAACTGATGTGCCAATAGGGCTGCCGCTTTTCGATAGTTTGTGCTTGCTGTTTAATAATCATTTGAAACTGGCAGCTTCAGTAGTATTAAAAGAATGTTCTTGAACTCTGTTATGGAAAGTAGGCTGTGTATAAACTTTAATTAAGAAATGTGATAATAATTTAATCGGAATTTATAGCTGTAACTCAACAATTACTTGAAATTACAGCCAGGTGGTGTGTGGAACTAAACTCTGCAGGAAGTTAACTCTCCGGTAACCCTGAGCTACAGGAAACAGAAACTTTTGTGAAAGTTGTAAAATTAACTTTTAATAAGTCTTATAATGAACCTACTATTAATTTTTCTGTTTAACTTAAGATAGCCTATACTTTAGTTAAATTAAGTAGTAAAATTTTGTCTTTTTTTGTGTGGCTTTACTGAAAAGGACTGGCCATATACTCATATTACTGACAAATGTCTAACATAAATAGCCTATATCAAAGTGAGTCAATTTCCACATTTTAAAGGTAGGATAGCCATTTTTTTAGAAACATTTTGTAGGCTATACTAGTTTTAACTCTCCTCACATCCTGATAGCAATCAATAATAGAAGTGGTCTATAAGTAAAGTCTCAGGACAAAAAAAAAGTTCATCCATCAATTATTTTTTTCCAGGGTATTTTCAACAGATATCACGTCATCAGTGCGTTGCGTTAAGTATAGGCAGAGTTATTATGCTGCATTCACGACATAACCATAATTACAGGACGGCAACAGGTGATGTTCTACAGGAGCTTTCTGTGTCAATCTTTGTCATCACTATCAACACCGAAATGAAACTGCAGCAGTCAGGGCTGCGTTTCCCAAAAGCATCGTAAACCTAAGTTGATCGTAGAGACTATTGGTGGCAATTGTTCTACGAACAACTAAGCTTACGATGCTTGTGGGAAACCCAGCCCAGAGCTGTAAGTTGTTTATTATTATGATATTTGAGACATGAGGTCATTTAAAGCCTTCTCTCAACTTGTGATGCTATGCAAACTGCCTAACAGCTGAATCCTTTCACATTAATACAAAATTTCCATGTATATCACTAAACACTGGACGTCGGATAGACGTGCAGATCATGTCTATATTGGGTCCGTCGGTCCTTGACCAATTCTGGACATCTATTCGACATCCAAACTAGATCCACGATTTGGACGTCTAACCATGGCCCAATTTGGACGGCAACATTTGACGTTCAACATTTGACTGTGATCTAGGTAATTTTTTTGGGACCTCATTTGGACGTCTATTACAGGTTATATTTAATTATTTAAGATAGTTTTTTTTTAATTATTTAAGGTAGCAGCTAGCTATACCACTAGCAGAAGCTGGTAATTGACACATACAGAGGTGTGATGCTGTAGCTCAAACAGTAGAACATTAGTGCTTGTGAAACGGCCACCTAGTGCAATGCTTAGATAGATCATGGGTTTGATTCCCAGGGAAAGCAGGAATGTAAATGTATAATGCAATGTAACTCACTGTGGATAAAAGCATCTGCCAAATGCATAAATATATGGTAGGCTACAGACATTCTTTAAAAATGTCCTCTACCTTTTTGAAACATACAGTTATAGAAGATACTAAATTTGATGTTGAAAAGACGTCCACAAACGACCACATTTCGTCCCACTGACGTCAATATTAGACGTGCAAAATACGTCAAATAAAGACGTCGCCTGGCATTACAAAACAACCCCTTCAGTGGACCGAAATTGGACGTCCAAAAATGACATAGAAAAGACGTCACTCTAACGTCACAGTGGGTACACACAAACACACACAACAAAACAAAAAACATCACTAAGTATGATAAGCTGTTTTCCTCATAGAGGATAAAAAATTCCCCACAAGGACAAGGATTTCAGATATTGCCATCTAAGTGGGGATTGTCCCCGCATAGTGTTTACACACACACACACGGCAGTTATGACGGCTTCCTGTGTTCTCACAGACTGTTCCTAGGGGGGTTGCCAAGAGACATTGTTTGATGAGCTTCAGTGTTGCAGATTATGTTCTGAATTTATTAAATTTCCGCTCTTTTGAGACGTTGCACACATCAAGTAGTCTAATTATGCAGTCGAAATGCCTAGGACAGAGGTGAAGGGAGCTTGCAGACACTTTGTGAAACTGATGAGACAAAATGCTGAGGATCCTAATTTTCCTACATTGTAAAGGTGAGTAATTTTTGTTCGTTATACTTCATGAGCAGAATATTCCCTCAACATGCAGGAATGTTGCAAGGATTGATTTGTATAAAAAAAACTAAAAAAATAATTCTTTGTTATAGGAATTCAGATCACATTGGAATTTTATGTTTATGTAATATTTTACACTTGTCCCAAATAGTGAAATAAATATAAACAATTTAGATTTATATTGTATGAAAATGATTTATGTAAATATTTCAGAAATTATGACAGTACCACATTTGGCAGTAGAATTTTGTTATAATAAAGTTAGTAGAACTTTGTTGCCAAGGATGCAATGAAGAGCATTAGCAACATGGTATGTGGAGATAAGTAAAAGCAGAGTAAATGCCATTAGTATTGTGAGGCATCTACTATTAAGCTATGATTTTGAAAAAATGATATCAATGATTAATAAAATTTATGATTTAATTATGATTAAAAATATTATGAAAATAACACTGTGCAAGACAAAGGATTCAATCATTTTATAACAAAAATCTCATTTCATACTTTCATTTCCATCGCAGATACTATTAAACACAATGCATCATTTAAAAATTTAGTGGTAGCAAAGTTTGTGATGTCATTCTCATTAATGTAGTTAAAACACTTAAACTACATGAAATCATCACTGAGAAGGTACAATATATATATATATATATATATATATATATATATATATATATTTTTTTTTTTTTTTTTTTTCAGTATATAGAATTTGTTGGGGATGCCAGGCTTTTGAACACTTTCCCTCCACTTTCCCTCTGGCATGCTGGTTAGTTCACCCAAAAATGAAATTTAGGTCACAGACCTTCGTTCATCTTCAGAACACAAATGAAGTTATTTTTTATTAAATTTGAGAGCTGTATCACTACCACATAGGCACCCTAAGGGATTGAAACTTGACGGCCCAGAAAGTCATTGAAGAAAATGTTTAAAATATTCCATGTGACAACAGAGGCTCAACTATAAGTTTATCAAGCGACGAGAATACTTTTTGTGCGAAATTTTTTTTAAAAATAACGACTTTATTCAACTATTCCTTTTCTTTCTTGTAGGCCTGAGACGAGAGTTCAAGAGATTTCCACGACGCATGCGCGAGAACTGCGATCTTCTTCTACTCCTTCTAGTTCAGTTCTCGCGCATGCGTCGTAAACTGTTCCATGCAAATAACGAACAACCATGACTATCTGTTTCCATTAAAAATATTAATTAATTAAAAATACTATTTGGCCCGTGGAAAAGATTGAGAAAATCTGTATTTTACACTATTTGATTTATTCATTCAAAAACATAGGCTACTATACAAAAAAATTGTGACACGGCACATCTGTATTTCATATTTTCCTAACATCTTACCTTAACATGGTATCACGCGGATGAATAATCATATGCAAATGATATGCAGATGAGGATAAGCATATTTAAACTTGGCGTTGTAAGCTCCATGTATGGTTATTTTGGGGAGGAGACGCATGTGTGCACAATCTCCCACTGACTGGGATTTCTAAAGTGAATTCTGCGCACTGCGCAGTTTCTGGCGTACGAACGGTTTTATAAATCTGAATATTTTTTGGCGTACGCCATTTTTGGCTTTCGGGCGCACGTACACTTTTAGTAAGGAAGGATCCTACGCACAGTTTTATAAATGAGACCCCTGTTGATTTGTTTCAAAATGTAAGTAAATTTAGAGTTAATTTCAACATTATGTTTTATTTAAATTGCTTTATTAAACCCATTTTTGATCATTATTAACCACGGATAATGACAAAAGTTTTTCAATTTTTGTTTTTCAATTTGTCTGTTATCACCATATTGAATCTTACTGACTCCTGCTATTCTGTTCTCTGCAGTGTTTCTACCACCTGTTGACCACCTGTGAGGTACAGACCAATGGCCAAGTTGATCCACCACACTCTCTTGATATTCTACATCCTCACCTTCTTGTTCGGCCTTCCTGCCAACATCCTAGCGTTCTTTACATTCTGTCGAAAAGTTTACCGCAAACCCACCCCAATCGACATTCTCCTGCTAAACCTGACAATATCTGACCTCATCTTCCTCGCAGTCCTGCCTTTCAAGATGAAGGAGGCCATTGACAACTTACACTGGAGCCTTCCCTATTACCTGTGCTCCATTAGCAGTTTCCTTTTCTTTTCCACCATCTACACCAGCACATTATTTCTGACTGCGATTAGCATAGAACGCTATCTAGGCGTTGCTTTTCCGATCCGGTACGCTTTGGGCCGCCGGCCGCGCAACGCTGTGATCGCAAGCTGCTTCCTCTGGCTTCTAGGATCTCTCAACCTCAGCATCGTGTACATCGTGCCATACATAAACTCGACTGACAACTCGAGCAACAGCATGCTACAGCCCAATCCCCACGTGAGAATTTGCTACGATAATTTCACCAAAGAGCAGCTGAAAATTCTACTTCCTGTTCGTCTGGAGCTTTTTCTCATGCTTTTCTGTATACCCCTCCTCATCTGCTGCTTCTGCTACATTAACTTCATTCGAATTCTCTCCAAGCTGCCCCATCTCGGAAGACGTCGTAGACTCAGGGCCATTGGGCTTGCGGTTGGGACGCTGTTGGTTTTCACCATTTCTTTCAGCCCCTATAACATCTCGCATGTGGTTGGTTTCATCCACGAAAATAGCGAGGGGTGGCGTCACTTGGCGTTGATCTCCAGCACCCTAAACGCCTGTTTGGACCCAATCATCTTTTATTTTTCTTCGGCTGCCGTTCGCAGTGCCATACGAGCATGCGTTAATGGTCTGAAAGAGAAACTGCACATTGTGACATGCAGAAGATGCTGTCCTTCTGGCCCTTCCAAAGCTGAGGCCAACAAGGAGACAAACCCACCTATTGACCTGGGGTGAGCAACGAGACACAGACAGTATTTCATTTCACTTAGGACTATAGAAGGTGTTGTGTGCATGTACTGGGAAGTTTAATTGATGAGAGGTAAATTAAATTGGTTATTTGGATTACACAGAAAATGTATTTATTTATGAGAAGAACTGTGATGGTCCCCCTCTCCCCCAACATAAATTATCAGAATAAAATGTATTTGAATTCACCACTTTGTTAGTTCATTTTGGTTCTGCGGTGTGACTAACTTTAAAAGTACAAATAGTCTTAATTAATATGTGGTCATAAAGGCTGCAAGCACTATAATTGTAAAGTAACTCGCTCAGGAAAAATTGGTCTAGAAACAATTTTTCACTCACAAATACATTAACAAAGAATTGCCAAGTTTAACACTCTGAAGTAAATGTGAAATTTTGATACACAAAAACTGAATTTTGATTGTATTTACAACAGTGTATGTTTTCTTTCCAAAAGTATTTCATGTCAAAAATTCATTAATGGAGGTGAATTTCTATAAAAATAAATAAATATTCTAATTTTAAAAATAAATACAAAAGTTTAAGTTTTATAAGCACTCTTGCTCGCCTTGCTCGACTCTCCTGTTCGAACCTGTTCATCAAAATGAACGAATCTTTTTTCGAGCCATTTGGTTCATTCAACGAACGAAATGACTCAAAAAAAGATTTGTTCATTTTGAAGAACGAGTTCGAACAGGAGAGTCTCGAAACGCGCATCACAGAACAAACCAAGGCGAGCCTGTGTGCTTATAAAACTTAAACTTTTGTATTTATTTTTAAAATGACCGATCGTTTCTCTTGATAAGACCCTTATTCATCGTCTGGTGTTGTTTAAAGCCCTTTGAAGCTGCACTGAAACGGTCATTTGGACTTTGAACCTTTTAGTCCCAGTAAAGTCCATTATATGGAGAAAAATCGTGGTATGTTTTCATCAAAAACTTTGATGAAGAAAAGAAAGACATGGACATCTTGGTGGGTAAATGACATGTGGGTGGGTAAATTATCAGCAAAAGTTTTTTTTTAAAGTGAACTACTCCTTTAAAGAAGGAGCTGATAACCAAAGTTTACCTATGCAGACTTCATTATATTGAGCCTTTAGACTCTTTAAGGATAGCAGCACAATATTTACATTTGCTGATAACAAATGTCTAATGAATCATTCTTATACCACAGCTTGTTTAATTGTATTGTCTTACTGTTATTAAAATCATACTGTTATGTTTTTAGTATTTTTTTCACATCAAATTGTTATCACCCCTCCCATTTAATACATTTTAATGACCAGTCACAAAATGACAATAAGTCAAGTCAAGTCACATTTATTTATATAGCGCTTTTCACAATACAGATTGTATCAAAGCAGCTTCACAGTGATAACATGAAAGTAATACAACACAGATCAATAATATTGCTAAACACTAAATAACCCCAACTGAGCAAGCCAAAAGCAAGGCGACAGTGGCAAGGAACCAAAACTCCATCAGATTGGATGGAGAAAAAACCTTGGGAGAACCCAGGCTCAGTTGGGGGCCAGTTCTCCTCTGGCTTACATTTATATACAATATAAATATATATACAATATATATTACAATAACAAGATAAATAAATATTTTTTTATTAAAGAAACAATAAATACATTTAAGTATAAAACATATTGAATATATAAGTATAAAACATATAAATATTATAAATAAACAAACATAATGAAAAGTATAAATTAGGGGGCCCTCTTTGGGTGAGGGTTGCTGCGTGTTCAGCACCCGTACCCTAAAAGCATTTCCCAAAAAGAGCCCCCAAATTTATATTTACATTATCATTGGCTTATGCACATAAAGAAACTTGGAATAGAGTGTCTCTTTTCCCCTCATCCCTTAATATCTTCTCAGCACAAGACAATATGTTTTTATCTTTTCTTTTTTCAACCTTTTCCGACCTTTCTGTCTTTCCCTGATTTTTCCATGACCCTCCTGTTACCATCGGATGATAGTCACAAAACTCATTCCATGATTTATAATGCGCCATCATTAAGATGTTGTGGAAAAACATGTCAGGATACCTAATCACTTCTGAGAACAAAATGGCACATATTGCAGTTGCATCTTGAGGGGTCTGTACATATGAATTAACTTTGTCATGGTTCCCCACCATGTAGTTCCAAACCGTCTCAGAAAACCTTTTATTGAACTGTTTTGATGTTTTCATTGTTGCATAATTAAGATTTCTGTCATCTTTCTCACCATTTTGGACTGGACAACAGTACAGATCGCTTGCTCGCAAGCAAATTGTGAATTTACCAACTGATAAGATGATATCATGCTTATACCAACATTCAAGTTGAAAAATAATTATTTTGGCATAGTGGAAAAAACTGATTGTTCTGATTGGTGCACCATTGTTGTTTAAGTCTAAGTCTTCGTTGCTCCTGTCAGCAATGTTTTTAATTTTCTGAACCGCACACCCTTCCCAGGACGTACGCACTTCATATGGTTGGTCAGGCATTTTTGCAGTGGAGTTTTGATCATCTGACTTTTGATCAAACGTATCAGGAGTGTCATTCAAAAACTTCTTCTCATTCATAACCTCTAGCTCGAATGACAGAACGACTTTTGGCTTTTTTTCACTCCGCTCACGTTTAGACTGCTAGAAAATTTAAAAATGAAACATGAGTTTGCACAGTATTGATATTGATGTTTAAATAATAATTGCACAACAGGTCTAACTTACATTGTTCCCACTTTCCAAACATGAGCTTATCTCAGGCTCTTCGTAGTCCTCAGGCTGACTGCAGTCACTAAAATGTACAAAGAAGTTAGGTTGTGTGGTAGCCTCATAAAATACGAGATGGGAATCATTTTTTGTCAAAGGAAAGCAAGTGTCAATCCCAAATAAAAGTGTTGAGTTAGCTTACTCTTTTCTTTTCCTTTTGCCATTTCCCGCAATGAAAGTTTTGTCTTTAGGTGGACAGTTAAATAAAGGTCTCCTGATTATAAGAAAAAATAAATGAAACAAAAATGGTTCAGTAGACAACAATATCATGTATGTTACAACATGCATCTGCTATACATTTACATTATAATAAACACACAAACGTGGAAACTCATTGTAGTGTAAAATTAAATTAATTAATTAGATAAAAAAAATTAATGTTCGAGTTTGAGATATAAACCTCCAAGAGAAATTAAACTTTAAACTTCATCAAATTATGTAAATGTTTATGATCAAACTGAGGGAGTTAAAGAACCTACTTTGGTGACTTGAGAGAAGACAAACATCGCTCTTCTTTACAAGACGGCGAAGTGATCTTGTGAACATCTGTTTAACAGGCAAGGAAGAAGTAATTCAAATTGCCTATTGTGTCAAATTTAGCCTGTTAGTTCATATTTTTTGTCCAGTCCATGATAGAAGTGCAGTTGCCCCCCCCCCCCCCCCCCCCAAAAAAAAAAAAAAAACTGCTTATATCACAGGTATTTCCTGCATTATTGTGTTCAAACACCTTCATTGTAAAAAAAATCTTTAAAAAAGGGTAAAATGACTGGCAGCATATAAAGTAAAATATGCTAATTTAAGTAAATATGCAGAAATTTGATGTCACCATGACTGAGATCAGTGTTCGCTTTAGTTGGGCTCTTGACCCTTAAGTTTTTAACAATAGTGTTTCTCTGGCTGCTTTAACTGTGGTTTTGATACACATTTGTTATGGCAAAAAATGTGGGAGAAGATATCAGATGATGTTGGTCATTTCTTGATGATGTTACAGTCATCAAATGGAGACCTGATTCACTGATGTGACAGTGAAATATCTGAATATGTCAGTTGAGATTACATTATGTACAGATGGACTTTAGTTTTAAACTGAGTCTATGATTGTCATAATGTTCCCCATAAATATTGAAATATCAGTATTATACCAATCCGAAATTAGAATTTTTTTTAGCTGGTTTATTTTTTTAGGAGTATAGAAACATCAATTATCAACATATGAATCTCAACAATGGTGACAATCAACAAATCCTTTATGTGACTTTATAGTAGTTCAGAGTTGATCACCATTGTTGTGATTCATATGCTGATTCTTGATGTCTGTGTGAGTGCATGATCCTATCAAAACATTTTCTGTATAATGACTAAATAAAATCTTAGTATCACAGTGCTACATGATCTTCTATTGCAGTACTGGCTTGCAAAATTAACAACTTATATTTAACGTCACAGTAACAGTATAGTCACAGTAAATCATGCATGTAGTTACCAACATGTTATTTAGTAAAGAATTCAGGAAATATGTGAAATAATTGTTTCTGTTAAAAAGCTTAATGGACATTTCTGCTTTTGCACTTATTTAAATTACGATATTTTACATTCATTTTATGCTTTTTGTATAGTACCCATTTCTGACAGTCATTGACTGTTTTTTATGGGATTATTTTTATAGTTAGATTGTTTGATCATAATAATCCAGATAATAGCTGTAAAATAACAGTGTTTTTCTGTAAAACATGTAAGAAAAATATCTGTAAAAGTTTTTTGCACTTAATTTAAATTAGGACATTTTACTTTTATTTTTACGGTTTTTGTTTGGCAGCCTTAGCTGCCAGTCATTTAACCCTTTTTTACGATTTTATTTTTACAGTATACTTGTCAAATATGATGCATGCTTTGACAGAGTGATGAATATAATTTACGTATATCCTCATATAATGCCATCAAACATTTAGCAACAAATGAATAACAATAGACCTCTTTTGTTCAGTTGGGTTGGGTCATCCTCCTCAGATGAAGGCCCAGCATTCAGGTTGATCTCAGCAAAACATGCTTCCTCTGAATCACAGCCCTGATGTTTGATGTCAAAAAGACAAAATGAGTCTTTTTGTTATCATTATCAAACTACAGTTCCATAACTAAATGTTACTTACCTCCAGGCTTTTGGGAGATGAATTTTCAACTGGGACTGCATTTTCAGAAGAGGTCTTCACTGCTTTGTTTATTCTGAAAAATGAATGATGGTTACTGAAGATCTAAACTATACATTAAAGTGGAATCAATCACAATTGCACATTTTTCTTACCTAGAAATGGTCTTCTTTGTTTGGTCTTTTTTTTTCAATTTGCGGAACGCTGAAGGTGATGTGGATGGTTGCGTACGTGTGATTTTCGACGAGTCTTTGTTGCATGTTCTTGAGAGCGAGAACAAGAAGATAGAGAGAAACCAGTCAGAGCCCATGCTGGAACATGGTCCAGTTTTAATGATGAGGAGTCCATGAAGGAGGAAAAGCTGAAGCAGAACATTTTCTCAAAGAAACTGAATCATGAGCTGCATCATTAATACAGTTTTAAAAAGCGTCAGTTCTTTCTCTTCAAAACAGGAGAAGTATCCCCAATAATTTTGGATGGAAGCTTCTGGATACATGCTGCCATACATGTTGGATAAATTTTTGGATGTTGTTGGCAAGTAAAAGATCCCTTTCAGACAGTCAGATTCCACATCATACAATACATTCAGTGATATTAATGTGGCGATCAAATGTTGCAGTTCTTGCAGTTCTTGTCCTTGATAATGTGTTGGCACAGGGTTGGTTAAGCTTTGCTTTTTCAGAAAGCAATCATCCAGTCCTTTGCCCACTGCATTCTTCTTCTATTGTATCTCAAACATTTGACAAAATAGTGTTTGACAAAAACTTGTTCTTGCCTATACCAAGGCAGGGGATGAGAAAGTGTGTGTCCTCCAGTATAAATCATACTGATGGGTATTCATTTTTCATAATGTTGCAAGTTGCAAGAGATTCTTCAATATTTGTGATTTCTGCAAAGGTTCTCATTCCAAATCCATCTCGCACTCCTCTTGCTATCCAATAATGAATAGTGGCCTTATTTCAGAGATCTTCTAAGATGATGTGGCTTTTTTTTTTTTTTTTTTTTTTTTTTTTGACTGCTGAGTCCATCTTCATTCACCAAAATTATATGGCAGCATGGGCAACTGAGGTGTATTGTCCTTGGTATCCCAATAGGAGTATAATCTCACCGAAGGTTGCACTTACATTTTTGCGGTGGCTTTCCCTTGCATAGCCTCGTCTTTGGACTGCTTTTCTCCCGTAACCGACACGCCCGCTGTAGTTCGTGTATCCAAGTAAAAAATGCTTTTTATTTTATTTTTTTAATAAAATGTACTCTAGTCATTTTGTTGTAGTTTTTTATTCATTTTTGTAGTTTAAAAGGTGGTTCCATTTGAATCATTGGCTCCAAAGAAAGAAGTATTACAGTTTGAACAGAGTACCTTCAGAGAGTACCACCCTTTTCATATCCATACATCCAGTGCTTGAAGTGAAAAGTGACCTAACGTGTCCGCGCCTACCTGTCATGCACGCCAGGGAACCTGCAGGTTCTGTGTCAATCAAAGGACATGCAAAGAGTATACGCTTTCTGGCACTGCATAGCACATAATTGCCAGTACCACATGAGTACCATCCCACTTCAAGCACTGACTACATCTTAACATGGCTTGATAAGTATCAACACCTTGGTGACAGATTGGTTTGTCCATCACTGTATTCCTCGTTTAGCTTGGCAAATCTTCAAACTGTTGAGGATCGGAGCGCATCATCATCATTGGTCATTTGCTGGAACTGGCAGCACGATAATGGGCACGTTATTCGTCAGCACGGTCGTAAAGGCATAAAAAAGGCCAGTGTTCATCACAAGATCCTGAGAAGGGATGAGTTATAGCCCCGCCTCCTCCAAGACAATGTGGCAGCAAGACTGCTTAGAATGGTTTTTGTTTTGTTTTTGCTTTCCTCAGGCATAGTAGCCGGATTTAGTATATTTTGTAGTCCATCAAAGCTGTCGGTGACCTCCAGAAAAGTTTTCCAGTTGTAGCAACCTCAGCTGTCGGGTTTGTATGGAGTTTTTAAAACAGCCTTGACTACGAGCTTTCTGGTGGATGGAATGCAATTTTGAGATGTCAGGTGTCATGTTCACCTGGCTCCGGGAGGAGTGGGTTGAATACTTATCAAGCCATTTCAGTTTGCATTTCAGTCTCTTTTCTTATTTCCATGATCTTCTTTTTCTGATTTTTTTTTAAAGAATGATGACTCTCTGTAGGCGCTATGTACTGTACATCTGGCTGCAAAAATGTAATGTTTCCAAGAACATTTGTTCACATATTTATGCTTTAAATGATGCCAAATCGTATGATCAATTTTGTTTTAAATTCCGCAGCCAGAAATACACCATCTCCATCCAACCAGACTTGACAAAAAGAAACAAAACTCTCTTGAAAGTGCTTGTTTTTTTTTTTTATTAACCCATTGGCAATACTGGGTTATTTGGGGTTTGAAAAATGCATAAATTGTGAATGGGTCTTAAAATGTATTTTTTACCATATATCCAATACTATTATACCTGTAAAACAAAAATTAATTGGTTGGGATTTAAAGCCCATATTTTGAAAGTGTAATAAATTGGGTATTCAACCCACCGTTTCAAGAGAGCAATTGTGGAACCACCCTTGAAACAGATACACAGTATAAAACACATATAGTACAAAGGTAGCATTTAAACATTTGACAAGACAAAACAAACCCATTGCACTTTTGTTGCTCTTGTTTCCATCCTTGGAGCAACACTGGTTTTGACAGTGGAGCTTTGGATGATGGCACATCTCATCCAAATGTGTTTTTTCTGATTAACAGAAACACATAATGCAAGTTTTTTTGAGTAAATTTGAGAGCTGTATCACTACCATATAGGCTGCCTAAGGGACTGGCTCTTGACGGCCCAGAAAGTCAATGAAGAAAATGTTTAAATATTCCATATGACTACAGTGGCTCAACTATAAGTTTATCAAGCGACGAAAATACTTTTTGTGCGAAAAAACAAACAAAAATAACGACTTTATTCGACTATTCCTTTTCTTCCTTGTTGGCCTGAAACGAGACTTCAATAGATTTCCACGACGCATGCGCGAGAATTGCGATCTCCTTCAACTACTTCAGTTCAGTTCTCGCGCATGCGTCGTGGAAATGGAAGTCTCGTTTCAGGCCAACAAGGAAGAAAAGGAATAGTCGAATAAAGTAGTTATTTTTGTTTGTTTTTTCGCACAAAAAGTATTCTCGTCGCTTGATAAACTTATAGTTGAGCCACTGTATAGTCACATGGAATATTTAAACATTTTCTTTATTGACTTTCTGGGCCGTCAAGAGCCAGTCCCTTAGGCAGCCAATGTGGTAGTGATACAGCTCTCAAATTTAATCAAAAATAACTTCATTTGTGTTCCGAAGATGAACGAAGGTCTTACGGGGTTGGTACAGCATGGGGGTGAGTAATTAATGACTTAATTTTTATTTTTGGGTGAACTAACCCTTTAATTCAGTTGTGGTTCTGCACTCCTTGCTCTTACCTTCATCATTGATGGCCACCCTCCTTTTCTTGCCTCTCTGTAATTCCTGCAAAGGATTAATTCAAGGTGGTCAAAGTTTTCATGTCTTAAAGTCACCCTGCAGGCTGCAGTCAATAATTGTATCTCTTAAAACCCCCCAATGAGCATCAAAATGACATAATTAAATGTTGTTGTTTTTTTTATGCCTTAAATAGCTTGAATGCTTGAACCCTCATGTGGAGTTTAAGTCTCTACCTCCACTCAATCGCACCAGCTCGGACTGATCCACTTGTGGAAAGTGGAAATATTGGTTTAATTCAGCCATGCTTGAACCAGAAACTGATTTAGAAGAAGTCAACAAGTCGAAGTATGGTAATGTGTTGTATGTATCACTCTCTACAAAGTCGGACACATTAGATTAGCCTTTGACTTCATTACGTTATCAAATAGCTAATAATGTGTTGCTAATGTTACATGTTTCCATTTGCCATCTCAGTCAGAGAGCTGCCTTCTAGAAATCAACATCCTTAGAAACGCTTTAAACATCAGTTAAAGGGTTAGTTCACCCAAAAATGAAAATTAAGTCATTAATTACTCACCCCCATGCTGTACCAACCCCGTAAGACCTTCGTTCGTCTTCGGAACACAAATGAAGATATTTTTGATCAAATTTGAGAGCTGTATAACTACCACATTGGCTCCTAAGGGACTGCCTCTTGACGGCCCAGAAAGTCAATGAAGAAAATGTTTAAATATCCCAAGTGACTACCGTGGCTCAACTATATGTTTATCAAGCGACGCGAATACTTTTTGTGCGAAAAAACAAACAAAAATAACGTGTTTATTCGACTATTTCTTTTCTTCCTTGTAGGCCAGAAACGAGATTTCCTTAGATTTCCACGACGTATGCGCGAGAATTGCGATCTGCTTTACACTACTTCAGATCGCAATTCTCGCGCATGCGTCGTGGAAATCTAGGAAGTCTCGTTCTGGCCTACAAGGAAGAAAAGAAATAGTCGAATAAAGTCGTTATTTTTGTTTGTTTTTTCGCACAAAAAGTATTCTCGTCGCTTGATAAACATATAGTTGAGCCACGGTAGTCACTTGGGATATTTAAACATTTTCTTCATTGACTTTCTGGGCCGTCAAGAGGCAGTCCCTTAGGAGCCAATGTGGTAGTTATACAGCTCTCAAATTTGATCAAAAATATCTTTATTTGTGTTCCGAAGACGAACGAAGGTCTTACGGGGTTGGTACAGCATGGGGGTGAGTAATTAATGACTTAATTTTCATTTTTGGGTGAACTAACCCTTTAAGAAAGGCCCTGCTCAGCATGTTGGCGGGATTAGTAGAAAACAGGGCGGTTCCAAAACAATTTTTTGAGTCTTTGGACGCTGCAGTTGAGGAGAAAATACTCAGCAATAGGCTCTTTGCACGAACCCTGCTGACGTATGTCCGAAAGAATCTCAGTCAGCTTCTTTACTTCCAAAAGCTCGTTCTGCAGGCCAAGTGTTTAAAGGCAAAACTTTAATAAAATCCGTTTTCTCAGAAACGGAGACCACAATTTTAGAAACACTGATTCGCTAGTCTGATTTCGTACGATATTAGAGAATACTAACCCTCAAAGTTATTGATAGCTCGAAATATATAATTTAAATAACTTCTCTTTTTTTACTCTTGTGTGACAGCTAACTGCCTCACAGTGTTGTTAACATCATTCACGTTAACCCCGGGACGTTTTTATAAACAGCAAATGTAATTTGACACTATCTCCACCTAACGCAAAACCGGCTTTTGACGCAGCACCGGATATAACTGGGCATGCTGAGACAAACCCGGAAGCGATTTTATTTTTTTATTTTTTTGTTTCATTGTTGTAATTGATGTTGTTGCTGTCTTTTGCTCTCACTGTTGCGATCACCACTGCCATCATCATTGTCATTTATTATTAATATTATTATTATTATTATTATCATCAATATTGCCATTGTCAATGCTGTATTAGAATTAAGTGTCATTGTCATCACTACTGCAATAACTTCCCCCTTATCTCTTCATGGGTTTTTAATGCACCACAACATAGAATAGGGGGGGGGGGGGGGGCGGGAATAAGTATAAATGGAAAAACCTCACAAACACCAAGGCAGGCAAGACCGGCAAGAAGTGGTTTCAACGGGACAGCATCTCTGTCCCAATTTGAGACACTCTCGCACTGTACTCCCTATTTTAATGCACTTTAGACATTGCACATAACACACACAAAAAGAGAGAAAAAAAGGAAAAGATAGGGACTGATGAGATGTGGGGGAAGGTTATCGTGTATTATCTTATATCATATTTTATTTTATACAAGATTGACAATGGCAATTGCTACATAGGAGGAAGGATGGAAATAAAAATCTACACAATATTGGCAGTATGGTGGTAGTGGGGAGTGGGATGGTGATGGTAATGACAATGGTAATAAATAATAAATGGTTACTTTGTTTACGCATACACACACATACACATACCCACACTCACGCCCACCCACATACACACTTAGATCAAACACTTAAATCACTCTTGTCACTGCTGGAATTATTTACAAGATTGCTCACTACTGCACTATGTTGGTTTGTTTGTATGTACGTCTGACTGTTAAATAAAAAAAATATATATATATATATATTTAACAGCAAAAAAACAAAAACAAAAACAAAAAAACCCGGAAGCGATCGTGCATAGAGCCTAATGTCTTAAAGCATATAAAAAAACCCAGACATATAAACAACATTAAAAACTGGATTTTCACCAAGGGGGTATTTAATAGAATACATATCAAGCACTGTCCCTATTTTTATTGTTAAATTTTAATGGATTTCTGATGTATCTTTGAAATATTTGTTACATTACATTAATGTACAATGCATATACCTGTCTGATGGATTACTAAGAGTGTTTAAAATTATTATAATTTTCCACTATAATTAATAAATAAGAAATAAAAACTGAAACACTGCATAGTGAATTACCACATCATTATACAAATCAGATCATTAGCAAGTTATATGAAAACTATTAAAAAAAAATCCTTTGTTTAAAAAATTACCATTTTTGGCATGTGTGAAGATCGTCCTTTACTGTATCTGTGAAAAGATTTCAGATTGATGTTATTTGCAAATAGTTCAAATTTTGTACATCACCACTGTTTAAATGTATTACAATTATTAAGTTGGCTTGAGAAAGCCAACTTACTGAAATCCTATTTAAACTTATTATTATTCTTCTTCTTCTTATTTTTCTTACCCAAAATTTTCTGACTGCTACTCCTCCTAGAGCTTTAACTCTACAAACTCCAAACTCGGGTCAGACCTTCAGACTGTTCTGACTCGAGTTGCTATATCTTTTTAGACTGATTCGACTTTCAGATTTCTTAAAAATTAATATTAAAAATCATAAAAATCCCATTGACTTTCATTGCAGCATGGTCAAATTGAGCCAAGACTACAGTGGCCCAATAGCGTACAGCAAAAACTCAAATCTAAATTCCCTGAAGCCCTAGACTCAATTAAACTACCATTCTATATGAACTAATGAACTTATCTATCTATCTATCTATCTATCTATCTATCTATCTATCTATCTATCTATCTATCTATCTATCTATCTATCTATCTATCTATCTATCTATCTATCTATCTATCTATCTATCTATCTATCTATCTATCTTTCTTTCTTTCTAACTAATCTATCAATCTTTCTTTCTACTTAACTAATCTATCCATCTTTCTTTCTAACAAATCTATCCATCTTTCTTTCTAACTAATCTATCCATCTTTCTTTCTAACAAATCTATCCATCTTTCTTTCTAACTAATCTATCCATCTTTCTTTCTAACAAATCTATCCATCTTTCTTTCTAACAAATCTATCCATCTTTCTTTCTACCTAATCTATCCATCTTTCTTTCTACCTAACTAATCTATCCATCTTTCTTTCTACCTAACTAATCTATCCATCTTTCTTTCTACCTAACTAATCTATCCATCTTTCTTTCTAACTAATCTATCCATCTTTCTTTCTAACAAATCTATCCATCTTTCTTTTTACCTAATCTATCCATCTTTCTTTCTACCTAACTAATCTATCCATCTTTCTTTCTACCTAACTAATCTATCCATCTTTCTTTCTAACTAATCTATCCATCTTTCTTTCTAACTAATCTATCCATCTTTCTTTCTAACAAATCTATCCATCTTTCTTTCTACCTAATCTATCCATCTTTCTTTCTAACTAATCTATCCATCTTTCTTTCTACCTAACTAATCTATCCATCTTTCTTTCTACCTAACTAATCTATCCATCTTTCTTTCTAACAAATCTATCCATCTTTCTTTCTACCTAATCTATCCATCTTTCTTTCTACCTAACTAATCTATCCATCTTTTTTTCTAACAAATCTATCCATCTTTCTTTCTAACTAATCTATCCATCTTTCTTTCTAACAAATCTATCCATCTTTCTTTCTACCTAATCTATCCATCTTTCTTTCTACCTAACTAATCTACCCATCTTTCTTTCTAACAAATCTATCCATCTTTCTTTCTACCTAATCTATCCATCTTTCTTTCTACCTACCTAATCTATCCATTTTTCTTTCTAACTAATCTATCCATCTTTCTTTCTAACAAATCTATCCATCTTTCTTTCTAGCAAATCTATCCATCTTTTTTTCTAACTAATCTATCCATCTTTCTTTCTAACTAATCTATCCATCTTTCTTTCTAACTAATCTATCCATCTTTCTTTCTAACAAATCTATCCATCTTTCTTTCTAGCAAATCTATCCATCTTTCTTTCTAACTAATCTATCCATCTTTCTTTCTAACAAATCTATCCATCTTTCTTTCTAACTAATCTATCCATCTTTCTTTCTTACTAATCTATCCATCTTTCTTTCTAACTAATCTATCCATCTTTCTTTCTAAATAATCTATCGTTCTTTCTTTCTAACAAATCTATCGTTCTTTCTTTCTAACAAATCTATCGTTCTTTCTTTCTACCTAACTAATCTATCCATCTTTCTTTCTAACAATTCTATCCATCTTTCTTTCTAACAAATCTATCTATCTTTCTTTCTAACTAATCTATCCATCTTTCTTTCTAACAAATCTATCGTTCTTTCTTTCTACCCAAGTAATCTATCCATCTTTCTTTCTAACAATACTTTCTTTCTCTTTCTTTCTTTCTTTCTTTCTTTCTTTCTAACAAATCTATCCATCTTTCTTTCTAACTAATCTATCCAGCTTTCTTTCTAACAAATCTATCCATCTTTCTTTCTAACTAATCTATGCATCTTTCTTTCTAAAAATTCTTTCTTTCTCTTTCGTTCTTTCTTGATGCTAATAACATGCTAATCATGCTAGCTTTCTGCTAATCATGTTAGCTTCTTGTTAAAAACATGCTAGCATGATGCTAGCTACATGCTAATCATGCTAGCATGATGCTAGCTACATGCTAATCATGCTAGCTTCTTGCTAAAAACATGCTAGCATGATGCTAGCTACATGCTAATCATGCTAGCATGATGCTAGCTACATGCTAATCATGCTAGCTTCTTGCTAAAAACATGCTAGCATGATGCTAGCAACATGCTAATCATGTTATTATGATGCTAGCTACATGCTAATCATGCTAGCATGATGCTAGCTACATGCTAATCCTGCTAGCTTCTTGCTAAAAACATGCTAGCATGATGCTAGCAACATGCTAATCATGTTATTATGATGCTAGCTACATGCTAATCATGCTAGCATGATGCTAGCTACATGCTAATCATGCTAGCTTCTTGCTAGCAACATGCTAATCATGCTAGCATGATGCTAGCTACATGCTAATCATGCTAGCTTCTTCCTAAAAACATGTTAGCATGATGCTAGCAACATGCTAATCATGCTATTATGATGTTAGCTACATGCTAGTCATGCTAGCTTCTTGCTAAAAACATGCTAATCATGCTAGCTTGATGCTAGCTACATGCTAATGATGTTAGCTTCTTGCTAAAAACATGTTAGCATGATGCTAACTACATGCTAATAATGTTATTATGATGCTAGCTACATGCTAATCATTGTAGAATGATGCTAGCTACATGCTAATCATGCTAGCTTCTTGCTAAAAACATGCTAACATGATGCTAGCAACATGTTAATCATGTTAGCATGATGCTAGCTACATGCTAATCATTCTAGCTTCTTGCTAAAACATGCTAGCATGATGCTAGCATGATGCTAGCAACATGCTAATCATGTTAGCATGATGCTAGCTACATGCTAGTCATGCTAGCTTCTTGATAAAAACACGTTAGCTTGATGCTAGCAACATGCTAATCATGCTATTATGATGCTAGCTACATGCTAACAACATGCTAATCATCTTAACTACATGCTAATCAAATTAGTATCAAGCTAGCTACATGCTAATCATGTTAGCTTCTTGCCAAAAACATCTATCTATCTATCTATCTATCTATCTATCTATCTATCTATCTATCTATCTATCTATCTATCTATCTATCTATCTGTCTATCTATCTATCTATCTATCTATCTATCTATCTATCTATCTATATTTCTTTCTAACTAATCTATCTTTCTAACTAATCTATCCATCTTTCTTTCTTTCTTTCTTCAAACTTCATTCAAACTTCAAAACTTCAAACGCTCTGGTCCGGCTTTCTCAAGCCAACTTAAAGTTTGTCATCAAACTTTTTTTTCTAGTTAATGATTGCATCTCTTCCTGCTGTAAATGTCATGTAATAGTCAGAAGCATAAACATTTATCATTGACAATTACCACTAAAGACAAGCAATTATTTTGTTTTTACTTTAATAATTTTTAATGACAATATTATAAATCACAGTGAAATAAATTACAGTAAAAGTGACAGTTATTATTGCTTAAGATATTTTACACATACTATTCTATGAATATACAATGTATGAAAAAGTGACATTTGAAATGTAGAAAGGTCATTTCTACAGTTTATGAAAATGTCAATCAAGAAATGTTATTCAACTTTCATGCCACAGAGTTTTCCATGCACTTAATAATTAGATACTGGTACTAATTCATTACATATAGTACTTACTTATTATATACAATTAATTTTCATTCGATACTAGTACCTATTCAGTATCTTTTTTAATTGTTACTGGTAACATTTCTTATCTTAGTCACAACTGCTTTTTTACCCATCATAGAGTCAGAATGGCCACTGTAGAGTTCAATTAATAATCTTAATTTTAAAAATAAAAAGTCTTACAAGTAACATTAGGAATAAATTATATCTATTGAATAAGTAGCTAATTTATACATACTAGTATCTAGTGAAGTACAAGTAGCCTATCTATTTAATAGGTACTAAGAACTAGCATCTATTAAATAAGTAGGCTAAGTGTATTTAATAGGTAAGTACCTAATGAATAAGTACTAGTACTTCATATTTAAGTACTAGTTTCTAGCAATAGGTACCAGTATCCAAAAAATAAGTACTAGTTCCAAATCAATAACTACTAGTATGTACTAGTCACAATTGGAATACTAGTCAAAACTGAATATTTGACGTTTGAATGACAGATCCCCATAGAAATCAATGGAATTTTTTTTCAATGTGTTAGTAACTGAAGAAGAGTTTCTAGTCACTATATAAATAAGTTCTAGCATGAAATCATGAACTATCCATTAAATGAACAAGTACAAGTTTCTGTAAATAAGTACTAATGAATGTGTACTATTAAAAACTTAATAGTATAATGAGTACTATGATCTAATGAGTATCTAATGAATCAGTGCCATTAATGATTAAGCAGGAAGTACTAGGCAATTTTTTTAAAAAGACACTAGGTTTCCTAGTTCCACACATTAGGTTTCCTAATGAATAAGCACTGGTACATAACAAATTGGTACTAGTAGGCTACCTAATGCAGTGTTTCCCAACCCTGTTCCTGGCGGCACACCAACACTGCGCGTATTCTTTGTTTCCCTTATCAAACACACCTGATTCAACTTATCAGCTCATAATCAGATGGGTTAATGAGCTGATGAGTTAAATCAGGTGTGTTTGATTAGGGAAACAAAGAATACGCGAATACTACTATACTAAGAATATATGGGGATCTGGTGTGCAGCCAGGAACAGGGTTGGGACACACTGACCTAATGAATAAGCACTGGTACATAACGAATAAGTACTAGTAGCCTATCAAATGAATAAGCACTAGTGCCTTACGAATAATAGGCATGGGGTGGGTTAGGCATGGGGTACTTTTCACAAGATCCTCTCATCTTGCCTTAATTTGATTGTGATTTCAGACACCTGTCATGCCTGAGGCGTTCCCCAAAGCGTTATTCGACGCAGTTTTACGTCATAACCTGAGACGTTCCCTTTACAAAGGGAACTCCCACTGCGTCAAATGACGCTTTGTGGAACGAAATACCCACGCCGCCAAGCTAAGGGGAGTGCATGCCCATTGGCAGTGACACCTGTCTGAACCAGCAATTCAGTGAGATGCGAGAACCACTCACCATTAGGTCACACCTCAAACCACAGTTTGTGGGAGCTCACCTTCAGGGAGGCCCGGTGAGGCGTACTACCCGATAGTAAGTCAGGCTAGCTGTCCAGTTGCCTGTTCTTGGGGCTTGCCTCCAGAGAGGCCTGGTAAGGCCTACTACCTGATAGCCAACATAAGTGGGAAATTTGCCTTCAGGGAGACCGGGTAAGGCCTACTACCATCTTAAGTGTGAATTCACCTTCAGGGAGGCATGAGGAGCCAACTACCTGATAGCAACTGGTAACTATGAGCCCTGAGTCCGGGTGATAGTTCTAAGGCAGCCTGCTAAGGCCAGCTCGCCTATCAGAGAGGCCTGGTTGGGCCTACTAGCTGATAGAAAGTCAATTCTGCTACAAAGGTACACTGTTGGGAACCATACTACATCAACATAGCTATTGGCTCCAGCCACAGGAGGCCTTATACGGCTAGCTACCTGGTAGCGGCTATAAAGTATATCCCACAATGTTGGGACTCACCTCCGAGGAGGCCTGTTTAAGGCCTACTACCCATCAGTGAGTCAACTGCCTGAACCACCATGGCCAACCACGTGAAGTAGCTGGCCTACTGCGCTCTCTTGCGGGCTGCCCATTCAAGGACTGCTGAGGCCTACTAACTAATGGCGCAGCCTTCGTTGGCAGATAAGCTGTTTACACAGCGCCAACAGCATCCTGGTGCCTGATCACATTGCCCATGGCAGTGTACTCAGCAAGAAAGCTAGTACTATTGTACACAATGAGGGGAGTACAACATACGCCACTCTGCTTCAACAGAGGCACCAGAGTCAGGGGCCAACCATCTGTACGCATGGGCATCAGCTCATGGCAATGCCCTGGCTTCATAGGAGCGTACTTTGACCAAAAAAAAGAAGTGAAGGCTAGAACTTTCCGCTCGACCCGAGCCATAGTGGTGCGAGGTAGGACAATACAGAACTGAAAGTGAAGTACTCCGACCTACCCTGTATCACAGGGGAATACTCCCACCTGGGCTTGTTTGTGAGCCAAACCACCTACAACCCAATGCTCGAGCAGTAGCTCAGCGAGGTAAGAGAAGCCTATACTGGCTGGCGGCCCAGATCCGTATGCTAGTTCATTACGGCAGGTTCGGGCAGACAGACAGACTCGGTCTCTTCGTTTGAGGCGGACTTCATCGGCGGGCTTCATCTGGGAACCTGACAACCAGACAGTGAACCCTCTTCTTCTCTCGAGAAGAGGGACAGACGAGAGCGGAGAGTTCACAAAGAAAAATACTGACAATTTGTACAAATCTCCATCAGCCCCATAACCTGACACGCCCTGTCGAAATCACGTCTTGCCAGAAGTGTAATTTCCTTCAATGAAAGCAACTCTCAGTTATGAGCTTATAGCATAAAACACAATATGTCCACCCTTTTGTCAATACTGAACGTGTAAATGTTTTTTTTCTCAAATTTTATATAGCCTATCTATTAACATTCTTTCTAAACATCCATCTTCTAATTGATTAAAAAACAAGAAAAAGAAAATCAACAAATTTGCTTAATCCAAAATCCACCAAACCCATAACTGAAACATTATGTGTAATTTCTCAAAAAAAAGTTTTTTGACCTTGTTGTGGAAATTCCCTTGTTGAGACAAGTGTTGCAATAGGCTATGAGATTTGTTTAAAACACTAAATTCCTCAGCACATCTATTTTACAATGCAATACAATACAACTCTAAAACACATCTCTTAAAAACAACAACAATAAAAATTTAAAAAATTAAATAAATAAAAAAAGATCTTGCCAGTAGTTTTGTAGGACCTACCTGTTCATCGTTTGTGTTGTATTCTGAGGAAGACACAGGGAAGCCCCGCCTCTTAAAATCTTTACCGTCATAGATTATTTACATAGCCAAATCTAAAAGTGTATTGGAGAATGAATTATGCGTTTTATATCACACCTTGATTAAATTTGATTTGACAAGTCGGGAAATTTTATGGGACATATGAAAATGGCGTTTGCTAAAGAATTCCAATGTGAGGCTCAAGTTTCCATTTATCCAGAAACGAAACTTAGTGGCTAGCCTAACAAACTATGGCAAGCCAGCTTGACATTTAATCCTTAAATGTATCTATTTTCATACTACTAGTATAGTACTTTTTTTTTGATATCCCAGTATATCTGTTCCATACTAGTACTTATTCTAGCTAATAGTGCTTTTTCTTTAGCTATACCTTTTTTAAAGATATAGTAGCCTACTTATCCATTAGGCTACATCCTATAGTTATTATGAATTAGATACAGGAACTCAGTGCATATTTGTTAGATACCTATATTAAATAGATAATAGTGCTTATTTATTAGACACTTTTACTTATTCACTAGATACCAGTAGTTATTATTAAATAGATGCACCAATGTATAGGCCACAGATATCCATCGGACGATTTTTGATCTATCTACAACCATCGGCATATTGACTACATAAGGCAGATATGACAAACCGATGGTTTATTAATTAACTGAGTGAAGTCACTGAGCTGTATAATGTCTTTTTCATAATCTAACGTTTCTCTCTGGGTAAAATCATTCAGTACTTGCCAAAACAAAATTAAATCTGTACAAAATTCAGAAGGGCTCATCAGTAAGGTCCATCTGGGGTCAGTGTGAATAATGTTTGGGACAATTGAATTGTGCAACACCGTCACTGTCCTGAGCGGCCCAGTGCTGCATCTTCAAAATGATATCAAAATGGCAGTCTTGGTAAGTACCCTTGTAAATATAATTGGTTATGTCTTAAATAAACATAAACAGCTGAGAAATAATACGCTCGTGTAACCATATATAGGATCCGTGCAGCTCTTAAAGTGACAGCAGCCTAATATACCTGATTTGCTGCCGTCTGCGTTTAAATGTTAATCAAACAACAAAAGGCAAATAAAAATCTCTCACCAGTCTTGACTAAATCAATTTTACAACTTTAATAAGGATTAATATGTAATTAATTTATACAGTGAAGAATATGAAGTTAAATACTAACACTTATTAAAGACTTATGCATTAGATATAGTATTTATTTTGATAGTGACTAACTATTCTGTTGTTACAAGAAACACATTTCAGATTTTTACCATCGTCTTCTATGGGGATCTGTCATCTATAGCAATGGCCAAACAATAACTAAATCACAAATAGCTGTCACTGAAATGGTGGTCAAATTATTTTAGCCACTAAATTAAGATAATTCAAAGACATTATATTACTGGGACGAATAAAGGCATGGATGAGACATTACAAAAACTGACAATCACAGATTGTTTATTTCCACATCACTGAACATAAATCCCTAGTAAACAGATTATCCATATATAATAAATTGATATACTCGTACAATGACATTAAAGTGAATGGAAACTATTTTGGTTGTACACTTCCTCCAACTCTTCCGGGGGGACACCGAGGTGCTCCCAAGCCAGCCGGGAGACATATAGTCCCTCCATCCCAGTGGGACGCGCCCAGAACACCTTCCCAGGAAGGCATCCGGAACAGATGCCCGAGCCACCTCGACTGGCCCCTCTCGATTTTGTTAAAATTTTCTTCTTTACAAATTATTACTTGTCCATTCCCTCATACAGTTGTAACAGTCCCTCTGCTGCTTTGCATTTGCCCCACATGTGTCTCTAAGCCAGTTCTTAAATTTCCACTCATCCTTGTTCAAGACCAGGAATCGCCCCAGGACGTCTCGTGCTCTCATTATACCCCTGTTCTGTAGTCGTCCGCCCAGCACAGAACCAATTCCAGGAATCTCATAAACAAGTTTATCCCCCATTGGCTCAGAACAGAAACGTCTGTGTTTCAGGGACGTTGTCATTGCAGCTAATTGTGGGTCGACAACATTTGTTGTTAAAACTGTCTATAGAGAAAATAAACAAGAAAAGGTCTGTATTGTCAAAGGTTCACGATTGATACTAAATATAGTCAAATATATTACACATAGATCCAGAAATATATTCCCATGCAATAGTTCTCATCCAAGTAGGGAATATTTAATGCTGAATTTTAGAAATGAACAAAAAAATATTAACATAATGATTGATGAAGCATAACTTTAAGAGTAGTATTAGTAGCATCCTATAAATATTCAGGAAACTATAAATATTGACAATGCATCCTCCACAGCGTAATAAAATTAGTTTTAGCTTTATCTTTAAAAATCTTCCGACAATTCTGTTACGCACTCACCCAGTCTTTTCCTTTGTATCCTCAACACAAACATTTAAAGCCACACCTTTACAGAGGTGTTTCCTGCCTGTCCTGCTTTTCATTTCATTTAAGTAGATACGTGTCGTGAACAGACCATATATAGAGTTCCTCTAGAAGATCTCTATGTCTCAGCTAGTGAGAACCAGTGAAAACACATTAAGTTGTAATTTTCACAATGAATCGTCATGCGAAATCACATTTATTTCAGCACTTTTGTTTTTATTTCAAAGAAAACTACATATTGTAATTCTGTTTTTCTCTTTTTTATACAAGTACATACATAAACATCAACAGTCATTAGGTAAAAACAAAGCAACTGTGTTGTATAGCTTATAGATATCAAACCAGTGGTAAGAATGCCATGCTAAGTGTACATCAATCTAACCAGACGTACATGAATAAAAATATTCTCTTACTATACTTTGATTTTAAAAGCAGCAGTGCATTAGACTATGATTCTGGACTCTGTAAATCAACAGTCGTTCAAGTTCAGCATTAATACTGTGAAGAGGACAGTGTTTTAAGGGTTATCTGTGCGCTCTCTGTATTGCTATGTGGAATATTTCAAACATATATTGGTTTCACTGGTTCAACACACGGTTTGCTATCACAGATTGTTTAATGCTTTTTCTAATCTGTTTAAAATCTGTCGCTTTTTCCCCCTAGACCATAAATGGGTGCTGCTAGTACAGTCAAATACAGCATTATATAATTCAAACCTTGCAACAAACCCGTCTGACAACGAAAGGGAAAAACTGGCCTGAATCAGCCTTAAAACAAGGAGATAAAACAACTAAAACTAGAAAGATCAAGAAGTATATGAAAATAAATTTGGTTAGCTTTTAAACTAGGTTTGGTTTCCTTATGCATAGCTCATTAACAATAACGCCCAATAAATAGTGGGTTTTCTTCCTCTTTATAGCTCACCTTTGATTTTATTGTTCAAATGTTGTTGTTGTTGATGGATATTTAAACTAAATAGAATTGTTACAAAATAAGATGGAAGATTAGCTACAACAAAAATGAGCCAACACTACAAATAGTAGCATTTCTATCCGCTTCCAATGTGCATCTTCCATTTTATTTGCTGTACATAAATGACCCTGGGATATATAGGACTTAAAAAGAACATTTCTTTGAATTAAGTAATGACTTCAGAACAATTGGTTGAAACATATATATACAGTACATGTTTAGAATCTAGTATGTTAAAGCCAACGGGCAAAAAGTGCAGGGTTACAAGGTTAGCGGGGAGTTCCACAGCCTCGGCTATTGTCCAGCACCTCAAAACCCTGAGCTACTCGTTCATCCTTCACTAAAATCACAGTGCATTAAATATGATGGACTCTGAAAACTGAAATTCATAGGTAATGCAGTTTTAGGTATCATACGTCTCTATTTCAAATGAGAACATACACTTTCATTTGCATTCTAAGCATATTCATACTGTAAATTAGTCTTGATGTGCCACAAAAGTCAAGCCTCTGATCAGCCTGACGAATATATGGAAAGACTGCAGGATAGAAAAACAAAATCAAATGCAAAGGTTTTTTGTACCTGCTGCTGCACAATTTCTTGAAAGCTAATAAATACGATATAGACAAACCCTTGAAAAAAGACCTTCTGTCGTGTCAGAGACAGTATAAAAAAAATAAAATACACAAAATATTTCAAACAGAACAAAAGATGACTATTAGGCATGAGCAGGCATATTACTGGTTCACAATTCAAGGATTCAAACCAAAGACAAAGACCTGTGACAAGCGGGATACTTCTGGAAGAAGAGGGTTATTCCATGTGGATCAGAGTCCAGGTTGTAGAGTTCTCACGGGGGTGAAGAAAAAAAACAAAGTGTGCTTTTACAGCAGATCTTATTTTCACAACGGTCAGAGAGTCTCTCTTCAGAAGGAAGTGTGTCTGTGTATCAAACAAGCATTCATACACTACTTGAGTTGCAGAACATCTTAAGTCTGTGATGAGGCGTGAGCAAGTGGGGTTATTTCTCCACTTGAAACTGTTTATTCGTGATAATGATTTTTTTTTTTGTCACTGTGATGTAGTTTCACTGATTTCCAGGCCATGCTGTTGTAGTTGCGCTCTGAGAAGTGCGTTGTCATTCTTCAGGTCTTCAATCTGCAGGACGATAGACATTCAACATATTACTATTTGCCCAATCAGAGTTGGTCAGCAAACCACCACAGATCTCATAAACTTAATAATCTGTGTTCTAAACCTTACATAATCTCTCAGAAGTCAACAGAGCACATTGAAAATCAGTTTTAGTTTTTTCCTGAAAATTAACTTTTAATATCTCTTAACTCAGCATTTATTTATATTTGCATTATTACTTGCATCTATTGAAAATCCAAGATTCAACCTGATCTAGGGCTCTATGTATTCTACAATGCGTAAAATGTGGATGGAATCACAAAATCCAGTCACAAAAATATAATTTTCTGTATAACATGGAATGGCACAGAATATTGTACAATTTTTGTATGTAATATTGACAGCTAGCTGTTGAAATGGGTATTGCAGGCCAAATTCAAAATATCGGAAAGAGTCGTTTCCCCTGATCCTCCACCTCAGACTCGATGCTCACTGGTTGCCAGATTGAGAACACTCAACAACAGGAAGGAGCGCAACTGACAATGGAAAGTGACAAGCCTCACACTGCAAGTTGATCAGCTAATGTATAGACCATTTCACAAGAACACTGGTCCAGAAGCACTTCCTGTTTCAGTTTGTAACTGTTTTCTTTATTTCACATGTAAAGAAAACATCTTAAAGATGTTTGTTTAACTTTTTGATTCAGTTTTAAATGTTCTGTTGGTTGTATTTTATCCCAGCTTTCATGTAGTGTTAAAAAACTGAAACAGGAAGTGCTTCTGACCCAGTTCGATTGCTGACTTTCATGGCTGCTTTTTTGACGACTCTGGCGTGTCAAAATACTATTGGGTAAATTGGCAGTGGGCGGGATCACATGTGCCAAAACAAAAACAAACATTCCGACATGAAATGCACATTTCAAAGTTGAATGACTGGCTGTACTATTATTTTTTGGAGAAACGAGTTTTTGAATTTAGCATGTGTCCTAAATCTCAGTATTTTTGTGCTTTAGGACAGTCAAAGAAAAAAAAAACCTTTGATTTAAACTGTAAACCTCCACTTTGCTTGCCCCAAAAATAAGAAATTGTTTAAAGGTAATTTGATTACGTTTTAATTTATTTGATTAAATTATTAAAGTTATGTGTTCATTTTATGCATCCACTTTATTAGATTAAATCGTAAAACACAGGATCTAGAAAAAAAAATTATAGGGACCTATTATGAACATTTTGATAAATTATCAATTTGTTAAAGTTTTATGAAGACAAATGATTAGACAAACTTTAGAAAAAAATAAATAAATAAAATAAAATAAAACTGATTTTATAGGGCCCTAATGATCATCAGGTTTTTACACAGTTTTTACTCATTAAAGCAAAAAGAGTGACAAACTTAATACATGTTCATTTTTCAAGTCAACTAGCACTTGTATTGTCATGTTTACAATACATTTTGCAATTAAAAAAATATAATGAGGAAGAAAAGTAGCAAGTGGTTGTCTGACTTTGAGACCCCACTGTATCTCTTACATATTCAACGTTACCAAAAAATATACCTGTTGTCTTAGTAGCTCATTGTCCACTTGTATTCTCTCCACCTCCTTGTAGCTCTCCTGTAACCTCTGGTTAGTCTGTCGGAGTTCTCTAATGTAATCGCATGCTTTCGACAGGATGCCTCCTTTACTCTACAGACGAAAGGTTTTCAATAACATTAGCAGGTGAAAAGAGCTTATATATGTCCCAGAAGAAAAGATCTGGTACTTACTGCTCCAGTTTTGGTATTGTCCATATTGCAGTCTGGGATGATTTTAGACAGTGTGACAATCCAGTTGTTGATTTTGTCTCTTCTTCTCCTTTCCACTACAGAATGAAAAACATTTAGCAACAGTCCAAATTGATCCGTAGTCCGAATTACTCGATGCGTTGCATAGAAGTAGAAGTCAATATTTCAGATGGATACAATTCCTATCCTTCAGTTTGTTGTTGCCGTTGTTTTCTAGCTGCTTTAAAGGATTAGTTCACTTTTGAAAAAACTTTTGCTGATAATTTACTCACCCCCATGTCATCCAAGATGTCCATGTCTTTCTTTCCTCAGTCGAAAAGAAACTAAAGTTTTTAATAAACATTCCAGGATTTTTCTCCATATAATTGACTTCAATGTGAACCAGACAGTCCAAGGTCCAAAAGACAGTTAATAATAGTTTCAGATGCAGCTTCAAATGTCTTTAAACGACACCAGACGATGAATAAGGGTCTTATCATGCGAAACGATCGGTTATTTCAAAGCTTATTCCAAAAATGTAACTTTTCTAAGGACAAATGCTAGCCTTGCTCTATTCTGTGAGGCGCGTTTGTAACGTCACGTATTACGTAATTACGTTCAAAAGGTCACGGGCGACGTAGCCGGAAGTACAGAGTCAGTGTTTACAAGTTGAACGCATAGGTTGAACGTGCAAACTAACTCAAACGCCGTTTACAAAAAAAAGGAATTAAAAGGTAAAACAACGATGTCGGACGATTTTGATTCTGTACTTCCGGCTACGTCGCCCGTGACCTTTTGAACGTAATTACGTATTACGTGACGTTACAAACGCGCCTCACATAATAGAGCAAGGCTAGCATTTGTCCTTCGAAAAATTACAAGTTTTGAAATAACCGATCGTTTCGCATGATAAGACCCTTATTCATCGTCTGGTGTCGTTTAAAGACATTCGAAGCTGCATCTGAAACTGTTAATAACTGTCTTTTGGACCTTGGACTGTCTGGTTCACATTGAAGTCAATTATATGGAGAAAAATCCTGGAATGTTTTCATCAAAAACCTTAATTTCTTTTCGACTGAGGAAGGAAAGACATGGACATCTTGGATGACATGGGGGTGAGTAAATTATCAGCAAAAGTTTTTTCAAAAGTGAACTAATCCTTTAATTGGACACGTTAGAGTTACAGAAGTGAAATGTGCTACAAATGACGTTTCATGTTGATTATTTTTACTGCCATGGTGTAGAGAATAGTTAGAAAGTAAACTGAATATATTTTGAGCTATAAAAAGACATGCATTAGTTCACCTTCATTGTGTTGTGCTCTCCTCCTCTCATCACGAGGTGCCCGGGGGCCATCAATCTTCCTGCGCAAGCACAGAGAGAAGAGAGAGAAAGAGAGAGAGAGATTAAGTTAACTAAACTACCAAAACCACCAAATGAATCTGCACAACACAACACAGCTGAAGCCTATTTGCAAACAAACATTTCTCCAGCCCGTTTACTGATATCACAACAGTTGAAGCACAAATTTCAGTCAGTTTAAATTAAATTTATTACCAAAGATTTGCTGAAATCTGGACAAAAAGGTAACAAGCCTGAAAGAAACATTTAACCCTTTGATTTTTCCTCATTTCGTTTTATTCAGAGGCAAGAATTAATTCAATTTATAATCGGATGTCTTCCGAATATGAAGAAAACTCAAACACCATCATTGAATTAAAAGCCAGCAGCCCAGTAGTGATTAATGGGCTAGTGCAGTGGAATCTGGAGGAGAAGGACGGGCTGGCGGTTGAAAGGGGGTGGGGATGTAAAAGGTCTTCCTCACCAGTCTGATCTGCTGTGTTGAAGAGTCTCATGTTCACCAAGGTCTCTGGGGATGGCAGGCAAGTGGGACAAATTTTTTGGTTGTTTTTCTGACTGTACTCAAACTGATTGGACAATACTTTGCATATTTGTATTTGAAATCATTGCATTGGACAGTTTTTTTCATATTTAAATCAAATTCCACACTCTTTGTTTACAGTTGTTCTGCAAACTGAAATAATTGAGGGATCAAAATAACGTTATGTACAAAGCATTGGGTTCAAAGGATGGACTGGGCCGTGCAGACTGGGTAAAGGGAAGGATGTTGACCCATGAACGGTACTTACGTTGAGTATGTGTGCGTACGAGGGGCGATAGTCCGAGGTGTTCCAGTTTGTAAAACATCTGGTGGACTCATCATCACGTAAAACTGACCTAGAGTAAACAATAAAGGTTAAAATAATATTTTATGAGCAAGAAAGCAGACAAAATACTACTGATTTTAGCAGCTAATACACATTAATTGCTATGTAATAATACACTATACACAATCTTACCGTGTACTAAATGCAATGTGAGATGCTAGAAACACTGCATCTGCGCTGACATACTAGAACCAACATTACCGACTAACGGTGTCAATGGCGAACTCTGTTTTGTGGACTTTGGCATGTGAAACTGACCTCCAGCCTGTGTGAGGGTTGGATCAGACGTGGCCTGCACTGAGACGGCTGTAGCTGTACCGTCACTGACAGTGGCTGCTGGGAAGTAGGCGAAGCGTGTCTCCCCCCCCACTGTTTCCCCTGCTGGACTGCCTCCATTACTAAAAGGGTTCTGGATGACAGCCTAGAAATAGATATAGAAATATAAGATGTGTGCAGGCTAATTTGACACTGCATTCATGTTACTTTTTGAATACACTGCTTCTTTTTCTCCGTATATCCTTCCAGTCTGGTCCACACCTGTGCTACTGCTTGCTGTGTGCCAGTAAAAGCGGCCGTAGACACAACACTGACTGCTGCTCCTCCATCTGCTGCTCCCTCCAAATGGTCCTCTGTTACCTGGACCACGCGATACGTTACCTGTATCAGAAAACAACACAACGAACTTTGATGGGAGACATTTTTGTATCTTTAAGTCAAGCAACCAAAAGAAAGTTTATTATACTCAACACGACTTGCCATATTTAAGTTAATCTACGATTTAAACAGGATGTTCAAAAACAAAAAAGGCAGGATGGGAATTCATTTCATAATGAACAGTGGGTGTTACATACTTAGAATGCAAGTTTGCTAAAAGAATGGCTATTTGCCTAGCATGATACTATCCATTATACAATTAAAGCCAATTCAAAATTTGAATTAATACTATAATTGTATACAAATAGTGTTAAAATACCACTTGGGCGTAAAAGCATTCTCATAAGAGCCATTACTGGGACAGAGTACTCCAAGTCATGTTTTATTACAGAATGACCCCAGTTTGAACCCCTGGAAAGGTCAAAGGTCGCACTGACCTGTCCACCAGAGTTCTCTGTGCGAAACTGGTACTGAACATTGTGGTCTCCAAACGCTGCTGCTTGTTGGACACTCGCTATGGTAACCGCTGCCTGCTCCTCCGCCCCCACCCCCTCTCCTGAGGAATGCACAAGAAATGTCTAAATTAACTGCGTTATATTGATATATGCATTTTTTTTTCTTCTTTTAAACATTCATTTGATGCATACATCCTTTAGCACTGCATGTTTTACTCACCCTCTTGCAGCTGAACAACTTCCTCAGTTTCCTGTTTCTCGTGACTGCAAAGAGAGAGCAAACGTTCCGGGTCATCTTATGAAACCACTCACATCTCTAAGGAAACTCTAGAGATGCAGATAAAAACCAAATAGAGTTTTGGCAGATTCTAGTGATGGAAAGTCAGACCCAATTCTGTCAAATGATTAAATCAAGTAATTTTTTTTAACAACACAGAGTCAAAAACAATAATATTGTTTATTAAAATTGTGTTTTTTTGTAGTTGTACGGTATGTATCTCAGTGTTTTAGTACATGGGGCCAGCTTTACAAACAATGCCATTTTGTTATGACTGTCTTATTAACTAGTTTGACCAACTTGTAGTTAGTTAACGGTAATCACTCTTACTTGTCTGTACCAAATTAGATCAATATACGTTTTTATGTAACTGACTGTGTTGAAGAAAATAATTAGATGACTCTATTGGAAGACTAGTCTAAACAGCCACTGAATATAACTTGAATTTACAATAAATAACACTAAAATTAATGTACATGTCTCAATCACATGTACTGCTTTTCAAATTCCCTCATTTTGCTAATTTATTCTCTCCAACCGCTCAAACAGATTTCCAAAAGAATCGCGAAGAGCGGGTTTGCGAATCGGTTCAATGCAAAGATCCGACTTAAGAACTATTCGTTAAATAACCGGACATCACTAGTACATTATCGAGTCTTAATGCAGAAATTAGAAGGCTAAAAGCGATTTGAAAATCAATTTAAAAACGCCAAATGAACGGAATAAGATGTTCTAGCTATACATTACGATTACCTCCATCATCTATTCTAAAGAGTCAAGAGACCTGTCCAACTTAACGTTACTTAGCAAGGAAACGGTGAACGCCCCCCTTCATTAGCATCATCAAACAACTTGTGAGATAAAAACTTAAGTGAGATCAAAAAAACTACCACCATCAACGTTTCCTTCCTTTGTTATCACAAATGTAGCCAAATAAATATCACGGAATTATAAAGGGGAAAAAATGCTTCAAAATGCATGTAAGTTAAAGCCTCTGACTGCAAAGACTGTGGGTTGGTTGCAGGTTGCAGAGAATGTAACGTAAATCAATGCATTAAACTGCTGAAGAGCTTTTGTTTCGACAGCACTAAACGCGAAATTTCCATTTAATTCCTTTAAAGTGTATATATTTTATTTCTGAAAAGATAACTATTGAATTATCTTGTTAAAATGAAATAAACACCGGTTTGGGGTCATGCATTTTTAATAACCACAAATAGACAAATCACCAAATTAGCAACCGGGCTAATAGTGATATAAATACGACGACGATCAATGTTAAAAGGCCTGCGATCTGTTGTTTTTCTCCCTGCTATTCACATCTTACGTTTGACCCAACAAATTGATGGCATGCATAAAACTTAATAAAAGTCAAAAAATAAAGTTAAAAGATGATTGCTAACTGCCTTGCTATGAAAACAGAGCAGAAAATGGTTGACTGGGGCCTTGAGGGTGCCCGTACATAAAGGACGCGCTCTCACCTCGTCGAGGTGTCCAAGCTCTGATCGAGCATATCCATGAAGGCGAGCGGATTTTAAAATGCGATATTCAGCGACACTTGAAATACGGGAGATGGAAGCGCTGATCACGGGGACAAACACACGGGTCATGTGAGAAAGACAGTCCAGGACACGTGAGGTGCAGGCTGGGCGAGGAGTTAAAATGGAGACCGCTGTGGAGGAAGACGGAAGGTGTACCGGTCGCTGTTTCGCTCACTGCGCGCCTTTGTCGCGTTTGTTACTTCCTCCCGCCCTTCTATCGAGTCGAGCTCTCGACCTGTTGAGTCGCTTAGTGGTTTCTTTTCAGACGTTTTGCTTTCGAGTTAACGTTAGGCATGTTTGTTGGTTTGCTCGTAGGCTTTAATAAATACATTAAAAACTAATTTTCTCCGTATTTCGAAACCGCGAGCTGCATTGTTTCGCTATCTATCTTCTCGTATCCTTCCGCACGCGTTTTAATAGCGGCCACATTTGAGCGCTGCCGCTAATAAAATATGGAGTGGAGTGTTTATTATAACACGTATGAGTTAGGTTGAAATAAAAGAATAAAACATGTTTGGTTGACGTGACAACACGCTTATGGTTGTGTACGTATTCTAACACGGGCTGTATTTCGCAGGTCCGGGGTAGAAACATAAACACGAAGTATAAATTATAGCGATATAACGTTACTTTCAACGTTGAAACTGGAAATTGAATTTCAAATGAGATATAACTAACTGACCAACTGTTAGCCTATTGCTACTACAACCTCGCATGTTTCATAATGAATGACATTAACTTGACGCTTTCAAAACACATTTAATAATTGAGTGAACTTAAAACCTTACATTGTGCCTTAGCCACGATTTAAAGCCTGTCCGTGTGTAAATTCACAACATATAAAAAGTACAAAATACGTGTTTCCTTTGGTCATACCATGGGTCATACTCACAACAGCAAAATGAATCGCAAATATGACGAGTGAGGATTTTTCCTCAGGTGACCCCTGCGATCCAATCCGGGTTTTTGGTCAAACCACATGACACGAATGCAAAAGCAGTGGATAGGAAATAGACATTATCAATCTCTGACATTAATAAACTCGACAATAGAAAATATCTACACAGATTATAAGAAATATGTATTCGATATACATGTGTAACACGTTAGCATTAATAAACATGAGATTGTGTTGCTAGTAAGAGCGTTGTTTTCCCACTTCCCTGTTCAAACCATGGTTCTAACCCAGTCTGTTCTAATCACGAGGCTGTGCTGCATGGCAAATTGAGCTGTTGAAATCAACACAGATACATTTATTACCGTTTAAGATCGGTCATTTAAAAAAAAAAAAAAAAAATGTTCTAAGAAGTCTCTTTTCTGCTCTCCGCATCTGACTAAAATTGAAAGCTTTTGTAACATTATAAATGTTCACCTTTGATCAATTTCATGCATGGCTTACTTGCTGAATAAAAGTATCAATTTCTTTAATAATAATTTAAAAAATCTTTTGAACAGTAGCCTATGTACAAAATCTTTCTAATTCAGATAAATGCTATTATTTTGAACTTTTTCATTAAGGAATCCCAAAAAATCGCACACACCTGTTTTCAACATTGCTGATACAAATAATAATAAAAATGTTTCTTGAGTAGCAAATCAGCATATTAGAACAACTTCTGAAGGATCATTTGACACTGAAATCTGGAGTAATTTCAGCTTTGCAGACAGAGTAAATTACATTTTGAAATTTCACCATAAGACATTTTTTTAACTGCAGTAAATATATTTCATATACAGTGTGTGTGTGTGTGGGGGGGGGGGGGGGGTATATTTATATAGAAGAGGTGGATTCTGGAATCCTGCTGCTTAAATATAGGCTAATGAGTGATTAAGGTATTAATATTTTTCCTTCTAAATATCACATGAGTTGAATAACTTCTCTAGGCTTATGCGATTTATACATATGAGAAATATGAGGCTTATGAGAAACATACATATGTTTTTCTGGGGTACCCTGACAGCAACAGTCACAGGGGTCATTGGAACAATATTTGAGTGACCTTTTTTTTTTTTTTTTACCAAGTCTTTACTTTACTGTGTTTGATTAAAGTGTCCTCTCACTGAGAGAAAGAACATGTTATCTGGGTGTTTTGGGAAGAGTCTCCTGTTGATAGAGCCTGACCAAATCAAACCTTGAAGAAGCTGTGTGTTTTAGTATTCTTGGTTGCAGGTTAAGGAACAAGTTGCATTATTGGAGATTGACTGACTTGTTTTCTTTGACATGTTGGCACCTTCTTGTAACTTCGGAGGACCACTCGTCCCTAACTCAGGGTCCTGGTGGCAGCCGTACAGATGGAGATGTGCTACTGCCTATCAGTGTATGTGTGGGAAACTACTATGTTTATCTATTTCTTATCTCAGAATTATTCAACCTGAAGCAAGGGCATAGACCTTGGTGAAGGGTTTAATTGCTGTAAGGTGATGATACACAGGGCAACTTTTTGAGCAATGTTGCTGGGCAATCTTGCCCAAGGATTGTTGCTTGTGCACTTTCTCATTGAAACTGGGCAATAAATTTCTATCTGGATAATTTAGATTGGCCGTGGGCCCTGTGTCTCATCTGGTTGTCCATTGATGGCAACATTGCCCAGCAACATTGCTCAAAAAGTTGCCCTTTCACCTTAAGAGGGGCGACCTACAAACTCCCTGTGAGTCTTGAAGCTGACTTCTGCCTGATGAAACTGCAAACTAACTTCTCCCTAACAACAGTAATGTATAGTTCATTGGAATAAAGTCATGTATTTGACTACACCGCTGTAGTGTCTATAAACTGTTTTGTGAAAGTTTTTTTTGACACACCAATTGAGTTAAAGGGATTGTTCACCTAAAAATTTTAATTTGTCAATAATGTTCTGTCATTAATTACTCACTCTCATGTTGTTCATCACGATCGCTTTGATGGACAGATTGAATTTAGGCTTTTATTCACTTATTGATCAGCAAACAGAAACAGTCAAACCTTCATCAAAAGCGACTGTGTCTCTTCAGAAATTTTGGACTAAACTGCTCAATTCATACACTCTAAAAATGCTGGGTTGTTTCAATCCAAATTTGGGTCCACTATGGACAAACCCAAATGATGGGTTAAACAATATGTAATTAAAAAAAAATACTGTTGAAAGTGAAAGTTGAAGTTGGGTTAAAATTTGAAATGACATTTTTTAACCCAACATTTGGGTCTGTCCATATGTGACCCATATTTGGGTTAAAAAAACCCAGCATTGTTTAGAGTACATAGTTTTACAATCTCTTTATGAACTTTTTGAAGTGTCAAAGTGGTAGTTGCATTGCTGTCAATGGAGGGAAAGCTTTCAGATTTCATCAAAAATATCCTTATTTGTGTTCTGACGATGAACGAAAGTCTTACGGTTTGGAACGACATGATGATCTCTTTAAATGCATGGGTTCTCTACAGCTTGCTGCCTGGTTCATTCACTTATTGATAGATTTTTTCAGATCATAATTTAATCCACTTGAAGTTTTTGCTCATGTGTGAACTTTATTGAAAAACTGATTCAGTAATTCGATTTTGGATTGGGACACATTGGGTTTATTGCATTTTATAGGTATGCCTGTGGGTAGCCACGCTGTGGCCCCTGTCAAAGCAACCATGCAACTCAGCATTTTGCATTGACCGCTGCACCAAAGCAATCCATTGAATATGTGCAGCTACAGAACAGTCTACTCTTCAAACAAAAGAAGGACCATTGACATCATGCATACTCACAGTGAAAAGTCAGACACACCAGGGCCCCTGCCCTAACCAGTTCAAGTGTATTTGTTTCAGAGACAGAGGAGGTAGCATTTAAAGGATTTTGCCACCATCAACAAAAAAAGGGCAACAGAGGTTGTCCATTTCTCTTTTGCCTCTTAACATCTCTCCCTCCCTCTCCACTCTCTCACTCCCTCTTTCCCCAGAGGATAAGCAAAGAGGGATTTGCCTCAGAAGCAACAAGGTAAGCGATGAAAAACTTGCATGTTTTTTTTCTGTTTATATATGTAAATATTCTTAATATTTGATTCGCTGATTGAGCCGTCAATGTAGTGTGAATGGAAGTTATTTTATGACGAGCATTACAGAAATTTCGGTCCCACTTTAGATTAGGGTTCTCTCAAGGGAAAGAGGGATTTGCTGGGAAAAGAGGGACACTTTTGTACCCTAAACTTGTGTTTCTGATTTTTTTTAATGACTATCTAATCTGGAATATCCTAAAGTTAAAATGTCTCAGTGGGACAGGTTTCTTTTTTTTTAGTATATTGAATTATAACGAAAAGGCCATATAGCATCTGTATTGAAGTTCTCTGTGCGAAGAAAATAATAAACAAATTGACATAAATATAAAGAAAATCTAGGTAACACTTTACAATAAGGTTTCATTTGTTAACATTGTAATGATTTATATATTTACAGGCCTATATATTTTTATGAGTTAACTACATTAGTTAACATTAGAAAGTTGCTGCAACATTTATTATTCTTACTAATATATTTTTACGTTCAAATGTTCTGTTCGAATTAGTTAATGTACTAACATGAACAATTTTTATTGACTGACACTAACAAAGATTTAATAATCTTTAATAATGCAGTAAAATATATTCCCCGTTTGTTCACGTTACTCAATGCATTGGCGAATGTTAATAAATTAGATCGTATTGTGAGTGATTACTGAAATCGATTATTGTGAAGCTTGAGTAATGCTAATTTGCACATTTATAAAAAATAAATAAATCAGTGTTTAAATTGAGTAACTGACACTGCACTTAAAATTTTAAAAGAGTAGTTCACTTTAAAATAAAATTGCTGATAATTTACTCACCCCCATGTCATCCAAGATATCCATGTCATTCTTTCTTCAGTCAAAAAGAAATTAAGGTTTTTGATGGAAACATTCCAGGATTTTTCTCCATATAGGCTAATTCACGTTACTGGTAACCAAACGGTTCAAAAAGACAGTTTCATTGCAAACTGCAAACTGTTCAAAGGGCTTTAAACGATTCCAGACGATGAATAAGGGTCTTATCAAGCGAAATTTAAAAAAAAAACAAAAGGCAAATTTTAAGTTTTATAAGCTCAAATGGTCACCTTGCTCTGTTCTGTGATGCGCATTTCCTGTTCGAACTCGTTCATAAAAATGAACAAATCTTTTTTCGTGTCATTTGGTTCATTCAACGAACGAAATGAACGAATTGACTCGGCAAAAGATTCGTTCATTTTGATTCATGAACGTGCAGAGTAGGCGACCATGTGACCTTATAAAACGTAAACTTTAAAAAAAAAAAAAAAAAAAAAGCGATCTTTTCTCTTGATAAGACCCTTATTTCATCGTCTGGAAACGTCTGGAAAATCCTGGAATGTTTTCATCAAAAACTTTAATTTATTTTCGACTGAAGAAAGAAAGACATGGATATCTTGGATGACAATGGGGGTGAGTAAATTATCAGCAAAAGTTTTTTTTTTTTTAAAGTGAACTACTCCTCTAAGGCAGTAACTTTGATATTTAAGTAATTTCAACTTAAATCAAAAACTAGTTGAATCTTGTATATAATTGTTTGAATTATATATTTATCACACTTTTGTGTACACATGAATTTGTGTACAGTATAAGCACCTGTATGTGAAAAATCAAAACTTTTTCATGACTCGTTTCTCATATCTCTTTAGTCTTTATCTCCTTGCATAGTCGCAGCGTGTGTCAGGATGTACAGCTTTATGGGCGGCGGCCTGTTCTGTGCCATTGTGGGGAACATCCTAATAGTGGTCTCCACGGCAACAGATTATTGGATGCAGTATCGCCTCTCGGGCAGCTATGCCCATCAGGGCCTGTGGAGGTACTGCATGGCCAACAAGTGCTACATGCAGACAGCAAGTATAGGTAAGCACATTTTACTCATGCAAAACATATGTTTACATGTCTATAATTTGCTCTATCGCTATTTTTAAAGTCCCCCATTACATTATACAAGAATTTTGGCACCTGCATTTGAGCTTTGAGACCATTTTTTGCCTGTAGATGGCAGTGGTTTCTTCTTTTTGCTATGCAGAGCTCCATACAGTGGTTTGTGTTGCACATTCATATTCTGAACAGACGCTCCAAAGTGGTCTAATAAGATGGCATCTGAGATTGCAGGAACTGCACTGTGGTTAGTTCAAGGTGATTCCGCAGGGACAGTTTTTTAAAGATCAAATGAGAAAAATAATTTCTGGGGGGATGATAATGATAATAGGAAAAAACCCATCTTTAGGCTTGCTTTGAGAACATGTCTCGTCTCTTTCCTCAGCATATTGGAATGCCACACGGGCATTCATGATCCTCTCAGGAATGGCGTGCTTTGCGGGCATCATGGCAGGCATCCTCTCGTTTGCCCATTTTTCTGCCTTTGAGAGATTCAGTCGTTCCTTTGCTGCAGGAATCATGTTTTTCATCTCCAGTAAGTCATAAACATATGCAAAACGAGCTGTGACATTTTAGCATATTTAAATGTGAATAAAAGGTCAAGGTCAAATTTTTCAATCCATTGCTTTGTTCACACCCAGCTCTGTTTGTTCTGCTGGCTATGGCGATCTACACTGGCGTAACCCTAAGCTTCCTGGGCAAGCGTTTCGGAGACTGGCGCTTCTCCTGGTCCTACATACTAGGATGGGTGGCCATGCTCATGACCTTCTTTGCAGGTGATAAAACATAGAAGCTCTTCAATCGTAGAACAGAAGGAGTGTTAAAAGTAATGAAATGTTCTAGTGGTGCAGAATGTAAAGAATCCAGGACATGTGCATGCCTCAGCATGTGGTTGAAAGACCTTATAGACCTCATGATGAAGTTCTGCTATACATGCAGACCAAACTCATGAGAAAATGGGTAACCCTTAACAAAAAGGTTCAACATTAGTTATAGTTAACATGAACTAATAATTAACTGCACTTTTACAGAATGTATTAATCTTTGTTAATGTTAATTCCAGCATTTACTAACTATTAAAATACATCAACTAATGTTAACAAATGAGACCTTATTGTAAAGTGCAAAAAAGCATACAATACTAAATAAATGAATCATCCTCATTACTTATATATATCCTATTAGTGGTTATTTTAGCCTATTCATGGTCTTGAAGAAATGCTCACACTTGTTTGCATGTTTGTGATTTGGAAATTGTCTGTTGCAGGGATATTCTACATGTGTGCTCACAGGATGTATGAATCCAGGAGAGTGGTTGGAAGTCGTTAACCTAAAGCAATTGAAAGATTTGGCCCGGAAATCATCAGATCTATGAGGATTGCTTAACATTATGCCTTAAAACACTCATCTGCAAAACTACACCATCTCAATAGCCTAAACCCCACATTAAAGGACTTTTTTTACACATGCAAATATATTTGTATAATTCTGCACAGATATACCAGTTTTCACAAATGTTTATTTCACTTTTCATAATTTTTTTTCAATAAAAATCCACATCAAATCAAATCATTTTCTGTGTTTAAGTTCCTCTCTTGATATATCGGAATATATTTATGACCTCACATTACTTGCTATTTATCGTTTTTAGAACATCTGTCCATGCAGTTAGAAGAAGTTAGAGATTGCACATGTAGTTATGTAACTACTGTTTTTGTTTTGCAACATAGTTTTACCTTAGCCTCTTTGCGTTTAAGCATTTATTTCACAATGTGGCCTTAAGTATCAGACTGACAGTTTCACACTTGCAGCTTAATTTCCTAGTCAGCAAGTGGGGAGCATCCTGTGTTAAACACTGTGTATGTGTGAAAAAAAAGAAAAAAAAATTATATAATATGTGTTTGAATGTTTTATTTTTCTCCCATGGTAATTATTCAGAGCTTTACTTTCATCATGTCAGCAGTTTTTTTAAATGCACAAAAAGTAGGCTAATATATAAACGCATTGCCTCAGAATTATCTGGATTTTTATTCATAGAAATGAGATAAGATCCTTCCTGTTCTGAATTCTTCTGAATTCTTTAAATAAAACTTTTTACCAAGTTAGTTCAAAAAAGAAACAGCTGGCTTCAAATACTTAAAAATGCAATTAATTTCCTCGTTTGGGGTTTCTTTGAAGAAGGTCACATGTTTTAAAGTAAGATAAAGTGGTTCCATATATTCTGCATCTTTACAAAACATAGTGAACAACGGACAACTTTGAAAACTCAGTTGTGCCATTAGGACTTGGAGAAATGTTTGTGTATGTAACATTTTATCACAAGAAACATGAATTGGGAAAACATTGATGACAGGTGATCAGATTTCAGCAAACATGTTAATTCAGTCCCCACAACAACAACATACGTTCTTCCTGTTTAATTCAAGGTTATGTTAAGCGATAAACAAATCTATTCACCAAGTGTTGTCCTGACTAGTCAAACACATTTGAATAAAGAATTTCAAATTGTCAAAAAAACAACAACAACAACAACAAAACATTATTTTTTACCATAAAAAGCACCCTATTTTTAACTTTTGTCAACAATTCCTTAATTGTTTACACTGTAAAAATGAATACGCTTTATCTAATCAACAAATTTGTGGCAAGAGATTACAAGCAATATTATTAATTAAATTCAACAAATTACAATTGAGTAATCAAATTATTCCTCAAAAGTTAACCATTTAAAAAGAGTAACGTTTAAACCAAAAAATAAACAAAAATATCTGAATAACAGACAGATGTCAAAGATTAATTAAGAACTCTTTATTGCCAACATTGAAGACACCTGATGTTAACAAGCAGAATCACTGAAGGATAAACCTAAAAAAAAACACTGATCACCATAATAGCGACTTAAATGTAAGTTTTTTTTTTAAGTTTTATTCATTTTAAATGGTTTACTTTTAAAGAATTAATTTGAATAATTATTACTCAATTCTAATTTGTTAAATTGAATCAATAATATTGCTTGTAATCTGTTGCCCCAATTTGCGCATTCATTTTTACAGGTTAAATGTTGCTGTATTTCAGTAGAAAAGTACAGCTCCCATTATTATGGGGAAAGGCTGATAGTTCCAATTGGACAATATAATGGTGAATTAACTTTTCTTATTTGGATCTGGGTTCATTTTTTAAATATATGTCTTTAGATTGAACCTGCAGAGCACGCAAAGCAGGCAGCATAGGATAATTTTAACGCTATAAATCTCATCTAAAAACTAAAAAAACATAAAAAGCAGGATATACATTGCAAGATATACATTTTGTTTCTATTTACAATGCCAAACTGGATAGGCTAGGGAAAAAGTTTCAAGAACAAATTTCTCTTAAACATTAGTCATATGCGCAGTGTCAGCAGTCTTTGAAAAAGAATTACAGCTTCCGTTCCTTATGCGTTCCTGAGACTGCATGAAGTGACTTTCCTCCATAAGAGCTCTATGAAAAATCCCTGACAGGTTTTGGTTACATTGCCGTCTAACATCCAGTCCCATGCAGAAGTACAGCACTGGGTTAACGCAGCTGTTGAAATAGGCTAAGTTCGAAGCCAAACTCCATCCTATTTTTACTGACGTGTTGTCTGTGTGCGCCAATTTGACCAGTCCTAGAAAGTGGTAGGGGGCCCAACATAGGAAAAAAGCACTGACCACTACAGCAAGAATCCGCAGAGGCCTCGATTTGCCAGAGAGCCGCGTCCTGCGTATCCCAACCGCAGCTAGTATGTAACTGATAAGGATGACCATGAAGGGCAACAGGAATCCACAGATGAAACGAATAAAGTAGTACGCATTCTCTGCTCTTCCTTTCTCCTGTAAATGAAATCACAAATTTATTTTCTATAGATGCAGATGTGTGAGTAAAAACTAATCACTCAGGCATTTGTGCAGCCTTTCTGACCTTCAGTGAGCACTTGGTCAAGTTGTTGTCACCAGGGTAGACCTGCCGGTACACAAAGAACGGTGAACTAAAGATCACGGCCACAATCCAAACTCCCACACTGACCACACGAGCTGCACATAACGTCCGTCGTTTCCTGGTGAACACTGGGCGGCAAATGCAAAGCGCTCGATCCACACTGATGACAGCCAGAAGGAAAACACTGCAGAACATGTTGGCGTACTTGAAGAAACCATTGAACTTGCAGAGAAAGACTCCAAAAGGCCAGTAGTCAAAGAAAAGGCTTGAGATTGATAGGACTCGTGTCAGGCAGAAGATCAGGTCAGCTACAGCGAGGTTGACCAACCACACATTAGTGACACTGGGCTTCATGCGGAAGCTGGCAACCCAGATGACCACAGAGTTCCCAGTGGAGCCGAAGAGAATGATGATGGAGTGGAAGACAATGCTGACTGCTTTTGTAATGGCTTCAGGGTCCACTGTAGTGTTCTCATGCTGGTTTGAGACCTCAGAGTGGGCATAATGGGAAAGTGTTGTATTGAAAGTCATTCTACAACCAAGACAGACAAAAACATTAATGATCCTTCAGTTCATTCATGATGTCTATTTGTAAGGCAACTAGGCAGACTAATTTTCTAAAATGTTCAAAGAGATATTCAATATCAAAAAATGGTAATGGTAAATGGACTGCATTTATATAGCGCTTTCATAGACCTAATGGCCACATTTTGCCTCACATTCACCCATTCATACACTCATTCATACACTGACGGTTTATATTCTTGTATCAATATTTTCATTTAATATCAATATAAATGTTGCACATGGAAGATGCACCATTATCTGTGTCAGACAAAAGGAAACCCTTGCGTGTTTGCTACACCACAAGTGTATTCTTGTAAACTTGTGAACGAGAAGTGTAAACTCGAAGTGTTAAAACCTGATATAATGCACAAAAGCGTACAGAATAAATCTGTAATGCATTAAACAAAGTAATTATATGTTACCAGTTATTAAAGAAATTGGAGGCAGTACTGTACATTAATTAAGAATACAATGTGACACTTTCAGAAATATATGAAGAGTTCAAATGCAAAAGCCTCTAAATGCCATTTGAAATTGTCTTCAAAAATGACCATTTTTATCAAGCTTGTATATTTAAGTTCAGTAATTTCACTTAAATGACAATTAATAGGTAATCATCATTGCCATTTAAGTGAAATTACTGAACTTTAATATACAGGCTTGATAAAAATGATCATTTTAGAAGAAAATTTCAAATGGCACTTAGAGGCTTTTGCATCTGAACTCTTCATATATATATAATTTTTCCCTGATAGTGTCAAATATTGCATGGCCTGGAAAATAAATAAATGAAAACTTAATTAATAAATGCATAAAAAAATATTAACTTTTAATAATCTGTGAACGATTAGATATGGGTGTCTTACCTTACACAGCAAGTGTTTTTACAAAACTGAAGTTATCCTTCATGAAGGAGTCAAAGGAAGCGTGACTAATAAAGTTATATTTTTCGATGCCAATTAATAAGTCAGGAAGTGGTTCGTTGACATCACACCAGGGTGTGCTCATCTGTGCTTTTCAGTAACTTTTCTAGTAATTAATATGAATATTTTCTGCAAACAAAGAGGAGACAAGCAGGAAGGGGGAGGAGACATTAACAAGTGCATCTTATCTATCTATCTATCCGTCACGACCCTATGTATGTGTTTACTTTTTTTATAATCTTGTACTGCCTGTTCAGTATCTTTGCGTTAAGTTCCACCAGAAAAATTTAGAACAAATACCGTAACAAGTATGCATTTATTAACAGCTCAGCAAGCACAATTTGGCGTAGGCCCTGTCCGTAGCTCGCATTCCCAGGGTACAGAATCTGCATTTCCTGCCTGAAGACGAAGGCAGGGACGCAATCAACCCCCTAGGAGATATACGAAGGGAACATCTTGGTGGTGGTGGGGAGGATGGAGATGAATGAAGGTGTCAGCATCTGTGAACTCAGACATGTGTAAGTTTCGATCTTTTACAAGTATTAGTAAACGTTGAAATTAACTAATAAATGCTTTATAAGTATTGTTCATTCTTTGTTCATGTTAGTTGACTAATGTAAACTAATGATCCATATTGTAAAGTGTTACAGATTATTTTAATTACTTTGCAATGTATCAATAAATACGGTATAGACTTGCAATGATATAGGGCAACATTAGTTGATTTATTTCAGTGTGCTCAGCTTAGCAATGCCATGAGGACCCAAATGTTTTGGTTTTTCAATTATCACAGAAGACATTTGAACTGGGAAAACGTGTTGTGGCCTTTTTGTTAACTGCAGATAAACTGAAGCCTTTTTTTTCGTAGGCATGTATTTATTTCACAGGTAAATATTACAGAAATAATAGAAACAGAGTGATAAGTAAACACAGATGGACCCCGATCATCATGCAGACATGGTCTAAAATTGTGTCCCTTTCCATATGTTAGGTCAATAACAATTTCCTCTTTTCGCCTCAGATAGTCTTATCTACATCATCCTAATAATTAACAAACCTAGACATAGGCTGACATAAGCAATCTTTAAAATGAACTGTTGCATAAACACACATAAATTATAAGCAGTCTTTAAAATCCACTGTTGCATAAACATACATAAATTATATTACATATAATACATTACATACATGTTATTACATGTAATACATTACAAATTATTTTCATTTTAATTGTAAAATATTTCATATAGGCTCAACTTCTTATTAAAGAAGAGCACGCTCTGAGGTACAATCATTTTTTCATTCTGTAAGATATGATATATATACATATATATACATATATATATATATATATATATATATCGGGTTTCGGTACCCATCCCTATATATATATATTAAAAATACGTTTAAATTGTTAATTGATGGACTGGTTAATGAGTATGCTCCCAATTATTGTGGATTCCTCTCAGGTGTGTATGCCATGTGATGTTCTGTACCAATAAATGATTTGATCGTGTTCTTTCACTGCAACCTATGTGAAGTATAATTCTCTGTCTTTAGTCTGTATCCAGTCAAGCTTTGTTTAACAAATGTTATGCTATTTGACAGACATGATAAACGAACTATAATAATAATAATAATAAACTTTATTTTATATTGCACCTTTAAAAAGTATCTCAAAGTGCTTCACAAAAATAGAAACATAATAAAACATAAACAATGCATTTCTGACAGAAAAATGCAATAACATACAAACTAAACAATGCTACCCCAAACAAATGCCTAATCTCAATAGGCAAGGAATACCAAAGTTTTGGAGCATTCGACGAAAAGGCCCTATCGATCATGGATTTTAGTCGGGCGTCATATAACTGACGTCTTGGGATGTCTTTTGACCATAAGTCAACATCCGCCTTTTTAGGATACCCTTAAACATCGGTTAGATGACGATCCCGGGCCGTCATACAACTGACGCTTTACCTTTAACGTCGGTTAGGTGACCGGGTAGGTTTAGGTCTGGGGTAGGGTTAGGATCCGATAACGTCATCTAACCGACGTTTAAGGGTACCCTAAAAAGGCGGATGTCGACGTAAAGACGTCCCAAGACGTCAGTTATATGATGTCTTGGGATGAGACTGCGAGTTAACATGCTGGTGTGTAGGTTAAAAGTTCAGTTAGATAATGAGATGTCAGTCCATGCAAGGCCTTATAAGTAAGCATTAAGATTTTAAAATCAATCCCTTGTCCTGTTTCCAGACAGAATTCAAGTGGCAGAATTTTGTACTAACTTGTTAAGGGTAGTTTGTTAAGGGTAGCTTTTGAAACCCCAGACAACAAAGCATTACAGTAATCTATACGTGAAAAAACAAAAATGCTAATTAGCTTCTCAGCCACTGGGAGTGACAACATGGGACGCAATCTGGCTATATTTTTGAGATGAAAAAAAGATGTCCTGACAGTGCTCTGAACATGAGGAACACATGTCAAATTATTATCAAATATCACCCCCAGATTTTTTTTTAATTTAGTCTGAAATTGAAGTATAAAACCTTCTACACTAAAAGTGGGTGAACCAGCCTTCCGTAGCTGGTGAGGTAAACCAATGAGCATTACTTCCGTCTTGTCACTGTTTAGACATAAAAGTGAAAACTGAGTCCAAGTGATCTTAAAAGTTGACCAAGAGGATACATGTATAGGTTAAAAAGTATAGGGCCCAGGATAGAACCTTGAGGGACACCAGAATGCACGACTACACCAATAGCAGACCTGAAACCACCCATAGCAACAAATTGCTTTCTATCAGAAATATAGGACCTACACCAGCTTAGTGCAGTATCCAAAACACCAAAAACAGATTCTAACTGAGCAAGTAAAATATTATGATCAACTGTGTCGAAAGCGGCACTAAGATCAAGAAGAACAAAAATAGAGAGACTGCCAGAATCAGAAGCGATTAAATCATTAGTACCCTTAACTAATACAGTCTCAAAGCTGTGTAGTTTATGGAATCCTGATTGAAGGGGCTCATAAGAAAGGGAAGATTGGAAATGGAACGGAAATTATTTAGATTGTCAACGTTTGTGTCTTTTTTTTTTTTGGTACAGGAGTCAAAGCAGCAGTTTTAAATGTTGCTTTGACCACACCAGTGCATAGAGAATCATTTATAATAAAATTGCAATACATGATTGGAACAGAATAGTTGGTACAGGATCAACTATGGAAGTGGCAGCTTTCATTTTTGAAACCTCGTCACCAGTGTTGTGCAAGTTACTTCCAAACTGTAATACATTAGGTATTACTTGTTACTGTTATTTAAAAGTAATTCATTACCTTACAATATTACTGTCTCAGAATTGTAATGCGTTACATTACTCATGTATTACTTTTGAGTTACTTTGGCCAAAATAACTAAGTAGAACTTAACTTTTGGGCTGTAACGATATGCAATATGAAACCGAAATCGCGATTCGCCACACGACTCAGATCCACGAACCTACAGAATCGCGACACACCTCTTCCAACTCCAGCGTTATTCTCCTTACGTCCATATCCAATGCTGCCTTATCTTTAAATTAGGCTATTAGTATTATTTGAAGTTAACATTATAAAATACGTAGACCTACACCACAAAACTAGTTGAGGATAAATTATTTAAAATTGGGGAAGTCCAGCATTATGGACATGACATTTGCAGTCAACGTGAAATAAAAATTCTCAGAAAATACATGTATTGAAACGTATATAGGCTACTTCCTTAAAGGACTCAAGACATTAGACAAATATCAGTCTATGTTTTATTTTTAATATTAGGGAAAAGACACACATTCATGTGTGACAAAAAATAGGAGGCAAAATACATTTTTTGTAATTATGTGAATTACACTGCGCAAATCGAATTAGGAAGGGTTGGCTCTCCAGTCTCCATAGAACTTAAAATATTCATTTTATTTTAGTTTTCGTGTTCGCATTTATGAGGAAAAAACAATGTTACAGACGCGACCGCTCTGAACTGGCACTAAAAGACTGCTTTAAAACTTTCACATAGTCTGTTGCCTTTAAGAAGTAAAAGCAGACAATACACTGTAATACAAGCCTCACTGAACATGTAACGAGTAAAATATTACTGAAAATTGATTAGTAATGCCTTACACTACTGCGTTACAGCAAAAAGAAATATGTTACTGTAATGTATTACTTTTGTAATGCGTTACTCCCAACACTGCTCGTCACAAAGAGAATGAAGGTCCAATATGGAATAATTGGACCTTTCTTGGAATATAAACTCTTAAAAAAAGTTTTTAGATACACTTGCGCTTGCAGTGTTTGGAATGGAATTATATTTTTCGTCCCAAGTGTCCCGCTGGGTTTGACCTTCCTCCATAAAAGCTCTGTGACAAATCCCAGACAAACTTTGGTTGCATCTTTGACTATACTTCAGCCCCATGCAGAAGTACAGCACTGGGTTAATGCAGCTGTTGAAATAGGCTAAGTTTGAAGCCATTTTCCATCCTACTTTTACCAGCTTGTTGTTTTTATCCACCAATTTGACCAGTCCTAGAAAGTGGTAGGGGGCCCAACATAGGAAAAAAGCACTGACCACTACAGCAAGAATCCGCAGAGGCCTCGATTTGCCAGAGAGCCGCGTCCTGCGTATCCCAACCGCAGCTAGTATGTAACTGATAAGGATGACCATGAAGGGCAACAGGAATCCACAGATGAAACGAATGAAGTAGTAGGCATACTCTGCTCTTCCTTTCTCCTGTGAATGAAATCACAAATTCATATTCACATATTTTCTATACCACATGCAACTATAGTATTCTACTTGCTTCCCCTGCAAATTAATTTATAATTATATATTCATAATAACAAAATCAGATTTGTTTTATGCTGTAATTTTTTAAAGCCTTTCTGACCTTCAGTGAGCACTTGGTCAAGTTGTTGTCACCAGGGTAGACCTGCCGGTACACAAAGAACGGTGAACTAAAGATCACGGCCACAATCCAAACTCCCACACTGACCACACGAGCTGCACATATCGTCCGTCGTTTCCTGGTGAACACTGGGCGGCAAATGCAAAGTGCTCGATCCACACTGATGACAGCCAGAAGGAAAACACTGCAGAACATGTTGGCGTACTTGAAGAAACCATTGAACTTGCAGAGAAAGACCCCAAAAGGCCAGTAGTCAAAGAAAAGGCTTGAGATTGATAGGACTCGTGTCAGGCAGAAGATCAGGTCAGCTACAGCGAGGTTGACCAACCACACATTAGTGACACTGGGCTTCATGCGGAAGCTGGCAACCCAGATGACCACAGAGTTCCCAGTGGTGCCAAAGAGAATGATGATGGAGAGGAAGACAATGCTGACCTCATTCATGATGACTTCGATGTCCACTGTAGTGTTCTCATGGTGGTTTGAGACCTCAGAGTGGGCATAATGGAGAAGTGTTGTGTTGGAAGTCATTCTACAACCAAGACAGACAAATCAGTAAATGTTCCTTTAGTTTAAACATCTGTCTTGACGTTCATTTTTAAGACAACTTGGAAGACTTATTCGGCATAGGTTTGCTCAGAAAATTCTAAAATGCTCAAATGTATAATATTTTGGAGTTGTAACCCTGATATGTATCATGCAGTAGAAACTTTTCACTTTTCACAGAAACAGTAGATCACTTCTGGTATTGTGAGTGTTGATGAAAGCACATTCGATCACAAAGTACAAGGGATAGCAATAACAAGGGATGCATCGATGTATCAGCCACTTGTACCGTCCGTTTGTTTAAAACTGCTGATGATCAGGGACGATTCACACAAAACTATCTGAACTATCGTTAGGCTATCGTTATCAGTATTGGCAGATTGTCATTCTAAATAATCGGATATCAGTATCCTGCCGCATACATTTTATATTGGTGCACCAAAAATAACAAGGTCAGTTATAGATTTCAAATTACTCTGAAATCACGATACAAACATTTAGGATTTCATAAATCATAGTTACTTAGTCCCATTGTTGTAGTTGTTGTTTGTTGCCCTGCTTCAGATATGTTAGCTGTATGAAAAACTGAAGCTTGCATAAGAAAAATGTTGAAATTAACATTAACAAGGATTAACAAATGCTGAACATAATAAGTTCTTGTTAAAGGGATACTCCACTTTTTTTTGGAAATATGCTCATTTTACCACTCCCCCAGAGTTAAACATTTGAGTTTTACCGTTTTCGAATGTATTCAGCCGATTTTCTAATATTTAGAAGAATATCAGTAACCAGACGGTTTCTGGTCTCATTGACTTCCATAGTAGGAAAAAAATATACTATGGAAGTCAATGAGACCAGAAACTGGCTGGTTACTGATATTCTTCTAAATATCAGAAAATCGGCTGAATGCATTTGAAAGTGGTAAAACCGAACTGTTTAACTCTGGGGGAGTGGTAAAATGAGCCTATTTCCAAAAAAAAGTGGAGTATACCTTTAACTAATGTAGTAAACTAATATTAACTAATGAAACCTTATTGCAAAGTGTCATTGTAATAATAATAATATTAATTTTACAAATTTGGTACAAAATGAGGACAGAAATAGAGATAATCTTGTGATGAATTGATGTAGATGTTCTTACCTGTACACATCAGTGTTTTCACAAATCAAACCAATCCATCAATCTTGAGGGGGAAAAACAGCGAAATCCTTGGTAAATGATTCAATAGGAGCTGTGTATAACTATTAAAATATCATTTTGCTATGCTTAAACAATGAATCTGTGGCTAGTTCATTGATATTGCAGTTGCTCTCTTCCTTTTGCTCCTTAGCCTAAAAGAAGACAGATCCCTGAAGACAGATAAGAGAAATAGGAAGGGGGAGGAGACTTACACGAACATAAATATATAATTTTATTTTTACATTAACAGAATTGTTGTAAGTGAAGTGTGGTTTTGGCACAATCATATATTATTTATATAAACAACCTGACTGTACTTTGTTGAATGAGAACTGAACTGAATGATGACATCATTTTTTGTAGAACTGCTTAGAGATGAAATGAACTAATTTAATAATTGAAGAGCTTTACAACAGAACTGATTCAACACTGAACTGACTTCAGCTGAACAACAGCCGTAATGCATAATTTTCCTGTTTTCAAATTATAACTTTGAAACATTTTAGGCATTGAAATATTGTGTAAAGCGCTACATAAATAAAGGTGACTGTACTTGACATGGCATATTTAAAATACAAAGAAACAAGTCTGAAGTCTGTACTTTTGACAACATTACACAGGATATAGCCTCAAATCCAGGGTCAGGGGATTATGCTGTCGACTACAACTAAGGGGCAAAAATATACAACACAGTTTTCGTTGTTTTCAACAATGATATTTTTGGTTCCCAAAAACACAAACCTTTGACAATAGGATTCAAATGGCAAGTTTTAGGAAACACTACCCAGACAGCAAACTGACATTGAATCAACGTGGAAACGACGTCTCTCATGACATTGAAACAACGTTGATTTGCTCATCGAATTAACGTTGAACCAACGTCAGACCCGGCATTCTTCAAAGCTAAATGAAATCGAAAATTGGTTTGCTTTCATAACGTTGAAACAACGCGTTGATTTCAAGTTGATTTTCCGTTAGTTTTGAAAGAATGACGCATCTGACGTTGGTTCAACGTTAATTCGATGAGCAAAACAATGTCAGATCAACGTTGTTTCGATGTCATATTTCCATGTTGATTCAATGTCAGTTTGCTATCTGGGTACCTTTATCATCTCTGTGTAAACTACAAAATGCAAATTTGTGACAATGTTAACATCACGCACATGCATATTACGTGTTCAATATAGGCACATTGTTTTTTCTTTACAAAGTAACATCGCCAACTACTGGCCTGGCAGTAAGGTTTGTGAACCAAGGGGGTAATCCATCAACCAGAAGTTGAAGTCTTGTGGAAGCCGCCATTTTAGCAGAACTTTACCTGCTGTTAGCATTCCACTGACTCCCATTCATTTTGGTGTCACTTTGACAGCGAATACTGTCTATGAGGCAATCGGGGGGACATGGAGACACTAAGTAAAGAGAAGCCCAGAGAGTCCATAAAAGCAACGGAACAAAATATTTCAACAACGTTTTTGAGGAATTGGGAATTGGGCTCGAAGATTTACAACTGTCACACTGTCATCACACTCAGTTTGAGCCTTCACAAACTGGAAGTGCAATAATCTGGCTTCAGTCTTCTCTGTTGAAATCAATGGGGTCACTGTGTCCTTTTCTTTTACTGTCTATGGTGTGAACGGGAATAGTTTTGACAACAGAGAAAAACGTTTCCCATTTTAGTAGGCTACATCATTATAGCGTATAGATTACCTTAATCAGATGGGTATACATGGAAATGTATTTAAAATAAAACATACAAAATACTGTGTGGGAAAAAAATAAATAAATACAAATGCAGTATTGTAAAAATAATATACAAAATACATATGAAATTGGCCATCCAGCAGGTGAATGAAGAAACTACAAAGGCCTACTGACTTTTAATTCCTAACCTTATCTCTGCCCTCTCTTTTTTTTTTTTCTTTCCTGCTGGCAATTACAAACAAACTTATGCAAAATAGTAGCCTGGTCTCTAACCAGGTTACAATGTAGTCTATTATTTGTAGAGAACACTATTAAATTTGTCATACTGTACTAGTCTATGTAAAACTGTGGGAACCTTTTCTGCTATACAAAGAATAGGCCTATTATACCTATGGCCTATACATTTGCTTACCCCACAAATAGGCCTATGCATGTAAGTTACGATTTAGAAAAAGTTCCATATCATCGCTATGATAGTGTCATATCACCCAGTTACAACATGCATGTTGTAATTCATACTTTGCAGTCACGTGACTACCATGGAAGCCTCATGCCTGGCGGGCGACAAACGGGTATTTTCAACGTAGAGTCTTAGACCCCGTTTACACCTGGTATTAAAATGCGATCTGTATCCAGATTAGTTATCCGGATAATAAAAAACGCATGTTAATGCAAGGTGTAAACGCGTTGTGATCGGATCGTGATCGGATCTGCCTGACCACATCTGGAGGTAGTCTGGCTCGCATTGTGTCCGGATCTTTACTAGGTGTAAACGCAATCTGGTTGTTGAAACCACATATGTATATTTTACTCCTCCCAAAAATGTTAAAAAATAAACGAGTGAGAGCGTGTTATATAGGCTATATGTCATGTTATAGCCTAGTCAGATGCGACACGCGACACGCATCACCGCAGATGAGCAGCTGAGCATCTATTCAACGTGCAAACATCGCAAATAAAAGTGAAAGTAAGTCACAGACGCAGTTAACACATCTTCAAGTAAAGAAACGAAATTATCTTACCAGGCCTGTTGCCACTCTCTCTTATTGATGTCTCGGATTTGGAAATTAGCTGATGATCAATAAAATGCCGCTCAGATCTGTTGCTTTTGGTGGCGTGCAATCCAATAAATCTGCATAACGCAGGAGGTGAAGATCGGATTTATATCCGTTTTGCAAAAACACATTTATGAGGCCAGGTGTAAATGGAATCAGTACTTATTATCCGGATAACTTATCTGGATACAGATCGCATTTTAATACCAGGAACCAGGTGTAAACGGGGTCTTAGTTCCAGGTCTTTAGTTGCTATTAAGTCTGTTAGCGAGCTGTGTAAAGCAGACAAGGTTTATATATATATATATATATATATATATATATATATATATATATATATAATCGAGCAGTAATAATTCTAGCTCTACTGTGCTCATAGAAAACCATAGATAACACAAACCTAAAAACAACCTATCATCATCACACACTTTTATCACAACGTACAACATCATAACACAAACAGCTGACTCGCTGAACCAGCTGGTGGCGTTGATTGACAGAAAGTACAGGTTAACTTAAAGACAGTAACGATTAATTACATGATCATTCACCCATTCATTGTATAAAAAAAAGAAATTACCTTGAGTGATGATCACAGACGTGTAACGTTATAACGTTACTGTGAAGGTTGATAATCTCATCTGGTTAGTGCAACCAATCGCACAACAACTATTTGGCGTGTCATTTATGCCTCGAAACACCAACTTTTGTATAAAAACTGGCGACGTCCTGGCAAGATCCTTTACTAATACTGGGTTTCGTTGCTGGAGAACGGCATTCTTGCCCGCCAGCCAAGGTAGCCTACTTGTGACGTCAGGTGGAAAGTATGAATTGCCGTTTAAAAATCAACACCAACAAAACTAAATAAATAAAATAAAAATAAAAATCAACAACCGGGCAAGACTAATTGACGCTATTTTCCCACTTGTCTGTCCTCTTTTATTCTTTCATAAATGAAGGCAAATCTGAATAATACACAATTTGAACTTTCAAATAGCAATAAAATAGCAAAAACAAGTAGAAGTGATCGTGACATCCTCACCTTATTCCTGAAAAGTTGCGGATCCAATGCTGAGTAACGTTAGTAGCCGACTGCAGTCACATGAATGAATGTCAGGGTTGGGAAGAGGAGGATCTGAACTAGTTGATTCATGAAACCCGATTAACAGAATGACTGGCTTGACAGAATGATTCACAATAAAATGGTATTTTGTATTTCATATGTCTGAAATACTGCCCATCCCTGCAGTTAATGTATAGCCTAATCAATGGCTATGTATAAATTCATTCTTGCTCATGTTCATGTCTCTTGCACTTCAAGAAATCTTTTGAATGTTGTTTGAGCTTTAATCAGGAAATTCCCAATAGACATCACCAAGAGACACTTTGTACATAAATCTATGTTTTATTCAAACACTTTACCTGTTTTGTTTTTAAATTAATGACATGTAGGCTTTCTAATGTATGGCATAGGCCCTAATTTCAGTCAGTCACAATAAGCCATGTGTTCTCTAATTCTCTAAAAGCCTATTACGAAGTGCACATGCAAAACAAAAATGCGTGTCATCATTTTGCAATATTGCACAACCTTTAATGTTTCACTGTCACTGCAGATGATAGATTACAGACCGGAAAGTACTGCGTAATTAAAGCGATTTTACAGCGTAACCTTCGGTAAATATAGTGTAGGCTACATAACATATACTTACAATATTTAAGGGAACAATATTTTAAGTTTGGGGAATAGAATAAAGGGGTAACAACCAGGAGAAATTTAAAAAAAATGATTTATACTGTAAGTATTATAGAACTAAGGGGTACTTATGATACAACAATCTCACATTTGGGAGCAGCAAGAACATAGGCCTACCATTTTGAAATAATGGTGAACCAGCCTACGCACTTTAGGCTATAGGCTTTATAAAAATTACAGGGTATATATATCGATGCATTTACAAAGTAATCTTTTTAACAAAAGTGCACTGAAAACGAAAATTATTGTAACTTTTGCTTAAATATTGGGGAAAGATTTGTTTCATGTAGGTGCTAGTTGTTACCGTATATATCTATATAAAAGCTATGTCTCAAGGCGGAGTATTTATCGTCATCACCGGCAGCCATCTTGTCACAGACAGGCTTTCTGGCGGGCTCTGATGTAAGAAATACTCTTATCTCGTTGAAATCTTGACGGATTTACAAACGGTTTGGTTTCTTACAAACGTTATTAACGTGGCTATAATTCTGGATGATTATTTATTTATACACTAATAAGTATGCAGTATCATAACTACATCTCTGCCGTTTATAACAAACCAGACCGTTTGAAAATTGGTAGAAAGTTGAGCAAGTTACGGTGATTTAAAAAGTACATGCATGCACCATTAAAACCAGTGAGCGAGCTGCCTGTGACAAGATGGCCGCCAGGTGCTGACCTCCATTGGCCAGCAGCACGGACGAGATATCTAGCCTTTATATAGATATCTATGGTTGTTACCCTCTTGTTCCAGGGTAAGTGTGACATTGTGGGCTGGTGTTTGTTTGTTACCCTCTTGTATGTAGTTACTGGGTAATAAAAATGCATACACACAATCTTATGTCACTGACTCAGAAACCTTTATTTATTATAGGCTACAAGCTCCCTGTAACCACATGAAACCATATTTGCCAGTACATTTAAAAAAATTGCAATAGTCTTCACTCTTCAATAGCTTTTCTTCCCTTGAAACATGTTAGCCCAAACTTAAATATCTGCACTTTTGCTATCAATTTTTTTTATTTTATATTTATTTTTTTATAAATGCATAGATGTACCCTGTCATTTTTAAAAAGCCTACAGTATTTATTGGAATATTTTCTATACAGAGATATCAACATTGGTATATATCGGTATCGGCCATAACAGCAATAGTAATATTGGTTATCGGCCACAATTTTCAAATCGGTGCATCACTAAATTTCCGATTCCGGCTTATCAATCCTGTTAAATAACAATCATACATGTAGACAAACATAGCTGATCATAAAAATGCTGAATTATTTCATAAACATTTGTATAAATATCATTACCCTTATTGTGAATTATTTTAGTTTAAATATTTATATTTTATAGATTAATTTGTTATATACTAATAAAAAAAATGCATTAAAAAAGTTAGCTGCTAGACCTGACAAATGAACAAGAAATAGAGTAAAAACTCTTAAAGATTAGTGACACTCTCAGTCTTTGGAATGGAATCACAGCTTTCTTTACCAGTGCCTTGCTGTGACAGAATTTGGCCTTCTTCCATAAAAGCTCTGTGACAAATCCCAGACAAACTTTGGTTGCATCGTTGACTAAACTTCAGTCCCATGCAGAAGTACAGCACTGGGTTAACGCAGCTGTTGAAATAGGCTAAGTTTGAAGCCATTTTCCATCCTACTTTTACCAGCTTGTTGTTTTTATCCACCAATTTGACCAGTCCTAGAAAGTGGTAGGGGGCCCAACATAGGAAAAAAGCACTGACCACTACAGCAAGAATCCGCAGAGGCCTCGATTTGCCAGAGAGCCGCGTCCTGCGTATCCCAACCGCAGCTAGTATGTAACTGATAAGGATGACCATGAAGGGCAACAGGAATCCACAGATGAAACGAATGAAGTAGTAGGCATACTCTGCTCTTCCTTTTTTCTGTAAATGAAATTACAAATTCATATTCACATATTTTCTATAGCACATGCAACTAGTATTCTACTTGCTTCTCCTGCAAATTAACTTATAATTATATATTCATAATAACAAAATCAGATTTTTTTTATGCAGTCATTTTTTAAAGCTATTCTGACCTTCAGTGAGCATACGCTCAGGTTGTTGTCATCAGGGTAGACCTGCCGGTACACAAAATACGGTGAACTCAAGATCACGGCCACAATCCAAACTCCCACACTGACCACACGAGCTGCACATAACGTCCGTCGTTTTCTAGTAACAACTGGGCACCAGATGCAGAGCGCTCGATCCACACTGATGACAGCCAGAAGGAAAACACTGCAGAACATGTTGGCGTACTTGAAGAAACCATTGAACTTGCAGAGGAAGACCCCAAAAACCCATTGCTTAAAGACAATTTTTCTGAGGAGCGGAGTGACTCGTGTCAGGCAGAAGATCAGGTCAGCTACTGCCAGATTGACCAACCAAACGTTAGTGACGTTGGGCTTCATGCGAAAGCCGGCCACCCAGATCACCACAGAGTTCCCGGTGGTGCCGAGAAGAAAGATGATGGAGAGGAAGACAATGTCCACTGTTGTTTTCTCATAGTGGGTTGAAATTTTAGAGTTGAGGTGTAAGGACAGAGTTGTATTCGAGGTCATTCTACAAGCAAGACAGATTAAAAAAAAAAGCTTTTCAGTTTTTCTTCTGAAGGCTTAAGGTGAGCCTACGTTCGCATATGCACTCAACTTTATCTGTCTTCGCATTCTGCTCGACCTAAGTGTGTGGTTACCATGCTAGTTTCACGAACGTCAGCACACAGTTAAATAAACACGATGAGAGTTGTCTGGCAACCAAGAGGGTCTAGGTTATTAAACTGATATGAGTTTACTTAGAAGTCATAATAGGAACATTGATCGGCTAAAGATTTTGAATTACCCTGTTAAATAATTACCAGTAGAACTTTTTTGACTGCTCTCCTCCTATTTCATTTAGGATTTGATTTACACCATATCCACACTTATTAAAAAATTATTTTATAAATTATAAATGTGATAAATTTGTATTTTATTTATATTATTAATTTTAAAAATTTTTTGAAGCTTTTTAATATATATATATATATATATATATATATATATATATATCAGATTATTGCAATAAATTAGATTTAAGCTCATTATTTATCCTATATTGTTTCAAAAAGGTGAACTAAATCTGGTGATGAATTTTAATGTTCTTACCTGTTTTTTGGTTGTTATTTATTTTTTTATTTTTTTGCACTAACCAGCCCAGTCTTGGGATAAACAGCTTTCCATAATCTTTTGTGAATATGTTCAGCATGGACTATGTTTGAGAATTAAATAGTCATTGTTCCACCAGTGTGCAGATAAATATACAAGCAACTTCATTGACATCTCTTGCAGTTGCTTTCATTTAATTCTGAACAGGCTTTTTTTACTGCATCTTTTGCACAGTCATTCTAAGGCATGCTATTTGGCAATAAAGGACAGACAGGCAGGAAAAGGGAGGAGATGCGCAATTTTTATCTGCAAACAGATCAAATTCTTTTCTGCACTGGATATCAGTACTCCAAAAAAGCCATTTAAAGGGATAGATCACTTTGAAATTAATTTTTTATATGTTTTAGCTTACCTCAAGGGCATCCAAGACGTAGGTGTCTTTGTCTCCACAGTATTTTCAATTTTGACATTTTTCCGTTAAACCTGTGTCGTCTATCAGTCATATAATGCAGGTTTAGGGGGTCCACCTCAAAGAGCATGCACAGAGAAGTCAAAATTATATGATTTAATGACTGTAAGTACACACTGATGGCCTAAGACACGAAACGAGCAGTTTGTGTGAGAAAAGCTATGTCGAACTGATCTGAATCAGATGTCCAATTGAACCGAACTGAACCGTGTCCAACGTTACACCGGAAGTGATCTCTCGAGTGTCTACATTGAGTCACGCATTGTTTACACAGATATTTCGGAAGTTTTTACCTTTCACTAAACTTGTTTAGATATATCGAAATCGTCGACGTAGACACGCGAGAGATCACTTCCCGCGTAACGTTGGACACGGTTCAGTTCGGTTCAGTTGGACATCTGATTCAGATCAGTTCGACATAGCTGTTAACAAGAGGTAAAAACTATATAAATACTGTTCGTTTTCTCACAAAAACCGCTCGTTTCGTGTCTTCACGGCCATCAGTGTGTACTGAGTCATTAAATCATGTTTAATTTTGACTTCTCTGTGCATGCTTATTGAGGTGGACCCCATAAACCTGCATTATATGACTGACAGACAACAACAGTTTGACCGAAAAATGTCAAAATTGAAAATACTGTGGAAACAAAGACACCTACATCTTGGATGCCCTTGAGGTAAGCTGAAACATATCAAAAATTATTTTCAAAGTGAACTATCCCTTTAAATAGCTAAATTGTTGTGCTAAAGGCTATTCAAGGGAAGCACAGAGATTTTACTATATGTTTAATATCATAATTGTATGTAAATTATTAATAGGTTTAACAGAACTAAAGAAAAATAGCAAGCCAATGCAAATTCAAAGTAAATAAGTAAATCTTAGAAAAAAAGAAAAATATAATAATACTTATAAAACAATCAAAATATAATAAATCTAAGACACAAGGCAGTAAAACAACAACCATCAGCATCCAGTTCTAACACACCATAAACCAACAAACACATCAAACACACTCGCTGCTTCCAGACGCTCCTAAGAGCTCCAGGGGGAGGTCAACAGGGGCTCGGATGGAGGGCCAGGCCCGTGGAGAGGCCTGGGGCCTAGACACCAGAGCAGGGCAAGAGACCATTTGGAAGCACGCGTCATAGACAACCAGGGTGGAACACACTTGACAGGAGACCAGACGTTACTAGAGGCATGGGAAGCTCAAGAGAAGACCGCACAGATCAGGTCCATGTCAGCACCACCTACATGGCCTTCTCAGGGTACCTACTGCCCCCCTCCCCCCCCCCCTTTTGGGGGGGGAAATCCAGGGGAGAAACCTCCGGGCTGTAGGCTGTAAACGGGTTCAAGAGAAGCCTCCTGGAGCTTGAAGGGTACGCTCACCGGAGCCTGGCGAGCCAAGTGAGTCCTCCTTCTCCTCCTCTTCCTCCTGCGACGGCGCGCTGTTGGAACTGGTAACTCTGGATCCAGGGGAACAGACTCGTTTCGCTTAACTGGACCTGACTCCATAGATTCAGCCGAACTTGACTCACTTTCCTCACTGGATTCACTTGATTCGGAATTGGACCCACTTGACTCAGGACTTGACTCGGGATTCGGTTCACTTGATTCGGGATTCGGTTCACTTGACTCGCTTAACCCACTTGATGCACTCGACTCGGTACTTGATTCTTTCGAGTCGGCTTGCACGCGCTCAAACTCCAGTTCGGCCGGCGAAACCTCCGCTGTCTCTGGATTAGCAAGTTCAACAGGTCCAGCGCGGAATACTGGCTTGAGGGGTCCAACACAATCAGTGAGTTTGGCAGAAACAGTATACTTGATCCGCTGCACGAACCTCCCCGACGCAGGGACAAGGACAGTTCCTCATCTTCTGCAGGGAGTTCAAAAGCCTCTCTGAATAGGGCGATACACACGTCATAAGAAGGGAACGACATCCGACCTTGTTCCCAGAATGCACCTGCCCACTCCATAGCCTTTCCAGTGAACATTGAGGAAGTGACAGGATGGGATAGCTAAGTGCAGGACTCACACTGGGCTGGAATGAAACAGGTGGAGCGGGAGCTTGGGTTTGATTAGCGGCTGTGCTTGAGCTCTGCAGAGACAACAATGGGCTCTATGCACGGCGGTATTTCCGGTGAAGCATTAGGGATGCTCGATAACTTCCGCCGATCGTAGAGTCCAATGCAATACCGAGAATTTATATTGAATTTTATACTCCATGGTTATACTAAAGAAACGTTAGTCACAAAAACAGATAAAAGTACACCCCTCGTTGTGTTTATGCTTATTTTTAAAATTATATTAAATAAATATAACTATATATAAAATTACATCTAAACGTATGTACGTTTAATTTCAAAGACTGGAGGACAGTAAATTTTGAAGACTCTGCCATAATCCAGTTTTTCTCGGTTTTCCTCGGCTTTAATCTCCACAACCGGAAATGGACGAGCATCCTTGCGTCAAATGCGGAATTTATGCGTGCATATCCCGTTGTATAGAGATGGCTAGTTCCTTCGAGGAGAGAGATGTTAGTCTCGTCAGCTGTAAATGATGAGAGGCTAGCATGGAAGCTTGATCCTGTGGCAGCAAAGTGTTCTGTAACGCACGGACAGAGGCGGTCCATGTGCAGCACTTACTTCAACTTAAACACAAGCATAGATAAACCCAGGCATACAGTTAAACAAGGGGCAATCCAGTAACTCGTGGTGAACATGCTTAGGTCGAGGCAGGCAGCACAGGTTCATAAACCGTCTAGAAGACAGGCAAGGGTCAAGCATCCAGGGAAACACAGAATCCTAAAACAGGAAATAATACTCAGAGATGTACGCTTTCAATGTCACAAGACTTCGCACCAGACACAGAGATCACTTAAATAAGGAACTCAATAACCGGTAATCACAACTGAAACACAACACAATTAAACAAATGAGTCCATGGTGAAAACATAACACAAGAAGAGAGTGCCCTCCAGTGGCTCATGCGGGCACTCCAGCTGGCATACATGACAGACTGCTGGGACTTGGCACAGCACTTACATTGTTTCCTTTAGTTGGTTTAGCAGCTTTTTATTGGTTTGGTATTGGTTGGCTTAGCTCTCCTCATTTATAAGTCGCTTTGGATAAAATCCTCTGCTAAATGACTAAATGTATAATATCAACAGAATGTAAATCACTCTGAATTGTAGGCTTCACAATGCAATATTTCACAATGATTATGACCAAAGAATGAGTGACGTCAGTGGAAATTTAGTAGAGGTGGTGCTCTGGTGGTGAGGAAATGGAGCTACATTCTTAAAAATGAAAGGTTCACTTTGTGAGACATCTGATGAACCCTTTTTGTGTGTAGTGTGTTGCTAGATTCAAGTGAGACAAGTTTTCCCTTTTAACATCTATGGGTTTTTTTTTTTTTTTTTTTTTGCATGGTCATTTGTGAAAACTTGTGGTTTCTTAGTTGCTTCATTCATAGTCAAGTGTGATACCTCCCATGGTGTGTATGCATGTCCATGAGCATATTTGTATCTTTGTGAAATAATGACTAACGTTTGAAAATAATGCTTTCCAGTGTTCACTTATTCCAGGATATACAGAATAGAAATAGGCAGTGTTTGTGGAAGTGTGTGTGGTCCTGGTTTTCCCTATGGGGACATTTTTTGGTCCCCATGAGGAAAGCAACTTACAAATCAAATTAAATGATATTTTTTGAAAATTCTGAAAGTTTTCTGTGATTGTGATTGGTTTAGGGGTAGGGTTAGAATATAGCATAGTTTTTACAAAATCATGTCCATGAAAAGTCCCCATAAAACATGGAACCAAACGTGTGTGTGTGTTTGTGTTGTTCACTTTTTAGTCTTTGTTAGCTTTCAGTTCTCCATATCTTTCAGCTGTGGCAAAGATGGTGTTTAAGAAGTCTCATATGACTGCTTCCAAAAAATGGAACTTTCCACAAAATGGTACAAGTTGACACTTGTATCTTTAACACACAACATAAATGCACAAATCCCATGTTATTTAGAAATAGACAATGTTTTGATATTTTAGAGAACTTATTACTTATTAGCATTAAAAGTACCTTGTTTTAATCTTTACAGTTGACTGGATATATCAAACTCAAATGTCAGTCAATTATTTTGCTTTAAATTTATAAGAAAAATAGGTTTATCATAACTACGAACTAGCTTTTAAACTGAGTTACAGGCTAATGTTTTTGTTGTTTTTTTGTTCAATGTTTATCACTTTTATAATTGTTTGTGGGTTTTTTTTGTTTGTTTGTTTGTTTGTTTTTGCAAATGCAAGAGCAAAGACAAAAACAGCCACACAAACCACTGTTGAAATTTTTTTACTTCCTCTTCAAAGTTTCTCCGAAGGCCACAACTGCCACTACTTTACAAAATAGTATGCGCTAGGGTCTTTTACATGCTATGTGACATATGCTGTAAAAACGAATACTCTTTATCTAATCAAAAAAATTGTGGAAACAGATTAAAAGCAATATTATTAATTAAATTTAACAAATTAGAATTGAGTAATAATCAAATTAATTCCTTAAAAGTTAACTTACAACAACAACAAACAAACAAACAAAAAATGTACATTTAAGTCACCATTATGGTGATCGGTGTTTGTTTTAGGATTGTTTTAAAATTACGGTTTTCTCCCTCAGTAATTCTGCTTGTTAACATCAGGTGTCTTCAATGTTGGCAATAAAGTATAAATAGTTCTTAATTAATCTTTGACGTCTATCTGTTATTCACATATTTTTGTTAAATTTTTGGGTGTAAACTTTACTCATTTTAAATGGTTAACTTTCAAGGAATTAATTTGATTAATTATAACTCAATTCTAATTTGTTAAATTTAATTAATAATATTGCTTGTATTCTGTTGCCACAATTTTATTGATTATATTTTTACAGCGTATTTCGTATTTACAGAAAAATTGAACAAGTAATTTCTATAGCTACTATGCAAACTTTTTCATCAACACTGCCATCACAACACAGCTTCAAAGTTTATACATTATTATTATTTAATTATAATTTTTTTTTTTTCATTTTTGAGAATGTGAATGATGTGATATCTGCAGTTCTGAAATTGTAATTAAAGGAGCATTTCAACCATTTCAACATTAATCTTTATTGAAAGTGGATCATATATGTAGTCGAAATGTAAAATAATTTTTGAATTTGGTGCCCTCTTAACCGAGAAAAGGCATAAAATAACTGAAGGGCGCATTTGTATATAAAACAACAACTCCCACAATGCACCACTTTGCACAGCTCTGCAAACCACACCCACTAATCCAGAACCAGAGCCAAAACATCAGAGAAATCACTCGTTTCAATCAACGTTTCAATCAAGAAATCAACGTTTGCTGCCAGCAGAGTTTGAAATTCGTTTCAGACAACATTTCAAGTTGGCTGTGGCAAGCAGGACGAGGGCGAGGGATGTGAGAGCAGCGTGAGAGGACGGTGCGAGGCCGGTGGCGTGAGTGATGAGACGCACCGACCGGTCTCGCGTTTCTCACCGAGGACCGAAAGCATAAAGGAGGAGCAATGGCGGCAGATCGAGAGAGGAACAGGTTTGATTTTATGTGGTGTTTTGTTTCTGCTGTGTGTGGACATCAGTCGTCAATGAGGGGCTGCTCTGCTGGCTTATATTTTCGTTTTGTATTTGTTCATTTTACTATTAAAATGTTGAAATGTTCGCCGGTTCCCGCCTCCTTCTTCCCACAACAACGAACCCTGTTAACGTTACATTGGCAAACTCATTAGTGATTTACACCCCGTTTGTTTTCCTTTCTATATCAGCTATGGTGAATTACTGCATCATACCTGGATATTCAGACAGGCGAAACTAGGTTAGTTCACATCACGATCACAACACAAACGTCCGTGTGCTCGTCTGATTCAGAGATTTCTTCCAGGTAAAAAAAATGCCATCGTTGAAATTCTCTGCAGCATGCGGCCTCTAGCTGTGTCCGTAGCGCCCAGCGAAAGCACAAGGACTATCAGTCCGCCTCAGCTCGAGCCAGTCCGGGCTCCTCGACCGCGACAGGCAGCCGCCTCCTGCTCCTCCATCAGCCTCAGCTGCTCTTCACTATACTGCGACTCGTAAAGACAGCCACGAACATCGGATTCGAGCAGAATTTCAAAATCCTCTTCTTCAATATCATATTTAGTTTCCGTCATTGTCATTATCTCCACAGCGCTTGTTAGCTTCCAAACAAGATGGCTGATATGTTTTCTGTTTCTGCAAGTGAAGTCCCACCCACTGATATGTAATTAGGGTGAGTGGGTCCCACACCCTGGAATAATGAGGAGCTAAGACTCTACTTTACAATGAAATGTGATTTCCTGCTTATTGTGACGCAAAATGACGATTTTTACATCACAATAAGCAGGAAGTTAAACACTTTAATCGATATCGTTTTATTTTTAAAATAAGTGAATACACTGTAAAAAATATTTTCAAGATTTGTTATCACATTTTTTCTTTTGTCAAATCAACTTAAATAATTTATTTAGTTCAGATAACTTATTAGTTTGAGTTTCTGATGATTAAATCAATCTCCATTATATTAACTCACTTTTTCAATTTCAATCAACTTAAAATTTTAAGGCAACCAGGTTACTTAATATTTTGAATTTAAACCAACAATATAATATTTTTACAGTGTAAACCATGACCATTCAAAAATATGACTGGGTTTCTAAAGATACAAAGCTTAATGCTAATGGGTGAAGTGTCACTTTAAAGAATACACACAGGAAGGACAAGGGGAAATCGCAAGGAAAATAAAATAGAGAGGAAAAAACATAAACAGAAGTTCTTTCTTCCTCTTTGTATTTGTATGAAGGGTTTGACTTTCTGTCAGGGGATTTTTGACTGTTGTATTTCAGTCTTTTTATACATCTTGCTGAAAAAAAATCCGGCATAAACCATAAATTCCATGCTATTCCAGGCTTGTTACAGGTTAGTGCTGGTTTAGTGCTGGTATAGTTCTGTGTTAACTGGGGGAGCAGTATCATGCTGTTCTCAAGAACTGTTCTATTCTTCAGAGCTGGTGAAGCTGGTTTAACAGCATGGTGTTGCAGGGTTGAGCGTGAGTAGGCCAGTCTGTATGCAAACAGTGCTTTGGGGATAAGCGTCATTTTTCCTTGTAGTTTCTCTATAACACATTAATGACCCCAAGGCGTTTACTGACGCTTTTGACGTTGCATCTACATCCGATGCACATGGCACCCTTTAGCATATGAGACGCAGATATATATGGGCCAGAAAGCGCCTCCTAGTGGTCTAACCCTACCCCAGACCTATAAACCTACCCATAACCGAAGCGTGTTATATTGACGCTAAAGGGTGCCATGTGCGTCAGATTTAGACGCATTGTCAAAAGCGTCACTTTATGAGAATGTGTTGGATTAAAACATATGATTGATTGTAATATACTAAATATGTTTCATTTCATTTGCTCCATCTGTTGAAAGTACAACTGATTTTTTTAAATTGTTTAGTTGTTTGACTTCTCAACCAAATGTAACCCCTCCACCCAGGTCCTACTCGCCCCGCTCCGAGCGGGCCTCGAACCCCGGGTCTCTGGCGTGAGAGTCGGGCGCTCTAACGAGGAGGCTAAAAACTGCAGCCTCTTGCGTCTGTCGCTAGAGCGCCTATTGAGATCAGGGGAGTGAGGTTTACTCGCACAGCAACTACTAGCTGGCCTCCGTTACACAAACAATTGAGCACATTTTGAGTCACTATAGTTTATTGAGAGGAGTACCTAACTTAACTCAAACTGATTGAACCATCTCTACCATCTGGCTGAGGTATGTTATGCCAAAAAATCCACTAGATTTCACAGTGTCAATCAACAGCACTTGTCACAACACTACTTCTAACATGGATGTCAGAAACAAATAAATCACCCCTGATGTGAACTGTTTTTGGTGAAATTTTGCAAGCTTAGCATAATTTTTACATATTACACTGTAAGAGCCTTAACTTTACAAAATGATGTTACTTGGCGCTATGAAAAAACGTAAGTATATTTTTTATAATTTTTCAAAAACATGGTCAAACAAACGGTTGATTTGGCATTAGTGGGTGTGGCTTGTGGAGCAGTGCAATTGTGGGTGTTGTAGTCTTTCATACAAATGCACCCTTCAGACTTTTCTCGGTCAAGAGGGCACCAAATTCAAAAATTCTTTTACATTTCAACTACATATATGATCTATTTTCAATAAAGATTAATGTTGAAATGGGTGAAATGCTCCTTTAAAGGATTAGTTCACTTTTGAAAAAACTTTTGCTGATAATTTACTCACCCCCATGTCATCCAAGATGTCCATGTCTTTCTTTCCTCAGTCGAAAAGAAATTTAGGTTTTTGATGAAAACATTCCAGGGTTTTCTCCATATAATGGACTTCAATGGGAACCGGATGGTTCAAGGTCCAAAAGACAGTTAATAACTGTTTTAGATGCAGCTTCAAATGTCTTTAAACGATATCAGACGATGAATAAGGGTCTTATCATGCGAAACGATCGGTTATTTCAAAACTTATTCCAAAAAAGTAACTTTTCTAAGGACAAATGCTAGCCTTGCTCTATTCTGTGAGGCGCGTTTGCAACGTCACGTATTACGTAATTACGTTTAAAAGGTCACGGGCGACGTAGCCGAAAGTACAGAGTCAGTGTTTACAAGTTGAACGCATAGGTTGAACGTGCAAACTAGCTCAAACACCTTTTACAAAAAAAAGGAATTAAAAGGAAAAACAACGATGTCGGACGATTTTGATTCTGTACTTCCGGCTACGTCGCTCGTGACCTTTTGAACGTAATTACGTATTACGTGACGTTGCAAACGCGCCTCAGAGAATATAGCAAGGCTAGCATTTGTCCTTAGAAAAGTTACATTTTTGGAATAAGTTTTGAAATAACCGATCGTTTCGCATAATAAGACCCTTATTCATCTTCTGGTGTCCTTTAAAGACATTTGAAGCTGCACCTGAAGCTCTATCTTTTGGACCTTGAACCATCCGGTTCCCATTGAAGTCCATTATATGGAGAAAAATCCTGGAATGTTTTCATCAAAAACCTAAATTTCTTTTCGACTGAGGAAAGAAAGACATGGACATCTTGGATGACATGGGGGTGAGTAAATTATCAGCAAAAGTTTTTTCAAAAGTGAACTAATCCTTTAAGTAGAATCATCAAATTTCATTCAGTGAAGTACTGTAGCATGTCTTGATCAGAAAGAGGAACAAGAATGTTTCTTGTAATCTTATACATAAGGCAGAAGTGAATTACCCTAAACATGAAATCAAGAGACTTTCTCAGGAAACCAATTACAGTTTATTGGCTTTAGAGCGAGGAAATATATTAGCTAAATAGTGGCTTGCATGTTAATGATAGAGAGGTCACATAAACAGATTTGTGAAAAGCACTGTACAAAAAATGTACAAAAAACAAAAGTTACATAACAATAAAACTCTTTTAAACTTTAGTCATGCCTCTTGGTCTATCTCGAACGAACCCTGAAGTCTTTGGAATGGAATTACAGCTTTCTTGGGCAGTGCCTTCCTGGGATTGCACAGTTTGGCCTTCTTCCATAAGTGCTCTGCGATAAATACCTGATATGCTTTGTCTGAAGCTTTGCCTAATATTTAGTCCCATGCAGAAGTACAGCAGAGGGTTCACGCAGCTGTTGAAATACGCAAAGCCCTTAGCAATGGGCAGACCCACTTTGACTGCATAGCACTTCTTGTCCACCATCTTGACAAGCAGTAGGCAGTGGTAGGGTCCCCAGCATAAGAAAAAGGCACAGACCAGTGCAGCGAGAATCCGCAGAGGCCTTGACTTGCCAGAGAGCCGTGTTCTGCGTATCCCAACGGCGGCTACAACGTAGCAGCACAGGATGACCAGGAAGGGCAACAGGAATCCACATAAGAAGCGAATGCTGTACAAGGCGTTCTTTGCTGTATTGTCGCCCTTTGACGCTTCTTTCACCTGCACAAATAAATCAGATCACTCAGATTTCAGAGAATTGATCAATTAATCCACATTAACTATATGGCACTAAAAGGACGTATTTATTTAAAACCGATTATTCTTTATTTCTGAAAGCTGTGATATATTGGCCGATACACCTAAATCCAAGTTTTTATATCATTTTACAAAAACAGAAGTTCACCATTAAAATCCATGTCCCAAGCACACAATTATAATAATGTTCTCATTATAATTGTATGTAGCCTGACTATGACAGAAGTGATTCCAATCATATTTCAAGCAATTCAAAACCATCATGAGCAAACTGAAGTGTCTCAGTTGAAGGAAATAATCTATTTTTTATCGTCTTTAATATATCGTTAAAAAAATGTAACGATAACATTAAAATAAAGGTATTTCAGCCAATACCGATATGTTGGTGTCACAGTCCTCGTCTGCACCAGTCTGTCTTGTCTTCAGCACTACACTTCCCATGATCCTCTCGTCTGCACACCTGAACTCACTCCCTCATCAGCCTCCCGTTCAGCGTCTTGATCATCTGTTTCACCTGTTTTCACCCCATTATGTCTGATTCATCTGTGTATTTAGTTCCCTCAGTTTTACTCTGTCTTTGTCGGTCGTTGTCAATGGATGTTTGTTGTAAGCCCGTGTGGCGCCTGTGTTCCTGTCTTCCTGCCTGTTTTGTATATATTAAAACCTGATCTTACTCCGGACTCCTCGTTCCTTGCCTGAGCCACACCGTGACAGGTGGCCGATATATCGTGCATAATTAATGCACGATCTATGCATAATTAATTAGTGTTCAGTTGAGAAATAAAGTCATTATAATAAAATAAAATGTGTACATAAAGTCAAACTGGACTTGATGGTCCATGACATGAGTATGAGTAAATGATGACAGAATGTTAATTTTGGGTGAATTATTTCTACATTATTATCTTTACAATATTTGTACCTGTTTTGTCTGCTTAGAAAGTGATTTTTTTTTTTTTTTTTTTTTTTTTTTTTTTTTTGCGGATTAAGAAATGCAGTTTAGATTTATGAATCAGAAACAATTTAGAAATTCTGACAAGCAAAGTAGTCCTGACCTCCAGTGAGCACTTGGTCAAGTTGTTGTCACCAGGGTAGACCTGTCGGTACACAAAATACGGTGAACTGAAGATTCCCGCCACAATCCAAACTCCCACACTGACCACACGAGCTGCACATAACGTCCGTCGTTTTCTAGTAACAACTGGGCACCAGACGCAGAGCGCTCGATCCACACTGATGACAGCCAGAAAGAAAACACTGCAGAACATGTTGGCGTACTTGAAGAAACCATTGAACTTGCAGAGAAAGACCCCAAAAGGCCAGTGGTCATAGAAAAGTTTTTTGAGGAGCGAAGTGACTCGTGTCAGGCAGAAGATCAGGTCAGCTACTGCCAGATTGACCAACCAAACGTTAGTGACGTTGGGCTTCAGACGGACACCAGCCACCCAGATCACCACAGAGTTCCCGGTTATGCCAAAGATAATGGTAATGGTGTAGAGGACAATGGTAATATTATCCATAATGGCATCAATGTCCACTTTAGTTTTCTCAAAGACGTCCGAGTGGGAGACGTGCATGAAAAGAGTTGTATTAAAGGCCATTCTGTGAGAAAAAAATTAAAGTTTAAAATAACATAAAAAAAAACATTTATAGAACATTTTTATAACATTATTAATATTTGATATGCATTCTCATTATGTTGAGAGAAGGCGCTGTTAGAACGTCTTTATGATGTTTTCACTTAATGAAGTTCTTAAAATGTTTAGAAAAAAAATGTGACCTTTTACATAACACTCTAATCACATCAATAAAACTGGACATTTTAACATTTAACAAATCACCATTCCCGCAGTGTTTTACAACATACATTTGTTAGCTAGTAATGCACTTTAAAGGGATAGTTCACTTTGAAATTAATTTTTGATATGTTTTAGCTTACCTCAAGGGCATCCAAGATGTAGCTGTCTTTGTTTCCGCAGTAGTTTCAATTTTGATATTTTTAGGTCAAACGATTCTTGTCTGTCAGTCAAACAATTCAGGTCTATGGTCACCACCTCAAAGAGCATGCACAGAGAAGTCCATGATTTAATGACTCATAAATGTAAGTAGACTTTGATGGCCTAAGACACGAAACGAGCAGTTTATGTGAGAAAACGAACGAGAGATCAGTTCCGGCGCTTTCCAGACCAAAGCGCACACACCCTCAGATCACTACAAGAGGTAAAACGATATAAATACTGTTTGTTTTCTCACACAAACTGCTTGTTTCGTGTCTTAGGCCATTAAAGTGTACTTACATTTATGAGTCATTAAATCATGTTTAATTTGGACTTCTCTGTGCATGCTCTTTGAGGTGGTGACCATAGACCTGCATTATATGACTGACAGACAACGGTTTGACCTAAAAATATCAAAATCGAAACTACTGCGGAAACAAAGACACCTACATCTTGGATGCCCTTGGGGTAAGCTAAAACATACTAAAAATTAATTTCAAAGTGAACTATCCCTTTAAGTTGCTTTAAATAAAAGTGTTTGCAATATCTATAACCTTGCAAACTATTCAATGGTCTACTTCTGCAGTTGGATAAAATACTGGAAAAAAAGTCATGTAATGTGTAAAATAATCAAATAATGTGTAAAGTATTCAAATAATTCTCATGAGTGAATATGGGTACAAGAATATGATCAAATATTTTCTCTTATTTATTTACAAAACATTTTCTTTGTGTATATATGGGATGGTTATAAAAATATATATTTAAATATAGATTAAACTAGCTATAAAAGTTTGATCACATGACAGAGGCCACCCAGCTCTTGCTCAGAGTCTGTTTTAAAATATCTGTCTGGAAAAAAAGAAGGATGTTGAACATCTCTGAACCTTTCACCCTTTAACAAAATACAGAAGTGGAATTGAAATGGAAACAGCTGGATTGATTCTTACATGTCTTAAAAATAAACTTCATGAATCTAATTCAAGCATTCAGTTTGCTCAGTTTGTCCCCCCAGAGAGCATCTCAGTAAACATTTAATAAAACTTGCAATGTTAATGTGTTCCACTATACCTTATCAAACATGCAGAGAAGACGCTTTCGGGTACACATTATCATTTAGTGAGCAATTTATCATAAGTCTGTTCAAAGTGTAATTTCATGAGTTACACCATATAGATAAATATGAGTTGTCTGGCAACTAAGAGGTTTCAGCACATAAAACTGGTGTTATGAGTTGCTCTGCTGAATCATGAGAGGTCACAAAATCTTATTTACATTCAGCACTTACTCAAACTAAATATGTTCCTGAAAAAAACAAATCGTACTTTTTGAAAAATAGCCTGTTCTCTTGTTTCAGAGTTAATTGTGTTTCTCCTTTTATGTTTCAAGACAAAGAACAGTAGAATATATAAATTAATAAAAAAGCTAATAAACCATGTTAAAATCCTCATTAAATAATATATGATTATACAATTCAGAAATGCAATAAAATTAAAAAAAAAAAATGCAATAAAATGATCATACAACCTGAAAATTAAATCATAAAGACTTACAAACAACTTGATTATGAATTGTTGTGGGTGTTCTTACCCGACAGTCTCAATGAAGGCTTGCTCAATGAATCAGTCTTTGTCGAAACACCACCGCATGGTAATTTGTGAATGTGTTGCAGGAAGTGAATATAAGTGTTTTGATGTTATGTTCAGTGTGCGGGCAAATAAATAAGAGAAGAGGTCATTGACATCACTTCCAGCTGCTTTCCATCTCTCTGAAACCTTTTCTCCCCTTTTTTGTCTGCATGAGATTAGTGGGAAGAGGGTGGAGACATTCACACGAACAAACACAGAAGCCTGAATATATGTGTGTGTTTACTCAATTTGGCCTCAGGGAGAGTTAAAACATATGGTGGTGTGTATGTAATTACTTTAATGTCTATAAAGTACATATTGATAGATACAATTTAACATCAAAACATCACAAAACCAGTACTATGCCACTATAACAACAACAACAGCTATTGTAGGTGTATAATGTTTTACATATGCAATTAACAGTGTCTGTTCAAGATCTTGTGGTTTCCCAAGCATACACCAATGTTTTTTGCATGTGAATAATCATGGTTTCTCTTAGTCATTGTTGCTTGTTTTATTGTCTTGCATCCTGATATGAATTCCCATTAATTTTGTAACCACAAAAGGAAAATGGGTTGAATGCTGTTTCTGTTTAATACATATGACTATTAGCATACCACACTAAAATTAACTTGATTATTGTGGCATTAAAACCACTATCAGTTAATTAAAAATATATATATATTGTTGTTGTTGTTGCTGCTGTCATCATTCATCATTATCATGCAACACTCTCAGAAAAAAAGGTCCAAAAGGTATGCTTTTGTACCTAAAGGGTGCATATCAGTACCTTAATGGTACATATTAGCACCTAAAATGTACACATTAGCACCTAAATTGTACATATTATCCAATAAATGTGCAAATTAGCACCTAAATATCCATATTAGCACCTAGAATGTACATATTAGCACCCAAGTGTATATTAGCACCTATTAGAACCTAAAATGTAGCCTACTTAGCACAAAAGTTTACCTTTTGTTCCTTTTTTCTGAGAGTGTGTTGTTTCAAATGCGTTTCTTTGTTCTGCTGAAAACAAAAGAAGATATTTTGAAGAATGTTGTTAACTTCTGGTCCCCATTGACGAAATACTGTGGATGTTAGTGGTGACCACTGACAACTGTTTGGATCCCAACATTCTTCAAATTAATATCTATTAATATTTCTCAACAGGACAAAGAAACTCATACAGATTTAGAACAACTTGAGGGTGAGAAAATGATGACAGAATTTTCATTTTTGTATGACCTATCTCTTTAAGTGACTGTTTTTAGGTGAAAGTGGTTTCCTCTTCAGGGAAACTAGACGTGAGAAATTGGTATTGCCCTACAATATCTGGAGACATAGATATCCATAATAAAGGCTAGACGTCTTACGGTGGAGTCTCTATACCCATCACCGGCGGCCATCTTGTCACAGGAAAGCTTTCTGGCAGGCTCTGTGGTTCCTGATGTGATATAAGTGATCAGCACGAACACAAATACTCTTATCTCACTGAAATCTTGACGGATTTAAAAACGGTTTGGTTTGTTACAAACGTTATAAGCGTGGCTATACTTCTGGATGATAATTTATTTATACACTTTTAATTCATAAGTATGGAGTGTCTCTGACGTTTATAACAAACCAAACCATTTGAAAATCGGTAGAAAATTGAGCAAGTTATGTTTTTTTAAAAAGTACACGAACCATTAAAACACATTGTTACGAGTGTGCGAGCTGCCTGTGACAAGATGGCCGCCAGTTGCGTACGTCCACCTCCATTGGCCAGCAGCGTGGATGAGACTTCTAGCCTCTATTATGGATCTATGTCTGGAGAGGCATCAATATCTTAATGTTGAACTGTGCTGCCACTTACTGCTGAGAGATAGTATTACAGAAGACAACTCTGAAACTCATTTTTTTGACCTATCATAATAATGTGGGCGATTATAGATAGATAAGTTAGGTCAAAGATATAGATAGGTAGGTCAAAATAAATTAATTTTAATGTAATTAAAATTGAAATGTAAAGAAAATAATAGCTTAAATGACCAAAATGTCAAAGTAAGCTTTGATGTCCTGAAAGGCAATACATCAAATGACTGAAATTGTTTTATTACAGTAGCTTCAGGATTAAAGCTTGGAAAAAGTGACATCTTCAGAGGTTAAATAAGGCTAGCTGTGAAAACATTTCAACACAATAGAAAATCACATTTGTGGAAATAAAATTTAAAAAAAGCAACATATTCAAGAAGGAAAGTGTGTGTAGGCATGTGTAGGCAAAAAATGTGCCCCCCCCCCAAAAAAAAAAAAATCCCACATGAATTATTAATGTTGATTTTTTGGCACCATTTCAATTCACACAACTGTTAGGCTACATAAAATTCCTACCCCAAAAGGAAGAACAAACGTTTTCCTGTTTCGCCATTTGTTTTGTAATGGTAAAATGTTTTAGACAAAACTAATGGTGAAACACTAGTTTTTCCTGTTCCCGTTTCCAGCAATTCAAGTTTCTGAGTGACTGTCTGACAGCTCAGGTAAAAGTATCTGATTATTTCTGATTAAAAAAAAAATCTGTATAATTTAAATTGTTAAGTGTTCCTTTACAATCTATATGTGCACTAATGTTGATCTGCACTCAAAGTGAAAAAGACAAAAAAAAAAAGGAACAAGAAATCTGAAATCTTTTTTTCAGATTTCAGCATGAGTGGACCTAAAAACTTGGTTATCATAATCTGGATATTGAGAGGTGAGAGACTTGGTGTTATTGATCTGTTGGGTTTGAAATATAAGCCTAGAGTTTTAAATTAATGAACAAATACTAAATGAGTGTTTATCAAAATGGTGCTATTTATAAGGATGGGTGTCAGTTTAACTCGCACTTCAATTGTGTTGTAAAGTGAAGCAGCTCAATGCTTTGCCATGTATTAAACTAATGTAGAACATGTCATGTGTGTTTATGTATGAAGGTGCTGAAATCAACACGTGGGAAATTAAGATGCCTCAGAATATAGATGCGATGAATGGCTTCTGTGTTCATATTCCATGTCAGTTTGAGATCCCCGACTCATTCAAAACGTCTCTAGACAACTCTGTAAAGGCGATGTGGAAAAAAACAACCATAGACGGAGCGATCGCGCTCGGTTCAGGAAATGTGATCGGCAACATCTTAAACAGAAATTGCACTACAGTGTTTCACAACGTTTCTGCTGGTTTCAGTGACATGTATTTCTTCAGACTTGAGGGTCACGAACCTCTCTTGTATACTTTTAGGCAAGGAGTGAACATCACAGTCCATAAAGGTTGGAATCGTTTTTACATTTTATTTTTGGGAGGGATTGGGTTGGGGCATTATGATGATAATGTCTTAAAGGGTATATCATGCTTTTAAATCATTCATTTTCATATAAATCATACATTTGTGGTCTACATAAAGCATAACTGCAATGCTTGGGTCTGAATTCCTCATTATTATAGCTCCACAGGCCCCTTTTCTACCCCTTTTCTGATGTGAGTCTTTGAGCAACTCGTTTTAAAGCGGCCCCTTTAAAAAGGAGATGCGTCATACCCCGCCCGTTTTTCAGGTCGCTGAGTTCGCGGTCGTTTCAACTCCACCCCGTTCGACCATTCTTGTAGTTTGATTAGAGATATATCCAATTATACACTATAGCTTCAAAGAACATTTTTATTCACACGTTAACAAAATGTCAACAACGGAAGACTTGTCCATCAAGCCTAACATATTCGAGCCAGAGCGAGCGACTTGAAAAAGACGACGACGACAAACCTGCAGAACAACGTTTTCATATGGATGCAGTGGTATGTAACTGTATTGTGTTATAGTGAAAGTCGACTATTTCTCTTGTTAAAACAAGCACACTGACAAGATAAATAACTACGGTTTAATCTTACCACAAAAAATCTGTATTGATAATATGATACGTTTAGAAACGCATCAGAAAACACAGCTAAATTACCATTGATGAAACTCAACTCAACTCAAGAACGATACGTGTAACATTACTTCAAAACAAAAACAAAGAAAGACAAAGCTACTACTTAACCCTGACCATCATGTGTTTAAGAAAGTAATTACTTTATTTTTATTAATGATATTTACAGCTTATCGAAATGCTCTGTTCGTCGTCTCAAAGGTAGAAGGAATTTACCTCTCATTCAGACGAAGTCAATCGGCAAACCCTTCTATACTGGCGGAGGTTGACGTTGGTTTCCTTGAAGTGCGTCGGGTCACTAACGTACATCCAACAACCGAACATTTTGACTTGCCCTCTCGTAACTTCTGCATCCTTGAGCTCGGACTACAAAATCGGAGCGAGAAATAATAATGGCGGATTACTCGAAGTGTTGGGCCAGTAGTCAATGTCCTTATTTGTCAGTTCGGCTGCAAATACTGTGATGTAATTGTTCAAAAAACGTCATAGAGAACAGAAAAATCTGAACAGGTTGAAAAAATATGACCAAAACAGAATATAAAGATATAAATGAAGCACCTGAAGAGAATAATTTCATCTGTTGTGTACTTATAAACACTCCAAATATACAACAAAATGCATTTAAGGCCTAAAAAAGTGGATTTTGCATGATATGTCCCTTTTAATTCGATTATTCTTAATTCCAAGACGCTCCACCGCCTGTCCTGAACTCACATGTTCAGGTGCTGGAAGTTCTAGAGGGCTCCGAGTTGACATTGACCTGTTCCACTGTGATCTCATGTCCCTCAATGCAACCTCTGATGCAGTGGAGCCCACAACTAGGAGAACAGCTCACACCAACCCAAAAGGTGAAATCAGGCAAATCATGATGATTGTAAATTACAGTTCTGCGTCATGACGCTTTAAACTTTGTTTTCTTCTTAAGGAGGATGAATTTGGACAGAAAATGTTGGTCTCCTCTCAGATGTTCAAAGCTACGCCTCTAAATGACCACCTTAAAGTCTCCTGCACTCTTTTGTACTCCCAGGGTGCCACAAGACAAGTTGAGACCAGCGTTACCGTCAGAGTGCTTTGTAAGTGAAACAGTGAAAGGAAAGCAATTATATTATGTATTATATTGGCCCTATCCCAAATGGAACACTAAAGCCTCAAAGTATCCACCTTATTTTGCAGCCATTTATAATTTAAATGTGTCTTGCTTCTGGTGTCATTCATTAGCAGTTAGTTTTAGGTGTACAAAGGAGCTCCTTATGCCGCTTGATATTGCAAACTGGTATTTTTTACATAGCCTATTATTTTGATGTAGGTTAGTGTCTCAATTAAACAAGCTGGTTTGTGGCGCAAACTGTTTTACAGTGTACTGTACTTTGATATTTTTTTCTCCTTATTACCCTATAGCAGCTCAGAAATTGAAAGTCTCGCGCATTCACAGAGAACACCTTACTTACGTTTTGAAAAGTAAGGTGGGGTAGTAGCCTACTCTGTTTTTTTACATGTAGGCGTGTGTGGGTCCATGTAGCGAGATCCCAATTTCGTCACCAAAATAGTATGCCCATACTGTAAGAAAAAGTGCATATCAAAGACACATTGAAGAGACCATCTTTCCACAATTGTAATTTGAAAGGCTTGCGCAAATACAGTGGGTACGGAAAGTATTCAGACCCCCTTAAATTGTGCACTCTTTGTTAAAATGCAGCCATTTGCTAAAATCATTTAAGTTCATTTTTTTCCCTCATTGTACACCAAGCATAGCCTGACTACGTCAGACTTCCGCTAATTTCATTTCGCTCCTGTAGTCCGTCTGAGATAGCAGCATATCTTTCAGTTTTCCACCGGCCTGAAAACAGCCGGCCATTCAACGAACAGAGGGCGGGCTGAGAGCCGTGACGTAGACACTAAGCGCCGAGTTTTACAAAAACTCGGAAACCGAAACGATCGCAGAAATGGGAAACAAGACACGGGAAGCAATTCGCTCTGTTATGGAGAACATTCCGGGGGTTTTCAAACTGAAGCAAAAGGCGTTTACAGCCGTGTTTACTCCGATATTTCGCTCGCATCATCAAGTGTTTACAGCCAGGACCGGCGCATGCACTTCTGCCACTCTAGGCGAAAAACGATTTTGCTCCCCCTCTATTTGCAACATATACCAGCAAAAACCAGCATGCTTGGCCATTATGTAGCTTGCACAACGCGCGTACACTTTGATTCTCTCATCAACACAGATGCAGCCGTTTTTATTTTTGCAAACCATTATAACAAGGAAAAATATTAACACTTCAAACTTAGACATTTAGGCTACCCAATTTTTTTCAGGCTAATTGTAGTAACGACGGATCAGACCTGTTTGGCCATAACTATATGCATAACTATAAGGACATAACTTACCCCCATTCAACGTCAGTTATTTGTCTTTTACGGCCATGACACGAACGTCGGTCTCCTCGGCTGTGAACGCTCCTGGCGCGCTCTTATTGTCATATTATTATTATCATAATAATAACAACAATCCACCATATTTCGTTTCGACATCCTGCTGCATTGATCCCAGATATGTGTTCATTGCGTATGACACGTGACAAATGAACGTAAGACTCGGAAGGTAAAGTGATTAATTGTTCCCTGTAAATCATTTTTTACTGCATTATTATTTCTTAATTCAGAATATGATCAACATTGCGTAGGTGGATGTGATCGGGGAATTTGGCTGTTAAAATTAAAACATTAAGCTACTTAATTAAACGAAATGGCTCGAATGACTCAGAGAATCAGTAAAATGAACTTCCTATTCATGACTCGCGAGAGCAGGGGCTTGGTCTCGCCCTCGCGGCGCTGCGGGGCGGCGGAAGCTAAATCAGTCATGACTTGTGAGAGCAGGGCACGCCGACGCTGCGGGGCGGCCGCAACTCATTAAATCATATAAATAACCTAGTTTGTGAATTGTTCATTCCTGGTTGGCACACATTTTGCAGCCTTTATAAAAGCGCCGCTCCCTGTTTACAGTGGAATAGAAGTTCGACCATAGATTTGAGTTCGATGCACAATGTCTCGGTGCGACTGTGTCGCCGCAGAACATACGTCATAAATAAACTTATCTGATTGGCTTACGGGTAACCAATGAGTTTAAACTTCAGAGAAGCGCCTCCTTGCGAGAGAGAAAACACTTCTCTATTCCAGACTCTGTCTACGAAGCAAAGTGAAGTAGCAGAGTCTGGTATTACCAGGCTACACCAAGCACCCCATATTGACAGAAAAACACAGAAGTGTTGACATTTTTGCACATTTATTAAAAAGAAAAACTGAAATATCACATGGTCCTAAGTATTCAGACCCTTTGCTCAGTTTTTAGTAGAAGCACCCTTTTGATCTAATACAGCCATGAGTCTTTTTGGGAAAGATGCAACTAGTTTTTCACATCTGGATTTGAGTGTCCTCTGCCATTCCTACTTGCAGATCCTCTCCAGGTCTGTCAGGTTGGATGATAAACGTTGGTGGACAGCCATTTTCAGGTCTCTAGAGATGCTCAATTGGGGTTAAGTCAGGGCTTTGGCTGGGCCATTCAAGAACAGCCACAGAGTTGTTGTGAAGCCACTCTTTCATTATTTTAGCGGTGTGCTTAGGGTCATTGTCTTGTTGGAAGGTGAACCTTCAGCCCAGTCTGAGGTCCAGAGCACTCTGGAAAAGGTTTTCGTCCAGGATATCCCTGTACTTGGCCGCATTCATCTTTCCCTCGATTGGAACCAGTCGTCCTGTCCCTGCAGCTGAAAAACACCCCCACAGCATGATGATGCCACCACCATGCTTCACTGTTGAGACTGTATTGGACAGGTGTTGAGCAGTGCCTGGTTTTCTCCACATGTACCGCTTAGAATTAAGGCCAAAAAGTTCTATCTTGGTCTCATCAGACCAGAGGATCTTATTTATCACCATCTTGGAGTCCTTCAGGTGTTTTTTTAGCAAACTTTGACTGAGGAGAGGCTTCCGTCGGGCCACTCTGCCATAAAGCCCCGACTGGTGGATTGCTGCAGTCATGGTTGACTTACTACAAATTTCTCCACAGTGATCTTTGGGTTCTTCTTTACCTCTCTCACCAAGGCTCTTCTCCCCCGATAGCTCAGTTTGGCCGGACGGCCTGCTCTAGGAAGGGTTCTGGTTGTCCCAAACGTCTTCCATTTAAGGATTATGGAGGCCACTGTGCTCTGAGGAACCTTAAGTGCAGCAGAATTTTGTTTGTAACCTTGGCCAGATCTGTGCCTTGTCACAATTCTGTCTCTGAGCTCTTCAGGCAGTTCCTTTGACCTCATGATTCTCATTTGCTCTGACATGCACTGTGAGCTGTAAGGTCTTATATAGACAGATGTGTGGCTTTCCTAATCAAGTCCAATCAGTATAATCAAACACAGCTGGACTCAAATGAAGGGGTAGAACCATCTCAAGGATGATCAGAAGAAATAGACAGCACCTGAGTTAAATATATGATGTGTCACATCAAAGGGTCTGAATACTTAGGACCATGTGATATTTCAATTTTTCTTTTTAAATAAATGTGCAAAAATGTCAACAATCCTGTGTTTTTCTGTCAATATGGGGTGCTGTGTGTACAATAATGAGGGAAAAAAACGAACTTAAATGATTTCAGAAAATGGCTGCAAAATAACAAAGAGTGAAAAATTTAAGGGGATCTGAATACTTTCTGTACCCACTGTACTTAGCAGAAGAACACAAAAATTGGCCTTAAGTCCACAAGACCGCAAGTGCACATGACGTGTGCGCCATTTGGCACAGGGCCATTATTTGTTGTCAAATGTACTTATCCGATTGGTGACCTATAGTACAGAATGTTAATTATTTTTTATTCAAGACATTCTGTTTATTTAAAATTATATTTTGAATCTCAGATTTATTGTACTGGTCTCTGAATGTTGGGTTCCTATGTTATTAAAGGACACAGGTCAGTCTTCTCTTTCAGATGCTCCCAAAAACACCATAGCCCTTATGAGTCCATTGGGTCCAGTGTCTGAAGGCAGTGCGGTGATCCTGAGCTGTCACAGTGATGCCAACCCTGCTGTCACACGCTACGAGTGGTACAAAGACAGTGGATCCGGGACGCTAGTGTTGCAGAATCAAGGACAGACTCTTGCATTAATAGCCAGTAGTGATGTTCAGGGTCTGTATGTCTGCAAGGTCTACAACAACCACGGGACCGACCAATCGAGGGCTGTCACTGTGGGCATAAACAGTAAATATCACCTTTACTAAGTTAGTTAACTTTACCATTTCTTTTCAGAACCTTGGGTTTTTCCTAGCAAACAAGCTACTTTTGGTAACACTTTAGAATACCGTTCCTTCGTTGATGAATAACTACACAAGAACCAATGAGTAACACAATATTAACAATCTAGTCAGAAACTCTGATTAACAAATTAAGTAATAGCTCACAGATAAAAGAGGTACTTCACTAATAACTAATCAATAACAACTAATTTTTGAATGCTTCCCAGAGAACTACTGAAAAAGTTTATCAAAGCTACACTGTGTGATTTTTACCCCCATCTAGCGGTGAAAAGGTATATGACCATCTAGTGAATATTAGTATTATAATATTAGGCAACATGGTGACCGACCATAGATAGTATAAGAAATGGACAGAGGAACCCCATTGAGACGATTGAAGCCTGTTTTTGGCGATTTTTTTAGCACTTCCGTCACTGACGCACAGACTCAAACAGAGCTTGACGACGTAGATGTGACGTGATCGACCCGTCTGTCTTCTAGTGCTGTGCCATGAGAAATCTGAATCATTCCCCTCCCAAACATACTGAGGTGGAGTGTGTGCGTAGGAGCTGTCCATGAGCTAGGAGCAGGAGAAACTTTATTCTGATTAATTATTTTGTCATTTTGCCTCCACGTTTCCCCGATTGACCGCGAGCTTCTTCTCCTGTCCATATGATAATCTCTCTACTGTGCGACAGAGAGTCGCGTGGGTATGACGCAATCATTAGCTTACTTTCACTAAAACTGCTTCTACGGGGCCATAACATAAGCCACAAGGTAATGGAGCATTTTACAGATTGTCGTGTTTCTTTAGAAATAAATAAAGGACAAATGGGGTCATCAAACGCCTCAGATGTAAAGTTATTCGCTGTCAAAGTGACGCCAAAATGAATGGGAGTCAATGGGAATGCTAACGCAAGTGAAGTTCTGCTACAAGATGGCAGCTCCCGCGAGGCTTCAACTTCCGGTCGATGGATTGCCCCCTTGCGACCGACATAGAACCCCTTACCCGTATGTATGGCGTATTATACACTCACGAGATTACTTTATTACTTGAACGAAGTAAATATACATTAATGAGCACATATATTTTTGAAAGAACTAAATGTTTTTAGCTAAGAATAAACTAAAAGAGTTACACAGTGTAGCTTTAACAATCTAGTAACTACGATTAACTAAAAAGAAACACTGATTAACGAATTAGTCAGTAATAGCGCACAGATGAAAGTGGTTCAACTAATCAATAACTATGTCATGATTTGTGCAACCAAACACAAAAGTCATTTCAAGCATTTGAGATTTTTGGTGAACTTTTTAAATCGGATACTTTTAGAAAATTTCTTTAGAAGTATGTGACACTTCACTTGAGTCATTACTAGTTAGTTCCCATGATCTTTACTTTAGAATACGGATCCAAATAATTAGTAATTAAGTGTAAAATCTTCTAATCCCTCACAAGATATGCACACACACACACACACACACACACACACACACATATATATATATATAAATATATATATATGAGCTAGGAGACATACATAAAAATATATATTTTTGGGGGGAGGTAGGTTAAATAATTAAATAATAAATAATATGGTATTTGGGTGGCTGATGACTTAATATGTTCCAGTAGCCCATACTCACCATGACTCAGTTATTCAATGCCAGTCCAGAGGAATGCTGGGAAATTGGCCACAGGACAAGTACGGTCCTGACAACTGCATTTACAAATCCATTTCTTTAAAATTATTCAGTTGATAAATAGACAGCATAGGCCAATTATTAACAGCTTTTCCAAATAATAAGTCTGCTATTACCTATTGATAATGTAAACAACCTTGTGTACTCATTTACAGTAGCAGTTAAAATGTTAATGCAGTGCTAGTCATTTGTCCTGCATTGGTTATTGATTAGTTTTGCATTAATTAATAAGCTTTTTCAGTAGTTCTCTGGTAGTTCCACTTCCATCTTCCAACAACTTACTAGTTCGTTAATCAGAGTTTCTTGTTATAGTTACTAGATTGTTAACTTTGTGTTACTGATTGGTTCTTGTGTAGTTATTCAGTAACGAAGGAACCGTATTCTAAAGTGTTACCCTACTTTTTTCCAAGGAATATCAGTGTAACATGAGAAAACTGAGCGACCTGGGGCTAAAATATCATTCTCTTTCTTACGCGAAGCATCAGGTGGTCCGGTTCATTTTAGTGATCTGATTCATTTGGTTGGTTCATTTAATCGAATTTAATTTATTTGAATCCCTAAACAGATTGCACTGCATTTTATGTCTTATTTTTTGTATCGATTTGTATCGATATACAAAATGTTGCTAAATAATAAAGCTTATATAATATAATATAGCTTATATTTAATTTGATTCTTTTAATTAGCAAGCAAGCAAGCGCTGTTACAGGAATAATTGACTCAAAATCAAACACAAGACATATCATGTCAAATCTTAACGAGCATTGGGAAATTCTAGGAAGTAAGACAGGAAAAAAATATGATTTTAATGTCTACCGGCATGTGTATTCAATTTAAGGGCAGGGAAAATACTTGTTTAAATCAAAACTTTTTTTTGTTTGCATGTTTACATGTCTAGGATTTAGCTGTATGCTTTCTTTTCATCATCTTGGACATCTTTCTGTGTCATTGACCCATAATCGCTTTAGTACAGTGATATCATCTATGCTTCACTAATGATGAAGGTGATTCATGACCAATTCTTTGAATGGCAGAGTTGATGTGGCTGCAATAACCGGACACAAGGTTCGATGGGTGTAAACAAACAATTAAATTAGAAACTACAACCAAACCACATCAAAATACATTTGTATGATTATCAGTGGGCAGTTCGTTGATGTGTAAACTTGCTAACCTTAAGAATGTTCATTCTCAGACCATGTGTAACTGCAATGTGGAAGTAATGTGCTTTTTATGAACATGAGTTATGTATCTTCCTGGGTGTTCTTGTGGTATGCAGTTTTATTTGTCATAATATAGTGACGTAAAATCAGCTAAAGCTTTTATTCTATTTTTCTGTCTGATTCAGGTTGCCAGTGCTCCATTGCACTGTACATTATATGTGGACTTCTGGCGCTTTTCTTAATTCTCATTACTGCAATCGATGTGCTCAAATACAAAAGGTGAGTTTTGAAAAAAGATTGCAAACAGCAAGAACTTTGACATCATAACATGATTTAGCCTGTTTTTAAATATGAGTAAGAGCTGTGCGTGTAAACCTCACTCCCCTGGCCTCAAGTGGCCCTCCCCCTTATGCCGGAGACTGGTCGAGTAGGTCTAGTTACATTTGGTGCCGTTTACCCAGATGGGAGTGAGTGTAACTGTGTGTTTCCTGTTAAAATAAGGGGTCACATTCTGCTCTTTCAGAAAAAAAGGTACAAAAGCTGTCACTGGGACTGTACCTTTTCAAAAGGTAAACTTTTGTCCATTTTAGGGGCTAATATGTACAGTTTAGGTGCTAATATGTACATTTAGGTGCTAATATGTACACTTGGGTGCTAATATGTACATTTTAGGTGCTAATATGGACATTTATGTGCTAACATGGAAATTTATTTGGTAAAATACATTTTAGGTGCTAATATGTACATTTAGGTGCTAATATGTACATTTGGGTTCAAATATGTACATTTTAGGTGCTAATATGTACATTTAGGTGCTAATATGTACACTTGGGTGCTAATATGTACATTTTAGGTGCTCATATGGACATTTATGTGCTAACATGGAAATTTATTTGGTAAAATACATTTTAGGTGCTAATATGTACATTTAGGTAATAATATGTACATTTGGGTTCTAATATGTACATTTTAGGTGCTAATATGTACTTGGGTTCTAATATTACATTTTAGGTGCTAATATGGATATTTATTTGCTAATATGTACATTTTAGGTGCTAATATGTACATTTTAGGTTTTAATATGGACATTTAAGTGCTAATATGTACCATTAAGGTACTAATATGCAACCTTTAGGTACAAAAGCGTACCTTTTGAAAACGTACAGCCTGACAGCTTTTGGACCTTTTTTTTCTGAGAGTGTGACATGAATGGGAATATAATATGTCTATAGGGAAAGATATATCCAGCAGCATTGCAGTAGCTCTGCTAGCGCATTACCCCCCGCCAGAATTTATTGTGATTTATTTTATTTAAATGTTCAATTATTTATTTAGAATACACAATTATGAATGGCCACCAATAGAGAAAGCTGTATTTTGTGTAATGTTGTAGTTACAGGATCCAACAGTAGAAGCTAATGAGGCTATGCTAACCACCAGTCACTTTGACCCATTTGGCATTTCTCCAGGTTTATTGACTCATTTGCAAACATTTTTTATTTAACTCTTATTACACATGTATTTTATGCCAAATTCATGTTCTAAAACAAATGAAAGTCACACCTAAATGAATCCCCAAAACATTGCGAAAATATTGTTATAAGTAAAAATAAGTTAAAATATGATCATTCTAATCATTGGGATTTTAATTGTTAATTAAGTTCTATGCAAAATGTCGGTAACCCTTTTAAGGTCAACATTAGTAAATGCATTAGCTAACATGAACTAACAATGAGCAACTTTATGTTAGTATTTTTTTTTGTAAAAATCCAATTGTAAATTAACAAATGTGAACTTTGGATTTTAAAAATGTATTAGTAAATGTTGAAATTACCATTGATTAAGATGAATAAATGTTCGCTCTGCATTGTTCATTGTTAGTTCATGTTAACTAAAACTAAACAGAAACCTTTTTTATAAAAAGTGTTAACAAATTATGTTATTTCTTCTCTTTTCAGCCTATTAAAAAGACTTCAAGTAAGTATAACACCGTCATAAATTATGCCAAGGTATAGAGCAGATAAACAGAAGTATCATATAACACAAACTTTGTTTTCGGGCACATTTTCTGGGTGTGGACGATTTATTATCAAAATTATGATATGGAAGAATTTCTCTGAGTTCAAGATATTTGTCATTTTCAAAGACTTTGCAATTGCATTTGTCTTTCGTGCAATTAGAAGTTTGAAGGCATGAGAGAATCCATGATGTATGCGACCCTCCACAGGACCAGTGACTCTGTATACAATGTAATACAGGTCAGTGTTTTGGTATTAAAGGTTATTTTGCTAAAACAACATCCTTCTATTTGAACGTGATTATGCTTGGCGTGCAACTTTGAAAGATGCATTGAAGACCTGCTACAACAGTTGCATTTCTTATTTCTCTGTAAGTTGTGTTTAGATACTATGGGGCTTTTTCTGACCTATTCAATCAACCGTTAAATCAAGAGACAGGAAATGGATATTTATATTTCTCAGAAAACAGGAGTTGTGCAAGCATAAACACTGATGGGCTGATCACTTGACGCTATATGGCATGTGACAAAAGCTTTGTGGTGTGAACAAGATAGAGGGGAGAAATAAGTAAAATTGCTGTATCATCAGTTCTATTTCAAGCCATAATGAAGACGCCAAATTTTTTCCCCCCTCAAATTTCTATGAAAGACTAAAATTTTGTGCAACGATCATCAGTTTTCTCATCTGAAAAATAAGATATCTGCATTTTGTATACATTGCTAAAAAGTTCAAATGCAGTGTATAACTAAGCATAGTGTATCAGTAAGTGTGTATGTGATGCATTGTGGATCCCTGAATCTTTCTCTTTACTGCAGACGAGGGGTAGTGGAACCGAAGATGACTACGAAAACAGAAACTTGAGTAAACATCAGCCCAAATCGGAGCCATGGCTAGAAGTTAGCTAGACACAACATGCTGTGGTGCCCATGTTGGAGAACAGATTCTAATCTGGCATGAGTCCTGTTTTGTGCGCTTTTCTGCTCTGTGTGTGTTTCGTATCTCTACAGTTAAATGGCAAAAGTTTAAATAATGAATCAAATCAAAATGGCAGAGGAGTTATCATCTGAATTTGCAGGTTCTTTTAATTTTATGAAGATTACCATTCCATTCTAAGCCGCTCGGGCCGCCATGTCTCCCTAGTGTGGGATCCGTATTCCCCAGGTAATGTGTGTACTCTCTGGACCTCTGCTTCTCGTAAATACTATGTATTGTGCACATTATTTTTTGATGGACATCAATGTCATGACATTCAAATGATGTGGATATGAAAGCAGATGGATCGTAAGGTAATCATTTTTTATTTCCTATAGCCATCAAGTATTCAGTGAAGTGATTAATGCCCATTAGTGTGTCAATGTTTTTAGTTCTAATAATCCAAAATGACAGATGTGATAATGTACATGAGGGGGTTGTTGGGGTAATTATAAAACGTTCACAATTTTACGTAGTCCATTATACTTTATTATACATTTAATATACTTTGGCTTAAAGGGTTAGTTCACCCAAAAAAAATTAAAGTCTGTCAATAATTACTCACCCTGATGTAATTCCAAACACATAAGACTTTGTTTCATTGTCGGAACACAAATGAAGATCTTTTTAATGAAATATGAGAGCTTTCTGATTCTGTCCCCATTAACACCTAAGCAACTACCACTTTATGCTTCAAAAAGTTCATTAAGAGATCGTAAAACTAATCCAAATCAATCGGGCGGTTTAGTCTAAATTTTATGAAGGTAGGCCTACATAACCAATTTATATGATGAAAATATTGAATTCAGGCTTTTATTCACATATAAACATTGCAGCAAACATAAACAGAAGCTCAACCGAACCCAAAGACACACAAGAACAACCTCTTGCTCAAACGTGCAACGTAACACGAGAATGAAACTCATTGGTTCTCAAACATCAAGTGAACACGATTGCGTTTCCGTTTACCGCAACTGTGCGAGTTGAGGAATGTTTATATGTGAATTAAAGCCTAAATTAAGTCTGTTCATCTTTGTCTATTCAGAAAATGTGGCCTGAACCGCTTAATTCGTCTTGTGATCTCTGTATGAACTTGGCTCGGATTTCATTGTGGTCCCAAGGTGAACTACAGTCAGTCTTATGGGTTTGAAACGACATGAGAGTGAGTAATTAATGACAGAATTTAATTTTTTGGGTGAAATCCCTTTAACCGTTTTGCATGTTATTCAGACATGTTAAGCTGGTCAGCAATGTTAAATTCAGCTGTCACATGTGTTGGTTCTTGAATATCAAGTTCCTAGGAAAGGAGTGTTTTGTTGCACAAAGTTGTTTTTATTGTCACCTTTTACAGAAATGTTGTATTTAAACTGATGAAAATGCAGATCCTGGTGTAAATTAATGAAAAAATGTTTTTTTTTTGTTTTTTTTTTTTAACTGGTGTTCCAAAAAGTTTTTGACTCTTATCAAAGTTTGAGACCCGTAATGAAAAAAAAAAAGTTACTGGCATCAAAAAGTGTGTTAAAAAAATATGTTTCACTATATTAAGTCCATCGTTAGTGTATCATGAATGCTTGTTTCGTGGGTTGAAGATTTGTGACGTCTTAACAGTATTCGAACTCGAAAATAAATGAGAAATATTTTCCTCTTCTTCTCACTTTAAATCCTTTAGTCACTCTCTCTCACTTAATCTGTCCGTCTGTCTGTCTCTCTCCTGCATTCTTTGCATTCCATTAGTCACCGACAGGCAGATTAGAGATGAAAAACGGTGTGACGAAAACGGAATTCACACTCCCCTCCCGTCAGCTATTTGTGTCTGTGTGTGAGGATGTCGGTGTGTTTGTGCATCACAGGAAAGTCCTCATTTTCAGACTGTGGAATTGAACTTAAGTAAGAGGTTGTCTTTGAATTTCCATCGGCAAGACGAACTATTCGTAATTTGAAATAGCTGATTAATGGAAAACTTTTGACACAAGGCATGAATGAAGAAATAACGAAACATCAACATGTTAAGAAATCTAAAATTAGGCAGCCTGTCAATTATTTTCACTTTTCATTATTTTCATACAGTTTTCTCTATGAAATGTTTTTTTTTTTTTTTTTTGGGGGGGGGGGGGGGTGGGGGATTCTTATTGTTTTATTAATGTATTTTATATTTATTCTTGGCTTAAATAACATCAAAGTCCATCAGCAAGCCAATTAGAATCAGGCATTAGTCAAGCATTTATGTAGCGCTCTATAAGCTGTGGTAACACACCTGGAAACTATTAACTGAGTGGGCTGGGACATAAATACTGTCAACCGCGGTGGTTTTAGTACGCTGTGCTATATAAACTCTTTAAAGTTGTTGGCTGACGTCTTTTTATAACAAAAATGCCTAGTCTTGGAGATTTAATTTAAAGAAGGAATGAAGCTTGACTTTTTGAAGACACAAAACGGCAAACAGCGTCACTTTTAGTAGGCTACCTACAATACATTTGAATGGGTTAAAGGGATCACCCAAAAAAATAAAATATTGTGATATCACTTACCCTCAAGTTGTTCCAAAGCGTATGAGGTTTTTTCTGCTTCTGTTGAACACAAAAGAAGATGTCTTCAATAATGTTGGTGTGACGATGTCATATGTTACCCCTAATTTCTGTGTCAACCGTGCGTGTTTGGTTTATTTATTTGTATAAATATTTGTTTGGTTTCCATTATTGGTTTAAATATAATGATTACTTTTTCTTGTTAGATGGACTCCAAAAGAAGATTTTTTTTTTCTTTTATTTAGAATTTATATCAACATATTTTAACTTAACTTTTTGTCTCTGGGCTCATTGCTGCAGTAGCTGGTTACAGGGATGGGTGTTAAAGAGGAAGTGAAGCCTTCCTGCTTTAAATTTCGACTCCCATATATGGTTGAACCATTGAGAATAAAAGGATTCATCTTGTCTGTCTGAGTCAGTTCTGGAGAGGGTCGTATTTAGTGTCTCTGTTTTGTGTTCTTTTTTATTTATGCCTGTTTTTTTTTTTTTTTTTTTTTTTTTTTGTAGCCAATGGAACTTTAAATTGTCCGTGGTGTCTCCTGCCTTTGCTCTGGCCATGTCCCCACAGTTTGTAACCAAACAGTTGACGGTAGCCATTGACATCCATTATAGGGGAAAAAAATACTATGGAAGTCAATGGCTACTGTCAACTGACTGGTAACCAACATTTATTTTTAGTTTTCATATCTTCTTTGGTATTCAAAGGAAGAAAGAATCTCATTCAGGTTTGAAACAACATGAGTAAATGATGACTAAATTTTCTATTTTGGGGGTGGACTATCCCTTTAAGGGCCATGAAACAATAACAATGGTGTTCACGCCACAGGAAAAGTCTCGTGATGATGTCACAAATGACTGGTGCTTGATTCAGACTCACTGATGATGACAGATGCTTGGATCACCCCTGAACAAAATGTGCATGAGAGAGCAAGTCTGTGTGTGTGAGGCCATAGGAAGACATTAAGTCATTATAGACTGTTATGACTAAAACTATCCTGTCCGGGCACATTGGCTGATATCACATTTAAAAAAAAAAAAAAATTTGGATCTGGAGATTCTGGTCATTCACTGTTTTCGCAATTTTACTTGCTCGACTGGAAAGAATGTGGTTTTCACAAACATAACAGTGGTAGGCCACAAAAGAGATTTAGGTCACTAAAACTGAATTATCCAGATTTGTTTTGGGATTCCCCTTTCTTCACTGATCTAGGAGTTTTTGGACTGTAATCTGACCCACTCCCAGTGCCTGGGAATTCTATGCTTTTTACCTCTGTATATTGTTTCCTTGTTCAAAAGAATAGAATGAGAAACAGACAAAAACACATGACTGTAACCTAATATCCTGGTTTAGTAATTTTATACTGTCATAGGCAGTGTACGGAGCATATAAATATATATTATATACATACAGATCCATGCTCATGACATGTAAAGCAGAAAAAAATGCTGGTAAATGTCACATGACAGTGACATGTTGGATGTAGTACGTCTGAATTTCCTTCATAGAACATACTTTTTTAATCATCATGTAAGTTCAAATGTAGTACCTCAGGGTACGATTAGACAACAGTGCTTTGCATTTGTATTAAAATCCATTGTAAACAATCCTCATACACGGATGTGCGAAAAACGACTTAAAACTATGTATTCTGCTGCTCGGCCAGTAATGGCGGTGTCACTTTCATCTCATGACCAATTCGTATGAATTTGACGCATGATTAAAAAGTGTCTAATTCGTACGACCTCACTCGTACTAATTCCTACGATTTTTCTAAACCCACGTGATGGTTAGGTTTAGGGGCGGGGTCAGGGGTAGGTCATTCGTACAAAATATGTACGATTTAGCAAAATCTTATTAATTCGTACGTGTGAGGTCGTATGAATTGTTACGAATTAGCCACTTTTTAATCATTCGTCGAATTCGTACGACTTGGTCGTGAGATCGGGTTGGTCACTTTATAAACAAACACAACGCGCCTATAGACTGAACATGTAACACGTATGTGCATGATGTCACCATTTTCACAAATTCACAGTTTTGTTCTTAAAAACTTTCACCTTGAAACCCATTTTCAAAAGTTTGCATTGTCACGCCCCCAAAACGCTATTTTTGTGTAAATGAAGGGCCAAAAAGCATAAATGCCTTACGTTTTTAGTTAAAAATGGTAAACGATCATGTAAACGGACCCTTAGACAGTGCGATTTCGGACGCAAGGCGAAACTTCCTACTGTGTGCCTGTTTGTTACCATAGTAACCTAATGTGTCCACCTGTTAATTCACTCAATTAGTCCTGTGCAGTTACTTGTTAATTATTGTCTGTTATGGCACTTTACATTTTTGTTGTTCTTGTGATCTTTGTTTTATATTAGGAAGAAGATTATGAGGTTTAGTGTTTAGCTAAAGTGTTTAGACACGCTTTGGATGCAACTAGCTTAGTGAAATCTGTACATTGTTTGGTTCCGGCTGTACAACCAATGCAGCAGGGCAACTGGGTGACCGTGAGACGCTGTAGTCGCGGGTCCAAACACTGCTCTTCCTACCCTATCTCACGACCAATTCGTACGAATTCGTACGAGTGATTCAAAAGTGGCTAATTCGTACTAATTCATACGACCTCACTCGTACAAATTTGTACGATTTATCTAAACCCACGTGACGGTTATGTTTAGGGGCGGGGTCAGGGGTAGGTCATTCGTACGAATTTATACGAATTGGCTAATTCGTAAAATATGTACGATTTAGCTAAATCGTACTAATTCGTACGAGTGAGGTCGTACAAATTGTTACGAATTAGCCACCTTGTTAAATTCGTACGAATTCCCGTGAGATCGGGTTGGCTCTTCCATTCCGATTACCATAACAAATAGATTCTCCCCACTCAGTGAAATACCCACTGAGAATCTTGTTGAAAGTGCCCTAGATATTGGCGATTCTATTACACAAAATGTGAAAATAGAGACACCAGCCACCATTGTCACATGTTTGTCAGGTGCCAGAGCCCCTGACATCAAAGCTAATCACTAATGCTAATTGTAAATTTTCTAAGATTTTTATTCACGTTGGCACTACTGATGTTCGACTTCACCAGTCAGAGATCACTCAAAATTTAGTGATCAAAA